>NC_135724.1:10910133-11253040 GCF_964656455.1 Halichoerus grypus
ACTCCCTGCCAAGTGCTGAGCCCTACATAGGATTCAGTCTCATGACCCATGAGATCATGACCTGAGTGAAACCAAGAGTTGAATGCTCAACCAACTGAGCGACCCAGGTGCCCCTGGCCCATTTTTTTAATTAGATTTTTTTTTTTTTTTTTTACTTGATGTGTTGAAAAATTACACATACGCATGTATTGTGTGTGTATCTATATGTATATATAATAACAGTCTTTTATCAGACATGTCTCTCGCAAATATTACTCCCATTCTGTGGCTAGTCTTCTTCTCATTTTCTTGACATTCTTTTGCAAAGAAGTTTTTAGCTTTAATGAATTCAGTTTACCAATTACTTTTTTCATGAATATTGTGCCTTTTGTGTTGTATCTAAAATGTCATGGCCATACCTAAGGTTATCTAGGTTTTCTCCTGTGATATCCTTTTTTTTTTTTCCTTAAGATTTATTTATTTGACAGAGACACAGCGAGAGAGAGAACACAAGCAGGGGGAGTGGGAGAGGGAGAAGCAGGCTTCACGCTGAGCAGGGAGCCCGATGTGGGGCTCGATCCCAGGTCCCTGAGATCATGACCTGAGCCGAAGGCAGACGCTTAACAACTGAGCCACCCAGGTGTCCCTCCTGTGATATCTTCTAATAGTTTTATACTTTTGTGTTTTACATTTAAGTCTATGATCCATTTTCAGTTAATTTTTGTAAAGGGTGGAAGTTTGTGTCTGTTCGTTTTGTTGTTGTTGCATGTCCAGTTGTTCTAGCACCATTTGTTGAACAAGGTATCTTTGCTCTATTGTATTGCTTTTGCTCCTTGGTCAATAATCCATTGACTTTGTGTATCTACTTCTGGACTTTCTATGGTGTTCTAGTTATATGTCCATTTTTTTGCCAAATACCATAGTGTCTTGATTACTGTAGCATTATGGTAAATCTTAAAGTCCAGGAACGTCAGTCCTCCAACTTTGTTCTCTTTAAATATTATGTTGGCAATCTTGGTTTTTGGGCACTCCACGTAAACTTTTAGATTAGTTTGTCAATATCCACAGAATAATTGTTGGGATTTTAGTTGGGATTGCATCAAATATATAGATTAAGTTGGGAAGAACTGACATCTTGATAATATTGGGTCTTCCTATCCATATACATGGACTATCTATTTAGTTCTTCTTTGATTTTGTTCATCAGCTTTATAGTTTTCCTGATACGGACTTTGTACATATACTGTTAGTTTTATACTTAAATATTTCGCTTTTATACTTAAAAAATTTTCACTTGAGTAGGGCTAATAAAAATGGTATTGCATTTTTAATTTCAAATTCCACTTGTTCATTGATGGCATATAAAAATTAATTGACTTTTGTATGTAACCATGTTTACTGCAATGTTACTATAATCATTTATGGTTGCAGGAATATTTTTGTCAATTCTTTTACATTTTCTACATAGACAAACCTGTCAACTACAAAGATGGTTTTGTTTCCTCCTTCCTGATCTGTATACCTTTTCTAATCGAGTTAACGAGAGCTTGTACAAGATCTTAATGGGAAAGTTTCAAGTTTCTACCATTAACTGAGATATTGGTTGCAGCTTTTTTGTAGATAGTCTTCCTCAGTTAAGTAAGTTCCTTTCTATTCCTAGTTTACTGAGTTTTTATCAGATATTGCCAAATGCTTTTCCTGCATCTATTGATATGATCATGTGATTTTTTTTTTCTTTTTTAGCCTGTTAATGTGATAGATTACATTAATTGATTTCAAAAGTTGAACCAGTCTTCGGTACCTGGGATAAATCCCACCATGTACTATATAACTTTTTATACATTGTTAGATTAGATTTGGTTATACTTTGTTGAAGGTTTTTGTGTCTCTTTATCTACATAGTTTCCTCATAATGTTTTTGTCTGTTTTTTGGTATTAAAGCAATTCTGGCCTCATAGGATGAGTAGGAAAATATTATCTATGTTTTTATACTTGGAAAGTAATGTAGAGAATTGTTATTTCTTCCTATAATGTTTGGTAGAATTCACCAGGGAAACCATCAAAGTCTGATACTTTCTGTTTTTGGAGGTTATTAATTATTCATTAAATTTCTTTAAAACATGTAGGCCTGTTCAAATTCGTATATCTAATTTTGATAGTAAGCCAAACACACCTAGGAATTCCAGGGAGTGACAAAATACAATTACCTTTATTACACATCACATTACATAAATATTTTGTAGTATCTTAAGTATAACACAAATTATTTAAATATTTCGGTGTTTAATTAGGTAGGACCCAATCTAGTTGAAATATCTGACTATATAATTAACATTTGTTTGTGATGCCAATTAAGGAAAAGAACAAAACCAAAACTTAATGATAGAAATGGTCCCACTTTTCTAGATTGTGACTTCCTTAAAAATTTTTGAGCTAAAAAGAACACAATAATCACCCTATTACTAAATAACTGTACTTTTCTTTAGTCCAGTTTGTTTTTTTTTTTCTTCTATCAATATGAGTGGGTGAAAAAAAATATGAGTCAGTGAACTAGGAGTTAAAGTGATTCTAAAGTATATGAAGAAAATGTCAAAATGATGAGCTTAAATTAGATATCTGAGTTTTTTTCTGAAAAAAGGAAATAAAATATTTTAGATTTTGCAAATCATAAGGCCTCCATTGTAATGAACTACTCAACTCTGCCATAATAACAGAAAAGGAACCATAGACAACACATGAATGTGGGCATAGCTATGTTTTAATAAAAATTTATTTACAACACAAAAGGTGGTAAAATTTGACCAAATGAACATAGTATTATAAAAGCTCTAGTGGCTATATAAATTTCAGAAAATGTAGATTCTAATATTACCAGTAATTAAATTGGTATTTTATTATATTAAAAGGTCAGTGTATCAAGAAGATAAATAAAACCTAAGTAGAAATGGACTTAATAGCATAGCTTGAAATCTCATGAAATAAAAACTAAAGAAAAAAAACTGAGAAAAGAAATAGAATCTTATTTATAATTGGAAATACTAATTTTTGTCATTCAATATTTGTAGAGAAATTAGATGAAAAAATCTATTACAGCATCAATGCTTTTTATAACAGTATTAACCAAATTAATTGACTTTTGCCCTCACTAATCGGAGAAAAATCACATTTTTAGAAGCACAAATTTTTACTGGAGATCATATTCTGGATAATAAAACAAATGTCAGTAAATTTAAATTTCTCTACTAAAAAAAAAAAAGTATTTCTCCTCTTTCCATACTACATCCTTTGAAAGAAAGTGACTATGCACACCCCACACTTATTGGGGATTTATGCACCACCTCCTTGAGGGTGGAGTGTCTACATATATTACCTGGAGTTCTTCTGCATGTGTATCCCCCCCATTAATTCATTTAGTCACTTATTTTATTATACTACTTACATTAATATGGATTCATTGATATTTATACTTTGTTATAGTCCAATAATTATTTATTTTCTGCTCAAATTCCTGCAACTTTGGCCATTGGGATCTCAGTTGGCTCTGGTATACTTTTGCCATACTTACCATGAATTTTCGTAACTGTTAATTTGAGTATGTGTGCACAGAAGCGTGGGTATTGTTAACCTATACTCCTGTGTGAAACAGCTTTAACAAGTGGAGTACAAGGTATATGTACACTTTCTTTTGCCTTTAGTCTTAGAGATTTCACTCATTTCAAAAGTAACCTAGGTCTATACCTTTGCATATCCCCTTCAAGGATGTTCTTCATATATAAAGTTAACAGATTTGTTGTCACAGTCAGTAGATCATCCTGTGATTTGCTTGATATCCCTGCCTCCCAATTTGTTTTCTATTTGCATACCAAAAAATTCACTCTTCTGTAAAGCTCAGTGGGTTTTCAAAAATGAAGTGTCATATATCCACCATTACAGTATCGCACAGAACAGTTCCATCGCTCTAAAATCTCCTATGTTACATGTATTCAACCCTCCCCTCCAAAAAATTCAAGAAACCATTGATTTGTCTTTCTCCATAGTTTTGCCTTTTCAAAAATATAAATTGCATGATACAGTATGGAGCCTTTCCAGACTAGCTTCTTTTACTTAGTAGTGTACACTTAAGATTCAACTATATATTCCATTGCTTTATGGTATATTCTTTTTTTTTTTTAAGCCCAGAATAGCATTCTACTACTTGATTTGCCACAGATTTTTTACCCATTTACCTATTGAAGAACATCTTGGTTCCTTCTGAATGGAGTTGCAACAAACATTAACATGCAAGTATTTGTGTGAATGTAAGTTTTTAAATCATTTGGATAAATACCTAAGAATATGATTGCTGGGTGATATGGTAAGACGATGGTTATTTTTGTAGGAAACTGCTAAAGTGTCTTGCAGATGGCTCTACCATTTTGAATTCCCATCAGTGATGAATGAGACTTTGTTGCTCTGCATATTCACCAGCTTTTTATTACTATTATTATTATTTATTATTATTATTATTATTATTATAGCCTTTCTGTTAGGTGCATAGTAATACCTTATTGTTTAATGTTTCCCTGATGACAAATGGTTTTGTGGCTTGTTTGCCATCTGTACGTCCTATTTAGTATGATATGTGTTCTAAACTTTTGCCACTTAAAATTGTTGCTGTTAAGGTTTAAGTATACTTGTATATTTTGATACAGGTCCTCTGTCAGATATATGTCGCATATTTGTGTCAAAAATATTGAAAAGTTGGGGTGCCTGGGTGGCTCAGTCGTTAAGCGTCTGCTTTCGGCTCAGGTCATGATCCCGGGGTCCTGGAATCGAGCCCCGCATCGGGCTCCCTGCTCCACGGGAAGCCTGCTTCTCCCTCTCCCCTCCCCCTGCTTGTGTTCCCTCTCTCGCTGTCTCTCTCTCTCTCTGTCAAATAAAAAAAAAAAAAGAAAGAAAAGAAAACATTGAAAAGTGGGACGCCTGGGTGGCTCAGTTGGTTAAGCATCTGCCTTCAGCTCAGGTCATGGTCCTAGGGTGGGAGTCCCGGGTAAGGATCTCTGCCCAGAGGGGAGCCTGCTTCTCCCTCTGCTCCCCCGGCTTGTGCTCTCTCTCTGACAAATGAATAAATAAAATCTTTTAAAAATATATTGAAAAGTATTTCCTTGCAGTGTGTGGTTTCTGTAACCCCATTCTCTGAATTTTTTTAAATTTAAATAAAGTGCAACATATCAGTGTTTTTCCCTAATTAACCATGCTTTTGATGTGTCTAAAAACTCATTCCAATGTCATATATGTTTTCCCTTATATTTTCTTCTAGACGTTTTATAGTTTTGCATTTTACATTTATATTTATGTTCTATTTTAAATTAGTTCTTGTGAAGGTGTAAGGTATGTGTCAAGTTTAATTTTTGACATACGGATGTTTAATGGTTTGAGGACCATTTACTTTATCATTTCATCATTGAATTTCCTTTGCATCTTTGTCAAAACGAGTAAACTATATTTGTGTTTTTTTCTGGACTCTCTACCATCTATTATTTTGCCAACACCCTTTTCCTGATTACTGAGGCTTTATAGACAGCCATTAAATCATACACTCTGTGTTCTCCAAGTTTGTTCTTCATTTTTGTGTCAGCTATACCAGGATCTTATGCTTTCTATTTAAATTTTTGTATGTCTAAAAAATAACTTGCTGTGATTTTGATTGGGATTGAATCGAATCTATAGATCAAGTTGGAAAGAATGGTTATCCTAACAATATGGAATCTTCCAATTCAGTGCATTTGCAAAGAATATTTCCCCATTTATTTAGTTCTTTCATTTCTTTCATCAGTGTTGTTATTCCCACATATGATTCAGTACATATTTTGTTAAATTTATACCTAACTTTTTAATGCTATGCCAAGTGATGTCTTTGTAAAAATTTCAAATGACAGTTGTTCATAACTAGTATATTAGAAAGTAATCGACTTTTGTATTTTAATGTTGTATTCTGAAATGTGCTATACTCAATTACAGGAGTTTTGGCGTAGATTCTCTTCAGATTTCTACATAGATCATCATGTTATCTAAACATTTTTTTTAAAAATTGCTACTCAGAAGTTTTATTTCTTATATTTTTTTGCACTGTCTAGAATTTCCAGTATAATGTTGAACAGAAATGGTGAAAAGACATTCTTGCCTTGATCTCAATCTTAGGAAGAAAGCATCTAATTTCTATTTACTATGATGTTAGCCCTAGGTGTTTCTAGAATTATCAAATTGGAGGTTCCTCTTTCTTCCTAGATTGCTATAATTTATTTTTTAATTATAAGCAGGTAAGGATCTTGTCAAATGCTTATTCTATCTCACATTATGCGATTAAATAATTTGTATTCTTTAGGTTTTTGATGGATTACCTTGATTGATTTTCAAATGTTTAACTTGCCATGTGTAGCTGGAATAAGACACACCAAGTTATGATGTCTAATTTTTTTTAGGCATGCCGGATTTAATTTGCTAATATTTTAAGATATTTCCATCCATGTTTATGAGAGATACTGGATTTGCTGTAAATAAACTAGAAATACTTTTATTTACTAGTAATATTTATCTGATTTTGATATTAGGGTAATGTGCATTCATAATGAGTTAGGATGTGTTCTTGCTCTTATTTTCTGGTATAGATTATATAAAATTGGTAATACATATTCCTTAAATGTTTGGTAGAATTGATCCGTAAATACATCTGGGCTTTGTGTTCTGTTTTGGAAAGGTTATTTATGGATTCAACTTCTTTAATAGATATCAGCCTATTTGTGAGTTTTAGTAGTTTGTGTCTTTTTAAAAATTACATTATTCCATCCAATTGTCAAAATTGTGAGCATGGAGTATTCCATTATTATTTATTTAATTACCATGGGACCGGTGTCACTCCCCTCCTCTCTCATATCCTTCATTTGGTCCACTAGAAATTTATCAATTAGTGTTTTCAAAGAATCATCTTTTGACTTCACTGACTTTTCTCCATTTCCCTGTTTTCAATTTCATTGGTTTTTGCTCTTTTATTATTTTTCTTCATCTTGCTTTAGTAGTAATTTATTTTTCTGTAGTTTCCTAAGCTAAAATTCTAGATTATCTATTTTATATCTTTTCTAATGTATGTATTTAGTGCTATAAATTCCTCTCTAAATGTTTATTTCACTGCATCCCAAACATTTTCATTAGTGACATTTTTGTTTTAAAGATAGTCAAATTTCTCTTATATCCTTCACAAATGTATCATTTGAAGTACATTGTTTATTTCCCAAATACTTGCAGATTTTACAGCTGTCTTTCTTTTGAGTTCATTTAATTCCACTGTTATCTTAGAACATAGTTTGCTTCATTTATGTAATTTTACATGTTTAGTTGTATTTTAAGGTCCAAAATATGTACTATCTCAGTGAATATTCTATGTGAGAAGAATATGCATTCTGTTGGGTGAAATATTCTATAAATGTCAAATTGAGTTGGTTGATAGTGCTGTTCAGTTTGTATATATTTTTATTGATTTTCTGACTGGCCAGTTGTATTGGACAGAAACATGTTCATGTTGCCAACTCTAATATTGGATTTGCATTTAATAATGATTACTTTTTCCTTCCTCCTTCCAGAAATATGAAGGAATCTTTGTTTATTTTCACTGGAAGGACATGGTGGATTGCTATTGGAGGTAAAGCCAAAAAAGTGTTGGGACCCTCCTAGGATATGGTCCTCAAATACTTTTCACCTTCCTGATAGTCCACACCCAGCCTTCAGCAGTTCATCACAACTACCATTTAAATATTCCTATCAATTTAGGCCTTACATGGCTTCTGCTCTAGGCAAGCTGACTTTGCTTATGTCTCTCTGGATGCTCCTGTCTTCTAAGACTTCAGGGTAGCATTTTTCCCAGAAACCTCAGTTCTTTGATGGGTCCAAGACAGTCATTACTTATAGTTTTTCCAGCTTTCTCTTGTAGAGATGAGGGTGAC
Source organism: Halichoerus grypus (assembly GCF_964656455.1). Lineage (NCBI taxonomy): Eukaryota > Metazoa > Chordata > Mammalia > Carnivora > Phocidae > Halichoerus > Halichoerus grypus. The sequence goes on from NC_135724.1 coordinate 10,918,089, forward strand.
AACTTCCAAACTCTTTACATGTCATAGCTGAAACCATAAGTCCCAAAACTAGAATTTTTTCTTCTGTGTAGTATGCAACTTTTTTATTTAAATTCAATTAGCCAACACAGGGTACATCTTTAGTTTCTGATGTAGTGTTCAGTGATTCATCAGTTGAGTATAACACCCAGTGCTCATCACATCACATGCTCTCCTTAATGCCAACTAGACTGAATTTTAGCTTTAAATTATCATGTACATTTTAAACAACTTAAGAGGGAAATGGATAATCCTTTGTATTTACCCAGATATTTGGCATTTTGTGTCCACTTAACTTTACCCAATAGTCCATGCTTTCTTCTGGTATTCTGCCCCTCCTCCTCTTGCTTCTTTCAAGATATTTTCATTATCTTTGGATTTTCAATAGTTTGATCATGACATGTCTATTCTTGGTTCACTTTGAATTTACTCTTACCAGTCCTTACTGTTATTTTACATTTTTTCCTAATTTTGGAAAACTTCAGCCATTTTTCTTCAAATACTGTTGTGTTCCAATTCCTTGCTGACTCCTTGAGGTTTGCTCCAATTGCTCATTTGTTAGAACTTCGGTCCCAGAGTTTCTGAAGTCTTTCCTTCTTTGCATTTTTTTTTTCCTTTGTGCCCCTCAAAGTGTATAATTTATCAATTTTGAAGTCCCTGATGTTTCTGTTATTTCCATTCTGCTATTAAGCCCATCTATTATATTTTTAAATCCAAAATTGTAGTTTTCATTACAGAGTTTTTATTTTCTCTCATGAGATTTCATTTATCTTGTGTGTATTCTTTTTTGCTTCAAAGAGCATGGTTGTAGGAGTTGCTTTGAGAGTTTTTTTTTTTTTTTTTTTTCTGATAGCTGCATCTAGGTAATCAAGCATTAGCATATTTTTTTTTTTCTTGAGAAAAGGTCGACATATCCTTTTTATTCTTAATTTATTGATTACTGAATGCTTTTAGATTGTATCTTGGACATTGTGATTGTATGTTGTTTAGACTCTGGTTTCTCTTACAATCACCTGGAGCATGTTGGGGTTTCTATTTTAGCAGTCAGTCTTGTTAGAGTCAGACTTAAAGCTATCTCACCTTCTGGGAGGAGTAGATCAAATCTCACTTTGACACTTTTTAATACGGTGTTTTGAGTCTCTCCTGTTCATAGTTTGGGGATGAGACTGAGAATTTTATGAATCTTTTCATAGAAATCTGGAACACCTTTCTCTGGTTCTCCCTCCTCTTGGATTCTCTTATCACTCTCCAGCCTGCCTGGGCTCTTTTTCCATTTTTCCTCAGTCCAGATAGATTGTGGAATTTCTATCCTGGTATCTTCTCACGTTAGTAACTGAGGCTTGGGATCTTGGAGGAAAAGTTACAAAAACCAGAAAAACAAAATTTGGCAATTCCCAGCTGGTAAACAATTCTCCATGGCTCTCTGACATATTGTTATGTCTTTCAAACAGCTACGAGAGCCATTTTGGTGAATAAATGTAGAGGATGCTCACTTAAACTTGGATTTCAGATAAACAATGAGTAACTTTTAGTATAGGTGTATCATAAATACTGTAGGGGACAAATCTGTATGAAAATAAATTATTTACCTGAAAATCATATTTAACTAGGTATTCTTCATTTCATCTTGAAACCCTACAAGCAGATACACTGAGGGTTTGTATTTAAAACTCTTTTCATGGATGTTTATATAGCAAATAGCTTTTTTTTTTTTTTTTTAAAGATTTTTTATTTATTTATTTGAGAGAGAGAGAATGAGAGAGAGCAAGCACATGAGAGAGGGAGGGTCAGAGGGAGAAGCAGACTCCCTGCCGAGCAGGGAGCCCGATGCGGGACTCGATCCAGGGACTCCAGGATCATGACCTGAGCCGAAGGCAGTCGCTTAACCAACTGAGCCACCCAGGCGCCCCAGCAAATAGCTTTGGAATATGAAGATCGTATCTCTCCCTAAGGAGGCAAGTGTATTTGCTAACTAGTATAATAATGATAATATCTCCCTCTGCATAATGCATAGCTGTACTTGCAGCCTATTATATGAGATTCAAGTTCTCTAGTCTCAGGATTCCTTAGCTCCAGTGCACACCTATAGTGTATGTACGATCTACCTGTTCTCTACACTGCTGTTTTATTGCTCTGTTCTTTTATTTTGACCAGAGTTTATAGTTATCGTTGGGTAGGATTAGCTTTGGTTTGTGTACACACATATAGCAGAACTGGAATTCATAATCTGGAGGTTTTAACATACTTTCTGCAATAATTCATAGTAAAAATAGAAAATCTATATATAGGTATAGATTATTTGAACAACACTATTAGCCAATTTACATTTATTGAATAATATACCCAAACACTGCAGAATACTTATATTTTAATTGTAAATAGAATACTCACTAAAGTAGAACGTGTCATGAAAATCTTAATAAATTCAAATGGATTAAAATCATACTGTCCGGAACAGAATATAACTAAGAATCAATAACAATGATTAGGCAGTATTAAAATATTTTAAAATTAAGTAACAATAATCGAATTTAACAGCTTACAAACCTCCCTCTTTCTAAATTTTCTAATTTATTTTTACTAAAACAAACTTGACTTACAGATTTCTCCATTTTCCCCCATACTCTTAGGGTCATTTCCTTTTAAAAATAATTTTGAAAAAAGTTTTCAATTGACAATACAAGGCAGCATAAGAGTAGAAACCAAATTTTATTGTTAGATTGAGTAACATAAAACTACTTTGTTAAATGGATGTAAATATCTCTAAAATTTCCCCTCATCTTCAGCCTTTACCTTGTTGGAGACCTATCACTGTCTTTGGGCCAGCACAGTGTTCACCCACATTGGCTAACACTGTTTCACATTATATTAGTTTTAGATTGTTGTTGTGTTTGGGCAGCCAAATATATTGAACAAGAATGGTTGGGGGCAGCTTAGTTTTTAAAAATTCTCCTTTGGGGGGCACCCGGCTGGCTTAGTTGGTAGAGTGTGCAACTCTGGATCTTGGGGTTGTAAGTTCGAGCCCCATGCTGGGTGTAGAAATTACTTAAAAACAAAATCCTTAAAAATTCTCCTTTGTTGCTTTCTATGCACCCTGAAGCTTTTTTTTTTTTTTTTTTTTGAGGAAATGCTCTAAGCATAGCCATACTTTAACATTTTAACTGTGTTCAAAAAAACCAAAAATGGTTAGCTTGGCTTCAAGGGCTAGAGGTTGTTATTAAAATCAGTTAAGATATAAATATGTATTTAAAAAAAACCAGAAGCTCATGAAATGGAAAAAAAAAAAAAAAAAGGCAGTAACTGTGAGAAGTGACCTAAGAAATTACATGTTGTTAGCATCTGTGAGGTTGAGTTTGAGTGTTGTTCTCCAAGTCTCCTAATTGTCTTGTGTGCTCTGCATTTCAATTAGTTCTTTTGAAAGTGACCAAACTTATGAGAGTATTACAAATTGTCTAATATTCTGAAAGCATGTCCTTCATTCTCGGGATCTATTCTAAGCCGTTTTTATCCTACGGGTTCCTTTCAACTTTGTCAGATTATACTTGGAACATATGACCCACTGCACTTCTATTTTGGGAAGGCACCTATTTAGGGATTTTCTACTGGGATATTTTTAAATACTTCATGTTAAGGCTACCACAAGAAGAAATTATTCAGAAACTGTTTAGAGATGTGAAACCCTTACCTAATGTAGTCTTAGAGTGCCAAGAGAAAAAAGCATACCTTAATATGTGCTTGTCATATATTTAGAGAAACCATGCCAAACAAACTTAATTTTGTGTGAATCTCAAGACTTTTACTGTGAAACATCATTTCCTCCCCATCCATTAAAGACAAACTTTCCCTTAGTTTCAGAGGTTATTATTAACCGTGCCTTTCCTATTCCAGTAGAAATGGTTGAAATATTTCTCTTCCTCACCATTGAAATAAGTTTGCTGAACTCTGTTTACTTGAATGTGCAGAATGTATCATACATGCTCTGTTGATTAGAGGTAGTTTGCTGCAAATATTATAGGTTTTTATTAAGCAAAGTCTGCTTAATTCATGCTGTGCTAAATGAAGTAGGTGGCGGCTGTTCAATTTAGCCAGTTAGTGGCCAGAGTCCTTTTGGAAACACTAAAGGACCAAGAACTTCTCATTAAATTTTATTTATAACAAGGACAGGGGAGGAAAGGATCATGAAACATCCCACTGCATAAATCCTAAAGATCTAGAATGCCTTAAACGTTAGACTTATTGGTTCATACAGGGATACAGTGGGTTTAAATTAGTGTGCAGTTACACATGTTCTAAGTTGAAACCAGTTATACATATACATATTCTTTAGGGTTTATAAATCCTAGTGTGTTGATGTCACTTAATACTTTAGTGATCATAGAAATAATACATTCTACTTATTTTGTTTTCAGTCAGTTGTTTAATAAAACCCTGTAGAATATTCAGTCTATATCAAGCTATAAGACAAAAGTTAGAAACACACAGTTCCTAACTCAAAAAGAAGCTTCCAATCCGGAGAGCGGAAAGCTACAAGAGCAGTGCAAGATTGATGAAATATTTTTTCTTACATCATGGCAAAAAAAAAAAAAACAGGGTCAAATTCTCAGAGCGTAAGACCAAAAAAATCACATTTAGATAAACTTATTTTAGAAAGTTGCTTGCCTGGGGACATTCAGGGAGGTATTCCTTGTTTCTATGTTTGCACGGAAAACTCTTTTGGAATAATATGCCTCTTTGTCACCAAACTCATCGCTCCCCAGGGCCAGGATTAGTACCTAAGGAATCAGTGAATTTGGTGAAAGGAACTGAACTTGGTTTGTTCAGGTTTTCCCTGTCTTGGTGATAGTCACCTGAGAAAATAAATAAGCATCTCTACTTGTCTATACTGAAAGTTTTACAGCATGAAACCACTGTTCAATAGTGATTTTAGTGCCACTTGCAACTAGGTGACTCATTGGTCTCTCAGGTATTCCAAACTCAGGCCAGAAACAGCTGAGGAAATGTATTGAGTTCCCCTCAAGTTTCTGAAGACTGTCAATGTGTCCAACACATCTGGTTCACTTTCTCACTTGCCTGATGAGACCAGTTTAATAAATTGGCAGTTGTTCAGCACTGCAGACCAGGGCCAAATGCAAAAGGGTAGATCCATACTTCCTACCTCTCACACAGGAGACACACGTGCCTTTTATCCAGTCCATAAATGGAAGGAGGAAGGGACCCACCTCACTCTCTACATTTCTTCTTTTTTTCCTCCCTTTCTCTTACTATAGCTGCTGCCACTATTCTTATTCTTGAACCTAAGCACCAAGAGTTGAATACCTATAGGTAAACGCAAAATTCACATGCTTCCTTTCATTGTTGAAGTTTCTCTGAAGACTAAAACTTTTATGGTACAGGAGTTAACAAGAGGTGAACTTTAATAATTTTTGTTCTTTATCTCATAGCTACAATACACATTTTTAAGCCACCTTATTGAGGTATGATTGGCATGTAAATTTGTATATTTAATATATACAACTCAATGAGTTTGGGGATGAGTGTACACCCATGAAACCATCACCACCATCAAGACCATAGACCTACCCATCCACTCACAAAGTTCCCTTCTGCCCAGCCCCCCCCCTTATTTTGTAAAAATTATTTTGTAATACTTAAATGGTCTGCCCTCTTAGGAAATATTAAGTATGCAATACAGTATTGTTAGCGATTGGCAGTATGCTGTGTGGTAGATCTCCAGAACTTAATTATCCTATAAAACTGAAGTTTTATACCCTTTGACTATCAACTGTTTTATACCCTTTGACTATCAACTCCAAAGTTTAAAACTGCTGTTTTAGTCTTTTTGGGCTGTCATAACAAAATACCACAGACTGACTAATTTACAAAGAGCAGATATATTTTTCACAGTTTTGGAAACTGGAAGTTTTAGATTAAGGTGCTGGTATGATTGGGTGAGGGCCCTCTTGCAGGTTACAGACATCCTGTTGTATCCTCACATGGTGGAAAGGACTAGCAAACTCTCTGGAGCCTCCTTTGTAAGAATTTAATCCCATTCATGGAAGTTCCATTGTCATGACTTAAGCACCCCCTAAAGGCCCCATCTCCTAATACAATCACATGGATATTAGGATTGAGGGGAGTGACAAAACATTTAGACCATAGCAACAGCTGAATCTATTATTCAGATTATCATGAAAATATTTTAAATTCGAATTTGGATGGATTTAAGACTGTAGGAACAGGGGCGCCTGGGTGGCTCAGTCGTTAAGCGTCTGGCTTCGGCTCAGGTCATGATTCCAGGTCCTGGGATCGAGCCCCGCATCGGGCTCCCTGCTCGGCGGGAAGCCTGCTTCTCCCTCTCCCACTCCCCCTGCTTGTATTCCCTCTCTCGCTGTGTCTCTCTCTGTCAAATAAATAAAATCTTTAAAAAAAAAAAAAAAAAAAAAAAAAAAAAGACTGTAGGAACATACTCTTGTCCATACATTTATATAGCATTTTGGTGCATTTTAACTTCAAGATGACTTTTGAAATTATGTGTGATTTGATAGGAAGCTAAACTAGAAAGAAAATAACTCATCAAAGCTAACAGTAAATTCCAGGTTTTTTGTCACACCGTACTAACTTCCTTGCATCAGATATCTATGGTACTATTTTTCAACTCTTAATTTTCTTTAGAAATGTGAAAATACAAAAATACAATGGATGCTTCATATGATCTTTATATCAGTATGAAGATAGAGTAAGGCAAACACAAAACTGGGTGGTGTTCATTTATCACTGAAAACTAGGAAATATTCACTTGTTAGCAGGAGTACCACTTTTTTTTTTTTTCCTCTCCTCGAGAGAGAGTGAGTGTGAGGTGGTGGGGCAGAGGGGGAGAGAGAATATTAAGCAGGCTCCACACAGCACAGAGCCTAACATGGGGCTCCATCTCATGACCTGAACCAAAATCAAGAGTCAGAGGCTCAACCAATTGAGCCACCCAAACACCCTGGGAGTACTTTTGACCCAATGTTTTCAAACAGTAAGAAATAAAATGAAGGTACTTGTGGGTTTTTTTCCATTATAAATCTTGAATAACTGTGTCAACCATACCTGCAATTACTTTTATAATTACAATGTCCCCCTGACTCAGGACTCTTCATTCCTTCATCTTTCCTAAAAGCTAAGATCCTTGGAAAGAAATATATGCTATCAATATGAAAAACAATCAAGTCAAAGTTAAGATCCCATCAATACTAAGTTCTTCATGCAGAAACCAAGAATTACCAAACATTTTCAAATAAGTGGATTATGACCAAATGAAAATTTTATGGCTGAAAAATTTATGGCTAACTTAAAGATGTTATTATTTAAAATCTAGAAATGACTTTAGATAATCTCATTAATACAATAGGTTATCAGTTTTCTTTAACTTCAAGTGATCATTTGCAAGAGGGCCAGATTCTGCACATGAGTCCTTATATCATCCTTTTTTATCAGGAGCAGTGTTGCCATTCAAGTTTTGTTATTGGAGCTTCAAACCTGTAGTAAATAACTGGGCTTCTAGGTGACATTCATTCAAGAAGCACGTGTGAAGCATTCACTACATGCCAGGCGCACTCCACGCACTAGAGGGATGGACCCATCAACAAAAGAAAGGTCTTTATCTTCTATAGTTTACACTGAGTTGGGGAAGACAAAGATCTATGTCCGTAGCTGCTAACAGGAAGAAAAATGTGGAAAAAAGAATATAGAGGAACAGAACATGGGAGGTACTCCATTTTGGAGGAATTAGAACCTCTAACTGATGAGGTGGTAGTGGAGCAGAGATTTCATAATGAAAATGATGGATTTTTAAGATAACAGCACAGGAGAACAGGTACTATTGCCAGCGAGTAGTGATGTGAAAGAAGGCATTGGTATATTTTTGGATAAATGAGACAAAAGTATTTAGAAGTTAAAATATACAGTTGCTTCTCTCCGTTGAAATGCTTTTGCACCTGTGTCAAAATCAGTTGGGCTTATTTGTGTGGAACTGTTTCCTGGCTCTTAATTCTGTCCCATTGATCTCTATGTATGTATCTCTGTAAATACCACACAGTGTTGATTATTGCAGCTATATAATTAGTCTTGAAATTGGATAGACTGTTTTCTTCCACTTTATTTTTTTTTCAAAATTGTAGCTATTTTTGACTTTACATGCAAATTTTAGAATCTTGAATATATCTTGACTGTCTAGAATGTCTTACTGAGTTTTTTTTTTTTAAGATTTGATTTGAGAAAGCACGAGAGCGAGAGAGTGAGAGAGAGAGAGAGCTTGAGTGTGGGGAGGAGCAGAGGGAGAAGCAGACTCCCTATTGAGCAGGGACCCTGATGAGGAGCTTGATCCCAGGACTCTGGGATCATGACCTTAGCCTAAGGCAGACGCTTAAGGGCTGAGCCACCCAGGTGCTGCTTAATGAGCTTTTAATATAATTTTGTTAAACTTGTGTATCGATTAGAGGACAATTGACATCTTTACTGAGTCTTTCAGTTCATGAAAAGAGTATCTCTTATTTAGATTTTCTTTGACTTCTTTCTTCAGCATTACATAGTTTTTAGCATAGAGACTCTATACATGTTTATTAGATTTATACCTATATAAATGTCATTTATAAATGATATTGTAGCTTTTTCTGCTTACACGTGTTCATTGCTAGAATATATAAATACATTTTTATGTTGACTCTGTATTCTAATACCTTGCTAAGCATATTCATTAATTCTGTTTGTAGGTTTGTTGGTGTTTTCGATGCTGATGATCATATGAGAATAGGGACAGATTTATTTCTTCCTGATTTGTATTCCTTTTATTTCCTTTTATCTCCCTAGTGCCAGAATTTCTGACACTACTTTGAATTAAAGTACTGAGAGTGAACGTCTTCGTTTTGTTCCTCATCTTAGAGGAAAGCATTCAGTCTTTTACCATTCGGTATATTAGCCCTAGGTTGTTCTTAGATGTACTTTATCAAGTTGGAGTTACTGTCTATTCCTATTTTTCTGAAACTTTTTTTCATAAATGGGCATTGAATTTTGTCAAATGACTTTCTCACTGATAAGGTCCTATGGTTTTCTTCTTTATCTTGCAATATGATGGATTACTTTTGTTGCTTTTTGAATATTGTATCCACCTTGTATCTCTGAAATAAACCTCAGTTGGTCATGGAGTATAAGTCTCTTATGTATTGATGAATTCTATTTGTTAATGTTTTATTAAAATGTTTTTATCTATATTTATGAAGTTTGAGTCTGTAGTTTTCATTTTAACACTAGTTTCATAAAATGAGTTGAGATGTGTTCCTCCCATAATCTTCTGTTTACCATTTGTTATATAGGTGTCAAAATCTTTATAATTGTGGATTTGTCTATTTTTTCAGTTCTATCATTTTTGGCTTTAAATATTTTGCAGCTCTGATATTTGGGGCATATACATATAAGATTGCCATATTTTCTTGGTGGATTGACACTTATATAATCCCTCTCTGGTAATTTTTGCTGCTAGAATTTTTATCTAATATTAATACTACCTTTGCTTTCCTTTTATTAATGTTTGTGCAATATACTTTGTTGGTCATTCATTTTACATTAACCTGCTGCTGTATACTGAAATGTGTCCCCCCAAATTCATATGAAGCTTTATCCCTTATATGGTTGTATTTGGAAATAGGGCTTTTATCCAGCAGTAATCAAGGTTAAATGACATAGTGATGGTTCAAACACTAATCCAATAGGATTGGTGACCTTTTAAGAGGAGGAAGATCTCCCTCCCTCCCTCTGTTCTTCCCACCATATACTAAGAAAAGGCCATGTGAGAACACAGAAGGAGTTGTCTGCAGTCCAAGAGTGTTCTTACCAGATACCAATTTGGGTGACATATTGATCTTAGACTTCCAGTCTCCAAAAATGTAAGAAAACAATTGTTTAAATTCTCCTGGCTGTGGTATTTTGTTATGGAATCCTGAATAGACTTAGGGCACCTACCTATATCATATTTGAAGTGAATTTTTGGTAGAGCACTTTTATTTGGGTCATGTTTTTAAATCCACTTTACATTTGTTTATTTAGGCCATTTATGTTTAATCATTGATATGTTAGTGTTTAACATTTTAAAAACAATTTTAACTTGTTCTGTTCATGTTTTTTTCTTCGTTTGACCTGAACATTTTTCACAATTCAATTTTTATTTACCTACAGTGTTTTCAAGTGTACTAATTTGAGTAAGCTAGAAATCTTTTTACATCCATTTATCCACCTGTATTTATAGTATAAACTTGCATTTAGCACCACATCTGACATCATTAATTTTACTTCAACTGTCAAAACATAATTTAGAAAATTGAAAAGAAGGAAAGCCTAGTGTATTTCCCCCATATTTTTGCTTACTACATCCTTTATTCCTGCTGTTTCAAGATTCTTTACTGTTGCCTTTCTGTTTAGAGAAATTATTTAGTCATTCTATTATTGTGTATCTGCTGTAACTAAGTACCTTTATTTTCTTTTATCTGAGAAAGTCTTGATTTCTTAATTTCTGAAGGATATTTTCACTGGGTATAAGATTTTGGATTGACCGTTTTCTTTTAGCATTTAAGACCTGCCAAGTGGAGGCTACATCCTTCTGGCCTTCAAATCCACTATAATCCATCTTCTTTTTCTCCTATAGTGAAGCAATTCTTTTTCTCTGGTTGCTTTCATGATTTTTCCCTTGTCTTCAGTTTTCAGAAGTATAATGTGTGTCTTGACTTGGATTTCTTTGGGTTGATCCTTTATGGGATTTGTTCAGTTTCTTGAATCTGCAATTACATTTCTTGCTGATTTGTAAAGGTTTTCAGCCATTATTTTTTTAATTACTTTTTTTAGCCTCATCCTCTTTCTCCACGCTTTCTAAGCCCCAATTATACAAATGGTAGAATTCTGTTATAGTCCTTCAGAGCCTTAGATTTTTTTAAATTTATTTTCTTTTCATATTGATTGTTTTTCCTCTTCTAATTTAGTGATTATTTCCTTTGTCCTTTGATATTGCATTCCTGATGTCATCCTTAGTCTACTGATGAGCACAACCACAACTTTTTATTTTAGTTATTATATTTTTCATTTCTGATATTTCCATTTCGTTTTTGTGTTGAGACTCTCTATTCTTTTACTGAGGCTTTCTATTTTGTTTCAAGAATGTTCATACTAGCGGATGCTTGGGTGGCTCAGTTGGTTAAGTGTCCAAATCTTGGTTTCAGCTCTGGTCATGATATCAGGTTCATGGGATGGAGCTCTGCATCAGGCTCAACATGGAGTCTGCTTGAGATTCTCTCTCCCCCTCTGCCCCTCCCCCCCACTCACACTCCACAATAAATATATAAATAAATAAATAATAAATAAAAATGTTCATAATAGCTTATAGAAGTATTTTATCATGGCTTCTCTAAAACCTTTGTCAGATAATTCTAACATCTGTCGTCTTGATGTTGACATCTGGTTTTTTTTTTTGTTTTTTTGTTTTTTTATTTAAAGTTTTCCTGGTTCTTGGTATGAAACTGGTTTTCAAATGAAATGGCATTTTCATATTATGAGACTCTGGATCTTATTTAAATATTTTGTTTTATCTGGCTTGTTTTGTCAGCTGTGATGGGAGAGGGTAAAGAGAGATGCTCTATCATTACTGCCAGATGGAGATAGCTGCAGTTTTCCCACTTGCCCTCTATTGATCCCTAAGTAGGGAGGTTCCTCATTTACTGCTGAGTGAGGGTGTGAGTTCTGACTTCACATGTGGCACCCACTAGGTATGCTGGGGGGGGGGGGGGCGGGTAATGAGTCAATGGTGACTGAACCCCTGGCTCCTTACTTGACTTGGCACAAACAAGATAGGTGCCTTATTACATCCTCATGAGGTTGGAAGTCTAGGCTCCCCATTGACTCTTTGTTGGTATAGGTGGAGTTAGAAGCAATTCTCTTCTGTGATGCTTGTCTGAATTATTGTCTAAAAATTTTATGCCTATTAAAGGATATTATATAAGGGGCAGCCCCTTTCTTCCTCATGTGGCTAGAGATGGCAGGCTTTCATTATTTTTGTGTGTGCCCATTGGCATTTCTGGGTTGACCATTTCTTCAGATCTAAATATAACATTAAAATAAGTAGCATTTATGACACAAAAAGGAAACCTGGGAACATATCGCCTATTCTTTGGATTTGGGTATTTCTAGTTGGTTTACTGTTTTCTCACCTTTCAAAGTTTCTTATATTGCTTATAATGTATGTTTTTTAGTTGTGTTTAGTAACAAGAACAGGAAAATCTGTGTCTACTCAGAAGCATATAATATTCTCAACATATTTCATGGTCCAAATAAATGTTGTGCTTAATTTTGTTTTGTTTTTAATATATCATCCTCTACTACATAAAAATATTTTCTAGAAGAGAAGGAATCCAGTTAAGTTTAAAGGGAAAAATAGTACCACTTCAAAAGCAATTTTATACTTTTGAAAAATCTTCCACAATGCATTTATTAGTTTTTGGTATCTGCAAGGTGGGATCTGTTTGGTGATTATAAAATAAATAAATGTTACTTAACAATAGAATGAAATACGACTAATCCACAACAATTTTCTTTTCTCTAAAATATAGTTGCCCCACTGCCATAGACACATATTGATGTGTATAAGAAACCCCTAGAAAAATTTTTTTTTACATCTACTACCATATGGTAGTCAACAATTTTGAGTCAAATTGTTTTACTTTTTATGATTCATTTCAATTGTTGGATCAGTAGAAGCACTCAGTAAGAAATTGTGATAAATCCAATACATCTAGTAACTCTGACAGGATATATTTTTATCCTCTAAGATTGCTGTGATTTAAACTTGATGTAATATTTTGAAAGATTGGTACAATCATCTCCTAAAACGAAGTTCAGGACATTCTGATTCTCACTGCTATTCCTGAACTGCTCCTCACCACTCCCTCCCCCCCCCCCAACCCGGCGCCATACATACAGCTTATTAGTGAGATCATTCATCAGTTTTAAATACCACATAATGTATTTTATGTTTGAAAGGTGTTATAATTCTTCAAATGTTTGGAATTTAAATGATTTACATGTATTCTTGATTCTTGACTATTTTTTACACTAAATTATTAGTAAAATGTTAACCCAAAGCTCTTTAAAACTATTAGATTTGAAACCTTGGACATACTGTTTAACCTCTCCGGATCTCTGTTACCTTTTCTATAAAATGAGAAAATCAAAACTGGATCATATATAAGATTTTTGTTTCTGTTTGAATATACTAACTTATTTTGAAACCCTCCATCAAAAAGGGTTATATATGAGAAAGTTATTTTCAAATGAAATTAATGCTTACAGAAAAATACTATGAATTTTAGATTTTATATTTTTATGTAATTGTTCTCATGATTGTTTTCAGTCAATATTTTTTTCAGATAAATAATCTAACTCAGTGTCTCTACATCATTCTTGATTATTCTGTTGCATTCTGTACCTTGAAGTGAATTTCTGATTCATCTAATTTTTTCAGAGTAATGTCATTTATTGTCTTCGGTTGTGAGTGTGTGTGTAAAGAGAGGGGGCTGCAGGGAAAGAGAGAGTAATAAGGGACACTAAAGATAACACAGATAACATTTGACTCAACCTCTTAGTTTAACAACTTCTGTAACAAAACAAGTAGAGAAATGAATGGTGGGATCTGCTCCAAACATGGAGGAAGCATGAGTGTGGTCCATGAAAGGATGGTAAAAATCAACACTTTATTTTTTCTTTATTTCTCTATCTTGTAAAGAATCTGGCAAGGTGATTTATTTTTAAATGGTAAACTGGCTATATAGGGAGCAGCAGATAATTATAGCTAATTTTGTCATTTAAAATTTGAGCTACTGGGTTATTGTGTTAGTATTCAGGTGAACAAACAGATGTGCATGCATATTCTCAAAAAATTTTTTCTCATTGAGTGAAAAATTATTTGATGAAAGTCAGCTACTTGACTAGTCTTGAACCCAGTGGGCACTCAAATATCTGTTGAATGAATGGATGAGTACCCTATTCCATAGTTTGGTCAGGCCGCATATTCTACACAAATGAAAACAAATCCATGCTAAAAATTCCAAACTCAAGGGGCGCCTGGGTGGCTCAGTCATTAAGCGTCTGCCTTCAGCTCAGGTCAAGATCCCAGGGTCCTGGGATGGAGCCCCGCATCAGGTTTCCTGCACGGTAGGAGGCCTGCTTCTCTCTCTCCCACTCCCCCTGCTTGTGTTCCCTCTCTCGCTATGTATCTCTCTGTCACATAAATAAATAAAATATTAAAAAAAAAATTCTAAACTCAAGCATACAGTCCTATTTCAGAGTACATCAAAGTTGAAGCTGACAGCTTCTCAAATTAGCCACCATTTGAAGTATGTTCACAGTGCATGTAAGAAAGAGCACTGAAAAAATCCCCATTATCTTTTTATTCTAGGTAGTTTCTGATCTCAATTTTTCTGAAAATACAGCATTATAGATCTAGAACTGTGAGGACATTTTTGATATAGAGTCATTCAAACTCTGTAATATAAAGGCATTGTAAATTTGTCAGTTGTCAAACCACTTTGCCCAAAGTGAATTAGAGTTTAAAGAACCATGGCTGGGATAGGGTTCTAAGAATCACCTACTAAAAGGCATGTGACAATTACAGAAAGAGAGGAAGAAGGCCAATGATGCATATTTAAAATTGGTATTTAATCTCTCTTAACATACACACATACATGAACATACATGCACCCATGTGTAAAATTAAAAATCTTAGGGGATGTACAAATTCTATTATGATTTCTAAGGGAGTTTAGCAAGGTTGTGGAACAAAGGATCAATATATAAAAGTAAATGCACAGTTATAAACTAGCAATGATTATGAGATTAATGAAAGTATTATTTTCATTACTACTGAAAATCTAAAATACCTAGGAGTAAATTTGAAAAAATATGTAATAGCTCTCTACTGAAAACTACAAAACATAACTGAAAAGCACTAAAGAAAACCTAAATAAGAGAGATACCCTGTCTATGTTAGAACATAATCAGGATTCTCCCCAATTTCATCTATAAATGCAAGGTGTTCAAAGTTAAAATCCCAGCAAGCTTTATTAATGCAATTGTCAGGCTGATTCTAAAACTCACAGGGAAATGCAAAAGACCTAGACTAGCCAAAGCAACTTTGCACAAGAACAAGTGGATTAACATAACCAGATTTCAAGTGCTGATGCCACTCAGCCCTGGAAAAGATATTTCACAGTCTAAAAAACATTCCTTTGTTATTGAAATAAGCCAAGTTTTCAGTAAGTTAAACTTTTTTCACCTGCCTTGCCAATGTAAATGGGCCTTGAGTCCCTTGAAGTTTGTTTCAGGAACATTTTTTTTTAAGTCAACTTTCTGTTTCTGTCTTTTATATATCTCATTAAGATACATTTTACAGAGTGCAAAGCATAGATCTTAACACAGTTTAAGTTTTGATAAATATATATGCTTATTAAAACCAACAAATCAAGATATAAAATATTTTAGGCACCCTAAAAATGTCCTCCAAACTTGTTCCTTTTCAAGATTTGGGAGGAGGGGATATTATATAGATTTCTTACATTGGCAATTTTATTCTAAAATATATGGTAATCTCTACAAAAGCAAACAAAATCTGGGAATATGATATAGGTTGCACTGAAACTATAGATCAAGCTAAGGAAAGATGACAGTTTGATAATATGGTCATAAAATCCATGAGCATGGTATATATTTCTATTTAAACCAGGAGTTGGCAAATTTTTCTATAAAGGGTAAACTATTAAATGTTTAGGCTTTACCTGTAAAAAAAAAAAAAAAAAAAAAAATCTCATGGGGCGCCTGGGTGGCTCAGTTGGTTAAGCGACTGCCTTCGGCTCAGGTTATGATTCTGGAGACCAGAGATCGAGTCCCACATCGGGCTCCCTGCTCAGCGGGGAGTCTGCTTCTCCCTCTGACCCTCCCCCTCTCATGCTCTCTGTCTCCCATTCTCTCCCTCAGATAAATAAATAAAACCTTTAAAAAAAAAAAAAATGTTTAGGCTTTGTGGGACACATGTCCTCTCAGTCGTAAGCACATATGTATGTGCACATGTGTCATATATATATGATATATATAAATGACTTATGATCTATATCATTAAAATGATATATGATATATGATATATTAAATGATTTAGTGATATATATACATATATATATAGCATATTAAAAATATAAAACAGTGTCTCAGTTTGTGGGCCATACATAAACAGGCAATAGGTCAGATTGGTCTGTAAGCTATATTTTGCCAAACCCTGATTTAGATCATTTTAAATTACACTTTACAATATTTGTACTTCTCAGGGAAAAGGTCTTGCACATCATTGTCAAATGTATTTCTAAAATTACAGTTTTGGCATTAGTACAAAAGACATTGTTTTGCATTCAATTTTCTAAGTTTTTGTTGCTAGTAATTAGAAAAACAAGTAAATATTATATTGATTTTGTGTCCTTTACCTTGCTAAATCACTTAAAGTAGATTTTTATACAATTCCTTGGCTTATCGTGTACAGAATTAATTTTCCTATGAATAATGGCAATTTTAATTCTTATGTCTTTTATTTCTTCTTAAATTATTGCACTGAACAGTATTTGTTATGGTACTAGCTGTGGGTTTTTTCAGATGATTTTTATTGAAGATGATCGGTTCTTCCCTAAATTGTTCGAAGTTTTTATCATAAATGTGTATTGATTTTGTTAAAGGTTTTTGTGTGTAATCAGGTGAGCATGTAATGTTTTTTTTTTATTGTTAGTGGTGAATTATGCAGAGATACTTTGTGTTGTGATAAGACACATTTGGTCTTGATTTGTATAGAAATACGTTTGGTGTCTCAGTTCAGGTGTTATACACTAATTTTCTTGTAATGTCCTTGTGAAGTTCAATCTAATTAAGTAATTTAAAATTTTTTAATTAAAAAATTGCCATTAAAAAAGGAGTTAAGAAATGTTAAGTTGTTGGGACACCTGGGTGGCTCAGTTGGTTAAGCGTCTGCCTTCAACTCAGGTCATTATCCCAGGGTCCTGGGATCGAGTTCCATATCGGGCTTCCTGCTCAGCGGGGAGCCTGCTTATCTCTCTGCCTGCTACTCCCCCTGCTTGTGCGCTCTCTCTCTCTCTCTGACAAATAAATAAATAAATCTTTTAAAAAAAAAAGTTGAAAGAGTTAAAAAAAAAAAAAAAAAAGTCTTTGTTTTCTAAAAGTAGGTACTCCCCGCCCCCCCCCCCCCATGTTAAGTACAATTAATCATTGGAGGCATCTGAGGCTTGGATATTGTTTGTGAAATTTGTAGTTACAGATTATATTTTTTAAACATGAAAAATTATTCTGATCTTCAATTTTTCCTAAAATAATTTTCCAACTTATGTTTTTACAAAAAAAGTACCTTGTCAACTGGGTTGTATTGCCCATTCATGGAAAGTTGTTCATGATAGTTGTTCATGATAGTTTTTTATTCAGCTTTGCTAGAAGAGCTGTAATTTCTTGTCATTCCTGATATTTGTAATTTTTTTCTCCTTTTCTTAGACTAGTTGACTTTAGAGGTTTATCAATTTTATTAATATCTTTAAAGGACCAAGTTCTAGATTTGGTGATTTTTATCACTTTTTAAAATTCTTCTATTTTTATTTCTATATATATATATATATATATATATAGGGTTTAATATACTGGATATTTTTAAATAAAGTAGAACTTCTACATAATTTTAGACATTTGTTCATTAAGTATACTTATAAAGCTATAAAAATTATATATGCTCAGACATTTTTATGTACTGTGTTTTTATTCAGTTTGGAATATTTCCTATTATGTTTTTAGTTACTCAGTTATTTCAAGGTTATTTTGCTTAATTTACAAATATGGGGGGGTTCTAGATATATTATTTATCAAGGATTTTTAATTCCTGAAATAGTTTATTTCTGTAATTTAAAGTTTATTGAGACTTTTTTTAATAACATTTTTGGTGAATTCTTCATGTACACTTAGGAAAATACGTGTACTCAGTAGTTGTTTCATGTATTCTTCTGTATATGCTAATTAGGTTTAGTTAGTTGATAGCCTATTCAACATCCTACATTCATATTAGTTCTATCAGTTGCTCAAGAGAATGTTAAAAAATCATCAAATTTTATGTATTTATCTCCTAAATCCACCTGATTTTGTTCCAGTTTTGAACTCTTATTGGCATTCACATATAGAATTATATTTTCTTGATAAATCTTTCTATTGTGAAATGTCCTTTTTTCATCCATTTAAATACTTCTTTTCGTGAAATCATGTAATAATGAAGCCACACTTGTTTTATCTTTAGTGTTTACATGTTATTTCTTCTTCCTGAACTTTGCTATCTGACTTTATTTTTAAAGTGTGCCTTTTGTAAACAGCAGGTCATCATACCATATGTTCACCTAATTTGAAAATTTCTGCTTTAAAATCAGGGGCTTAAATAATTTACATTTAATGGAGTATGATATGGGTTGAATTTTTTCCTTGGAACTTTATGTTAACTAATCAATTATTTTTAGTTACATATTTCTACTTCATTGGCTTTTTAGCTACAGTTTTCTTTTTCTTCAATTCAGATTTTTTTTCCTGTTAACGTTTTCAATTTCATTGATTTATTTTTCTATAATATCCATTCTCAGGTTAATCATTTTTTAAATTTGACATTTGCATTTTTCACTTCTACAATTTTGTTTTTTTTTTAGTTTTCCTTCCTTTTCCATTAAACTTTCCATTTCTTCAGCCATTATAGTAATATCCTCTAAATTATATATTTATATTTTTAAAGTATAATTAACATGTATTATATTAATGTTCTATTTTATGTGTACACCATAATGATTCAACATTTAGACATACATTGCTCAGTGCCTATTAAAATAAGTATATTCTTAATCCCCTTATCTTTTTCAACCATCTCCCCACCTGTCTCCTCTCTGGCAACCACCAGTTTGTTCCTGTATTTGAGAGTCTGGTTTCTTTGTCTCTTTTTCTTTGTTTTCTTAAACTCTACAAGTGAATGAAATCATATAGTGTCTGCCTTTCTATTACAGACTTATTTCACCTATCATAATACCTTCTAGGTCCATCCATGTTGTCATAAACAGTAAGATCTCATTCTTTTTTATGGCTGAGTGATACTTCATTGTGTATATATGTACACATCATGTCTTCTTTATCCATTCATCAATTGATGGACACTTGGGTTGCTTCCATATCTTGGCTATTGTAAATAATGCTGTAATAAACATAGGACTGCATATATCTTTTCAAATTAGTGTTTTCATTTTCTTTGGGTAAATATCCTGTAATGTAATTACTGGATCATGTGGTAATTCTATTTTTAATTTTTAAAGGAATCTCCATCTTGTTTTCCACAGTGACTGCACCAATTTTCATTTCCACCAGCAGTGAATGAGGGTTCCTTTTTCTCCACATCCTTGCCAACACTTGTTATTTCTTGTCTTTTTTATTCTATCCATTCTGACAGGTGTAGGGTGATATTTCATTGGGTTGGATTATCATTTCCTGGATGAGGAGTGATGTGAGCATCTTTTCATGTATCTGGTCATTTGTATGTCTTTGGAAAAATGTC
Organism: Halichoerus grypus; assembly: GCF_964656455.1. Lineage (NCBI taxonomy): Eukaryota > Metazoa > Chordata > Mammalia > Carnivora > Phocidae > Halichoerus > Halichoerus grypus. The sequence goes on from NC_135724.1 coordinate 10,937,791, forward strand.
TATTCAGGTCCTCTGACCATTTTTTAAATTGGATTTTGGTTTTTTTTGTGTGTGTTCAGTTATATAAGTTGTTTATGTATTTTGAGTATTAACCCCTTATCAGATACATCCTTGCAAATATCTTCTCCCGTTCAGTAGGTTGCATTTTGTTTTGTTGATGGTTTCCTTTGCCATCCAAAAGGTTTTTATTTTGGTGTAATCCCAATAGTTTATTTTTGCTATTTTTCCCTTATTTGAGGAGATATATCTAGAAAATTGTTTTTTTCTTTTCTGATTATTTCAGTTATGATTGTCAGTACTCTGTTGAATATATTCATAACACTTATTTTAAAGTTACTTTTTTTTTGCAAATGTTAGTATATTTATAATCAGTACTCTTTATTGACCTTTGTTTTTCCCTCTTGATTTTTCCTTCAGTATTTCCTAGTTACCGCGTATGTTGAAATTTGGTCCTATATTTTGGATAATCTTTTTAAAATAACAGGAGATATCAATTTTAACAGCTTTGAGATCTAATTCACATATTAGTGGCATCTGGGTGGCTCAGTTAAGCATCTGACTCTTGGTTTTGGCTCAGGTCATGATCTCATGGGCCATGGGATCGAGCCCCATGTTGTGTTCCATGCTCAACCGGAGTCTGCTTGAAGATTCTCTCCCTCTGCCCCTCCCCCTACTCATGCTTGTACTCTCTGTCTCTCAAATAAATAAATCTTTGAGTTATAAATCACATATCCTACAATTCAACCATTTTAGGTGTAAAATTTGGTGGTTTTTAGTATATTCACAAATATGTGCACAGTCACCACAGTCAATTTTAGAGATACCCATCACCTTAAAAAGAAACTCCATCTCTTTGGTATCATTCCCCTGTGTCACATACACCCAGTCCTTAGCAAGCACTTACATATTTTCCTTCTATAGACTCTTCATAGATTTCCTTTTTAAAAAAATCATATAAATGAAATAACTTAGCATGTGGTCTTTTGACTGACCTCTTTAATGCAGAATAATATGTTTAAGGCTTGTCTGTGTTATAGCTTGTCCTTCATTCTTTTTTATAGCTGAAGAATATTCCATTGAATCAATCTACCACACTTTGTTTATTTAGGTGGAAACCAAGAACCATGTTAATGTGGGAGATTAAAGATTTCTTCTTCTTGCCAACACTGCTCTACTCTGACTTCTTTGAAAATTCCAAGGTTGGAGAAGAGTAATGGTTGGGGAATTTTTAGGCTGCACCATGTATTTTTGTATTTTAGTTTCTTCTAGAGCCTGACTTCCAACCAATCCATAGTATTCTTTAAAGTCCTGGTTACTCTCTTCTTGGCCCTGCAAATCCTCATTCCACTTGTACTTTCCTTCAGGTATTGATAATTATATTGTTCTTTAGTAAACTTTCAAGCGTTTGCTTTTCTGAAATTCAGTTAGTCAAGCTTTACTTGCATCTTTGCGATTAAATACTTTCATAGAAATTAAGATATTCGTTCTGTTTATTTTATGCTGTTACCCAAAGATCAAAGGTCTCTCATATACTGCAGCCTAATTAGGAACAGAAATGCCAGCCTCATGAAAAAGTGTGCATTATGGTTTCGGGAAGCAAATTAAATGGTTTCTGCATGGAATATTGATCTTACCAAACCAACCATGGTTACTGTACAGACAGTTCTTAATCCTTTTTCTAAAATGGGCTCCTATAGGGCGCCTGGGTGGCTCTGTTGGTTAAGCGACTGCCTTCGGCTCAGGTCATGATCCTGGAGTCCCTGGATCGAGTCCCGCATCGGGCTCCCTGCTCGGCAGGGAGTCTGCTTCTCCCTCTGACCCTCCCCCCTCTCATGTGCTCTCTCTCATTCTCTCTCTCTCAAATAAATAAATAAAATCTTTAAAAAAAAAAAATTTTAAATGGGCTCCTATAGGATATACAGATGGTTTTTCATACAAACATTGGAATTTATGCCATGTTCAAAGGGTCAATATGTAATTTTAATCAGCTGGATGTAAACTATTTCCCATGTGCTTTTCCACATATTTCTGTTTTGGAAGGTAAGGTTCTGGGGTTCTGGGAGGGGTAGGGGTTTTGTTTCACAGAAGCAGGAAATACAAACAGGTATTTTTTTTTTTTTTTTTTTTTTTTTTTTTTTAATGCAAGTATACTTCTAACAGAAAAAATGAGAAAATCCTGGTAATTTTAATAGCCCTGGAAATCCCAGGGAGTTTATCACTAATATTTCTTCTTTTCTTTCCCCCTAAATCAAGATTATTTTTAAACCTCATTATATTAATTTTTTTCACTGAAAATGAAAATGCAGATACATACTTTGCTAATGCCACTGCTTCTTGACAGCCAGTGTTTTCCATATTTGATCCAATATTAATGAGAGATCTCTCAACTCTATAGGAAGCCCAGGAACCCAGAAAGAAATTCCATAATTTTTCTGTTTATTAGAATAGGGAAACTCATCACTAGATTTCCTTTGTAATAGTACTTGCCATCTCTTAAGTGATTTCTATGACTTGAATTGAGGATATATACGCATCTTGCAATAGCTAAAAAGTGCAAATTAGTGGGAGCCTCATGAGTTTCATCTCCACTAGAAATAGTAACCGTGACCAATACAGATCTTGAAGTTAAGTCATTAATTGCTCGACAGTACATGAGTCCCAGTTCTGGAAGCTATATGTGATGTGCTACTATTGTTGTTTATAGAACATGGTCCTTCCATCACCCATTTCCTTACTTGAGACACAAACTAATTCTGCTGCAGAGCATCTCATAGGCAGACATGATCAGTATTTATTTTGTTAAACCAGTATCTACTTTGTTGGATATGAAGATCAAGATATGTGGAAAGATCATGAATTGAATAGAGTGACTGAATTTTGTAATGCAGATAATAATATCTGAATAAGTCACTAAACAAGCAGGAGGGGCAGAAGCCAATACAAAAAGCCAGAGAACAAAGTCAACTTTGGAAAACTCCCAAGTAAATGGAAACAGAGAATGACAGTTCAGATAGGCAAATGGAAATTCAATTTTGGATGAATAAATAAGACAGTATACTGACTGTACTAAGATCTATCTGCACTATTTGTATGATGCATTGCCAAGCCAACTCTGATGAAAGAACTAGGTACAGAGTGTATAGAAATGAGTTGACATAGCAATCAATGGTGTTAAAATATTTTCTTGTTATCCTTGCTGGACAAATTTGTTGCACAAAATTAAATTATACAAAGCCATCATGAATTGATTCCAAAATTTTTATGTAGTGCCAAGAAATCATTAAGGACTTTTGGTATGAATCTAAGCTGGAAGCATTTAAAAGCATGTTTTGTTTTTTTTTTTTTCCCCATGTTTTTGCTTTGGGGCTGAGACGAAAATCTGAAATGTGAAAACAGGAAAGGCTGTAAACAAAGGGGTTTGTTGTTTTCTTTAGGATGTTTTTCCTAATGGTTTTTCCTTGGGCACCATATAGTTAAGAGAAATAGAAAAAAGTTTTGGAGCTTTCAGAAAGGAAAATAAGGCATTATTGAGGCAAATAAATTAGTGTCGTGTGTATATGAACAGATGTGTAAAGCAATAATTATAAAACAGTAAAACAGTTTTGGTGGGCTTATAATTGAATGACAATGGGAAAACAAAGGAGAGGGGACACAAAGCTAGCAAAATTTTTAGAATATTCTAAGAATAAGTACTTTAAGTTATTTTCACTAAGATAACTCAGAAGAATAAGTACTAAGTACTTATAATAAAGTACTAAGAAATTATAATACACGAGGAAATATTTAACGTAATTGAGAGGCCATAAAGCAGTAATAGAGGAAAAAAAGACCTACATGAGACCTGTTGAAAACAAATAACAGAATGACAGCTAAGTCCTACCTTATCAATAGTGACATTAAATATAAATGGCATAAACACTGATTAAAAGGCAGAGACTGGAATAATGTATAAAAAAACCCTACTGTTTACAGGAGATATAGCATGTCTATGCTATATATTCAGATACAAATAGCCTGAAAATAAAACTAAGTAAAAAGATATATCATGCAAACACCAATTATAAGAAAATTCGAATGGCTATAATAATGTGAGACAAAATAGAGTATAACATAAAAATTACTAGAGATAGAGGTGTGTGTGTATATATATATAAAATGTAACAGTTTCAGGTGTACAATGATTCTGTATTTATGTATATTGCAAAATGATTACAATAACTCTAATTCACATCCATCAGCACAGAGTTACACTTTTTTTTTTTTTCTTCTTGTCATGAGACTTAGATTTACTTTCTTAGCAACTTTTAAAAATACAATATGGTAGTATTAAATATTGTTGCTATGCTACACATTATATTCCCATGATTTGCTTATTTTATTACTGTATTTTGTACCTTTAACCTATTTTATTTTTCATTGCCCCCTTCTCTGGCCATTACCTGCCTGTTCTCTGTACCAATGAATTTGGGGTGTTTTGTTTATTTTATTTAGATTCTATATATAAGTGATATCTTACAATATTTGTATTTTTCAGTCTGACATATTTCACTTAGCATAATGCCCTCAAGTTTGCATGTTACTGTAAATGGCAACTTTTTTTTGTATGGCTGAATAATATTTTATTGTGCATATATAGTCACATTTTTAAAAAGTATATTTTATAATGATAAAAATGCCCATCTATCAGGAATGTATAACAATTTAAACATATGTCCCGGGGTACCTGGGTGACTCAGTCTGTTAAGCGTCTGCCTTTGGCTCAGGTCATGATCCCAGGGTCCTGGCATCCAGCCCCACATCAGGCTCCCTGCTCAGCAGGGAGTCTGCTTCTCCCTCTCCCTCTGCCCCCTACTCATGCTTGCTCTCTCTCTAGTTCTCTCTCTCTGTCTCTCAAATAAATAAAATCTTAAAAAAATAAAATAAAAACAAAAAACACACGTACCTAACAAAGTTCTCAAATACATGCAGCAAAACTGACAAAAATTGTGGGGAAAAAAGACAATTCAGTAATACCACCTGGAGACTTTAATATCTCACTTTAAATAATGGATAAAAAAACTAGACAGAAGATCAACATGGTAATAGAAGACTTGAACAATACCATAAACTAAATAAACATCTACAGAGTAATCTACGACAACAACCTCATACAGTTTTCTCAAACTGCACAGAGAACAGTCTCCAGGAGAGAATATATGCCAGACCATAAACCAAACTTCAGTAAATTTAAAAAGATTAAAATCTTAGAAAGTATGTTATTTTTTCACAATTAAGTAAATCACTAAATGATATGTGTTTTAATCCATTCACACTCAGAATTTCTAGATGATCCTATAATATAGAGGAATTTTTCCTTGTTAAAAAGGTATTTTTACACCTTTTTAACAAATTGCATTCTATTTATGCTATTTCAAAAAAGACTGCAATAGGGAAATAATTTTACATAAATGTCTAGATATGTGTGTATGATTGCAAGTTTTGATGGAAAATAATTTTCTTTACCCTGAAAGTTTATTCTTACTAAAAACTTAAAATCTCTAAATGGAGTTATTCATATTATTTATGCATTATCTAAACTAAATTTGAAATGGTTAATTTTATTTAAATAATTTCTTCACCTCAGTTGAAAACTGTGCAGTCCATGCCTGTCTTTTCTGCTATCCTGATAAGTGTTCAAAAAGATGGCCAAGGAGAATTTGAAGAACATAGAATACACCCCATTAGGTTCCCACCTGGGCCATGAAATTTACTAATATATTCATTAAGCATGTTAAGTATTTGTACTTTAATTTTTCTGCTAATTTATTTACATATTTTGATATTTTCTTTTGTCTTATTTTGACTTTTATAAGGCCATTATGCAATTCTGAGAGCTCACCTTCACAGAGATCCACCCAGATATAGACACTTTAATTCTTAGAAACTGTTAACAGCACCACTATATACTCTGTCATTCAAGCCAGAAATTTATTTTTGAGCCTTTTTCTCCTACCTCATATACTATCAAAATGATTCCCATTTCAAAATTATATCCAAAATTATTTTTTTTAAATTACCCTATGAAATAAAGACAATGCTAGATTATTTTATTGGCATAAGTCTTGAACAGGTACTTCTCAAAATACAGTATCGAAATTGGCAATATGGATATTAAGACACCCAATCTCCTTATTCACCAGGGAAATGCAAATTAAAACCACAGTCATATAACACTAAACACTCACTAAATAACTTGACTGCAAAGAAAAAAATAATAGAATTAAAAAATGATAATCCCAATGATTGGCAAAGATAGGGAGCAATGAAATTCTTATAGATTCCCCATAAGAACATAAACTGGAATAAGGGCTTGGGCAAACTGGCAGCATTTATTAAATTTGACCTTATGCATGCCCTATGGCTAATAAGCCTGATTATATACCCAAAAGAAACGTATGTATGTGTTCACCAAAGACTTAGAAGAATGGTCAAAGGAACACTAACAGCAAGCTAATCCTGGAAATCACTTAAACCACATTTGTTGATACTTACTGATTATATGGGGTATGGTACTGAATGAAGAAGTAATGAACTGCTTTCAGATACATACATATATATAAATGTATATATAAAATTTTATAATATATAATTATATATTCTCTATATAATTCTAACAAAGGTAATTTTTAAAAATCCAGTAGCAAGAGATGAAATCTATGTGATAGTTTATAAATTAAGTTCAAGACCAGGCCTAAGTAATATCTGATGATAGACACCAAAAAAGTATTTCTTTACCACTGGGTAATGACCCAGAAGAGGCTTTCTGGGTGCTATAATTCTACATTTCTTTATTTGCATGGTAGTTACATTAATGTCTTAATTTTGGAAAAAATGCAATTAGTGACAATTTTGAAAAAAAATACAATAATACCTGTTTAAAAACACTTCTGTATATCTATGTTAATTTCAATATTAATATTTATGCAATATTAACTGGTAACTCTGAATTAATATCAAGATGAATGCTATTTAAAACAAAGGAAAATAATCTAAGAGAGAAGATCTTTTTAAAGATAATCTACAATTTAGGATTAATACTTGAATACAGTACACAATAATTAGAAAATTTATAGTTAAAATATAACCATTTAAGGTTTTGAATGATTGAAATGTATCACTTTTTGTTTTAAAATTTTGTATTTTTAAATCAAGTGATGCCTAAAATAAAGCCAGCAAAATACATATTGGCTAAATATAATTGCATTAGATGTTTCATAAAATGAACAAATTATGTACAAAAATGTTTGTGGTTAGTCTCACACTTGTATGACTCTGGTATCAACAAAGCAGAAACATGATTCCCAAATAAACATAATATTGAAACAAAAATATGTACTTTGGAGAAAAGACATACAGGTGTTTCATAAAGAAATGCTACATAAATTTTAGTAAAAGACCATGTATCTCAATTAAAATATTAAAACAAAGTTGAATTATATATCCAAAATTATATATTTTTGTGATACTGTTCAATTCTAAAATTTTCAGTGTACATCATTAGGAATCTGTAAATAGATTACTATTGAGTGTATTGTGCTGTTGAATATTTTTAAAAAATGCTACTTAATCTGTTATGTACAGAATTGTGTCCCCCTCAATTCATACATTGAAGCCCTAGCCCCCAGTACCTCAGAATATACTGTATTTAGAAAATCTAATTATTATCCTTTGAATGTTACTTACAGTGTCTAAATATGATACATTATTCACTTTGAGGTATAATGCTGCCATATCATATCTTGGTGTTCTGCAATGTACATTGAGACTTAATGGCCTACAGTAAATTTTTAAATCTATAATTTTTAAATCTAATATTTCAAATACATTCTCTCTTGTATGGCTTTAAAAACTATTTTTGCACATGTATTCTCTGTCTTACCTATTTGTGGCAATTATATATATTTAAAATATATAGCATATATAAAGTATCTATTTATATCTATCTTTTCTAATTTCCACATCATTCCTTCCCTCCTTCTGTCTCTGTCTTCCTTCCTCCCCTGTTGTTTCTGTCCAGATGATATTCAAGAACTTTTCTCCATGTCACTCATTCCATTTTCTGCTCAGTTCATTTTGCTTTTGCATCTTTAATTCAGTTGTACTTTCAGAATTGATGTAAGTCTTATCTCAATCACTTGTATTATGCAAAATATGTCAGTAAACTATATAGTATATTAGACCATGAAAAATGTAAAAAGGCAAGAAAATATTTTATAAAATTAATTTACAATTTTACAAAATTTACAATTTTACAAATTTGGGGTGGTTGATTACAATTTTTGATAAAATGACTAGGTAACTGACTGAGAAAATTAATTTAGTCAAGTAGATATATTGGAGAGGAACATTCTGTTTAAGGGAATTAACAAGAACTGACTCATAGATTGGAGTGTAAAAGACCATACCTGATGGGGACAGTGAACTCCGAGAGGAGGTCATGAAGAGGGTGGGGAATAGAGGGAGAGATCGCAGTTCCTGGAAAGAACTTCGGTTTTTACTCTGAGGGATATAGAAAGCCCTTAAAGGGTTTTGAAGAAAAGAACATTATCTGTTTTAAAATTTAATAGGGCACTTCAACTATAGCATTGAGAATAAACTGGAGAACAATAATGGTAGAAGCAGGAAACATTTTACTATAAGAGATGATAATGGTAGAGATGTTGCAAAATGTAATTTTTTTTTATAGACTCTGCTTCTAATTTTTTAAACTTTTTAAAATTGTGGTAAACATATAAGATTTACTGCCTTCACCATATTTAAGTGTATATTTTAGTAGTGTTAAGTACATTCACATTGTTGAGAAACAGGTCTCCAGAACTTTTTCATCTTGAAAATTTGAAGCTCTGTACCCATTAAATAGTACCTCCATTTTTTTTCACCCTCACTCTATTTCCTGGTAACTACCATTCAACTTAGTTTCTATGAATATGACTACTTCCTATATCTCAAATGATTGGAATCATAAAGTATTTATTTTGTGTCCAGCTTATTTCACTTAGCTTCATGTTCTCAAAGTTTAACTATATTACAGTATCACCGAATTTCCTTCCTTTTTAAGGCTGAATAATACTCCACTGTGTGTATGAGCCACATTTTGTTTATCAATCTGTCCATGTACTTGGGGTTGCTTCTACATCTTGGCCATTGTAAATAGTGCTTCTATGAACATGGGTGTGCAAATACCTCTACAAGATCCTGCGTTCAGTTCTTCTGAAATCAAATATTTTTGACATCAGGAAGGGTGAATCTTCCAACTGTGTTATTTTTCAAAACCATTTTGGCTCTTCAAAGTCCCTTGAGATTCCATATGAAATTCAGGATAAACTTTTTGACTTTTGATTTTTTTTAAATGCCATTGAATTTGAATAGGGCTTGCTCTGAATCTCTAGAGTGCTTTGACTATTATTGACATCTTCACAATATTCTTTCAATCCATGAACATGAGATGCCTTAAAATTTACTCATGTCTTTCCTTTTATTTGACAATGTTTTATAGTTTTCAGTATGTGTCTTTCACCTTCTTGGTTAGTTTTATTCCTACATAATTTATTCTTGTTGATGCCATTATAAATAGAATTGTTTTCTTTTTCACATTATTCAAAGTTAGTGTATATAAACAACTGATTTTTGTGATTTTGTGTGTATATTGTGACTTTGTTGAATTCATTTTAGTTCTGTGTGTGGGTGTGTGTGTGTGTGTGTGTGAAATTTTTAGTGTTTTCTTTCTGTAAAATCTTGTCTTCAAAAAAAGATAAGGTTATTTGCTTCTAGTTTGAAGGTCTTTTATTTCTTGCCTAATTGCTTTAGCTAGGATTTCCACACTGTGTTGAATAGAAGTGGCCAGAATGAGCATCCTTACATTCTCAATATTGGAAAAAAAACTTACAGTATTTCACCAGTGAACATGATGTTAGCTATAAACATCTCATAAATGGCCTTTTTATGTTGTTAATTTCTAGTTTGTTTTTATTATGAAAGTTTTTCTGTCAATTGATATGTGGTTTTTGTGTTCATTTTGTTAATATGGTGCATTATCCTGATTTTAATGTTTTGAACCATACTTACATTCCAGTAATAAATCCTACTTTGTCATGATGTATAATCCTTTTAGTGTGTTATTGAGTTCAGTTTATTTTTGCATCAGTATTTATTAGGGATATTGGTCTGTACTTTCTGGGAATGTCTTCATTTGGCTCTGGTATCAGGGTAATACTGGCCTCATAGAATTAACTTGGCAATGTTCTTTCCTCTTCAGTAATTTAGAGTTTCAGGAGGATTGGTTTTAATTCTTTGAGTGTTTGGTAAGATTTTCTAGTGAAGCTATCATTTTCTGGTCTTTTACTTGTTAGGGGATTTTGATTACTGATTCAATATCCTCACTATGATTGTCTCTTCAGATTCTGTCTCTTCATGATTCAGTCTTAATAGGCTATGTATTTCTAGGAATTCATTCTAGGTTATTCAATTTTGGGGGGTGTAATTATTGTATTTTTATGATCTTTTTTCTTAAGCATCAGTTGTAATGTCCCCTCTTTCATCTCTAATTTTAGTTATTTGAATCTCTCTCTCTTTTTCTTAATCTACCTAAATGTTCATCAATTTTATTTTTTCAAATAAAAAACTCAGTGTTGATTTTTTTTCTATTCTATTCTATTTTGTGTATCTCAGTTCCAATTTTTATTATTCTTTCCTTCATCTGCTAGCTTTGGGTTTAATTTGTTCCTTTCCTAGTTTCTAGAGGTGAAAATTGTTTTGAGCTATTTTTTCATAGTAAATGTATGCATTTATAGCTGTATAGCTTAATCTTAGCTGTAGCTATATACTTTCATCTTAACATGGGTTCATTACATCTCATAAGATTTGATATGTTGTGTTTTCATTTTCTTTTTTCTCAAGGTATTTTTAACCAGCTTTGTGATTTATTGAACTCAACTGTTATTTAAAAGTGCATTTAGGGGCGCCTGGGTGGCTCAGTTGTTAAGCGTCTGCCTTCGGCTCAGGTCATGATCCCAGGGTCCTGGGATTGAGCCCCGCATCTGGCTCTCTGCTTGGCGGGAAGCCTGCTTCTCCCTCTCCCACACCCCCTGCTTGTGTTCCCTCTCTCACTGTCTCTCTCTCTCTCTCTCTCTCTCTGTCAAATAGATGAATAAAATCTTTTTTTTAAAAAGTGCATTTAATTTCGATATATTTGCAGATTTCCCAGTTTACCTTGTCCTATCTCTAGTTTCATTGCAGTTTGAATAACAAAAAAAAAAATACTTTGATTTCAATTGCTTTAATTTATTAAGACTTGTTTTGTAGCTTAATATGTCATATCTTGGAGAATATTCCATGTGCATGTGAAAGAATGTTGTTGAGTTCCTTATGTCTATTTTGGATTTGAATGCTTATTATACATATAATTGGAGGTGTCTGAAGCTGTGGATATAAAGATCTGGGATTCAGAGGAGTGCTCTAAGTCTGCCTATAAATATGAGACTCTCCTAGAATATAGGAAGTATTTCATGACAAAGATCTAGAGGGGACATCTAAAAAGTGAAAACAAATAGAAAAAAAGCAGTCCAAAGACTTATTCATAATGTACTGCCACATTAAGAATTTGGGGCAGTGAAAAGGAATAGAAAAGGAGAATGAGTAGTAGGCAAGATGGTAGGAAGAAAGCCAGATGAAACTGGTGTTATAAAATATAAGGAAGTATTTTGAAGAGGAAGTAGCAGTCAAATGCTTCTAATCAGGTGAGACTTAATTTATTACCTTGATAAGCGTTGTTGGGCTGGGTGGTGTGGGCAAAACTAATTAGAGATAGTTCAAGAGGGAAATAATTTAAAATAGAAGAATTTTTTTGAGAAATTTTGCTGTAAGAGAGAAGGGAAATTTGGGGGTAACTAGAAAGTAAAGTTTTAAAACCCTTTCTAGCTGATACAGTAAATCATATTCATTTTAATTTTAGTATTTTGGAAAAAACGATGTTGTCTTTAAACAACCAAAAGAATGATTGTAGTAATAAAAAATTCAGGTCAAGCTAATAGAGAAATTTACATGAAGGCAGTGAAGGATTTAAAACTTTGTACATATGAGATGAGATAAATTCTTAAGAGTCACTATATGTAATACTATGATAGAAATAGTTGTTTTAAACATTCTTATTTAGATAAGTAGACTGTAATGTAGATGCCTTGCCAAATTTCTGATGCACAAAATTCATCACTTTTTAATTCATTTAAATTATCAAGACATCAATGTTTTGTGATGCAAATTCATATTCATACTAATGCAATCTTAGTAATACATTAACATTTAGAGAAGTGATAGATATTGACTACCTATTGAGTTGAACAATGGTATATTTTACTCTCTACCAAATGTCCACTTTTGTAAACTAACTGTGGAGCTTAGGATAAAATTACTGTGAATCTCCTGAGCCATTCCTATTGTTATATGCCTGTATGTTATATGCAATGTGTTATATGTCCTCTTCCCTGTGTAACCAGCAGATAGATTATCTTATCAATTAATAATACCAATGTAATCAATGCAGTGGATTATCATAATTTATTTTGTCAGAATTATGGTATCTTTATTTTTCTAAAATGTTTAAATACAAAGATGGAAGAAAAATAGTAGTAAAAAAGATAAAAATAGTCTACAGCATGGTGTAATTTATGTCCTTTTGATGATCAATCTTTGTGTATATGGTATTCCGACAGGAATTCCAACCACCTTCACAACAAATGAGTATGTTAATGATGGGTGAATAGTGTCCCCTTACCTCATGAGAGACCTATAAGTCAGTTCTCAAAGAATTATGTTTTGTTTGTTGAAAAAGACCTATTTCTTTCTACCCAGGAGATAAACCCTCTTATGTAAACTGTCATTTTTTGAATGCATGCTCTAATTCTATTGAGTTGCATTGTGTTTCTGAGCTACTCTTTTGAATAATAGATTACTTGTGTTTGAAAATATTGAAAGCATACAAGGATAGAAGTAACTTTTATGTATGCCATTCTTGTTCTGCAATGTCCTGTTTGTAAAATTTAAAACATGTTAAAATTTCAAAATAAAAGGGGAAATAATTTCAAAGGCAAGAATTGAACAGATTTACAAAAACAACCACTCAACATATCAGTTCCTAGAATGTATTTAGCTTCAGTGATGTTACGAGGTGGCATGGCTGAAGGCTGAGTTGTGTATGTCCCGTCAGTAGGATTCACACATTTATCTTGACAGCCTCAGTCTGCTGCTGCTGGATTCTTTGTTCTTTTTTGGTCGAACAGATTAGGACAGCAAGACATGTAGGCTGGGACAACATCAGGAACAAAGATACTTCCGTTGCCTTTAGCAAGTCAATGATTTTTGTCAGCTGAAATGGAAGTTCTGGAAGTCAGAGTTTGGTGGTTATCCACATTCTACGTTGTTGCTACAACTTGTTAAAAATACAACACCTGTAGACACCAAGACATTTGAATGGAACTATTTAAAAGTATGTTCCATTTCACCACTACCTTTTGCATTTTCTGTTAGTAACTCCTAGTTTCTTCCAGTTTTCCATCATCAACAATCAGTGCTATATCCTTGAGGAAATACCCAACAATCTGTCAAGACATATGTATTATTAGTGTTAAGATTTCTTAAATAGACCATACACACACACACACACGGTCAACACTCACACTCTTGAAGAGGCCTTTTTACTGGTCACAGAACCTTTTCTCCTCACTGCATCCTAGAGAAGTAGACAGGATACTGTATCTAATCCTCATAGTGATAATGGAATTAAAAACCCTGAAGTTCTGTACAAAGCCTCAGTGTTGTTTCTCCCTATTACAAATGCTGAAATAAAATCTATTAGAAGTTAAATTTCCAAAACTCAAAAAGTATGGCAGGGAGTGTCTGAGCTACTTAAAATCAGTATTTTTGACTCCTAGTCCTTAAACTGTCTTCCTACAGAGAATTAAGTATGTAAAGTCTGGACTGCCCCCTCCACTTTTGTGCAAAGTCTGAAATAGGTAAAAAGCACACCTACCAATTTATTTCCATAGGACTTTACTCAAAGAACTTTTAGGAAAGCAATGCTGTAAAATGGTACATGTTACTAAGAATGTATAGTGTGCTAGTCTCCTAAGACTATTTGAATATTCATGTCTAATTTGGGAATAAAGGATTTCTTTGCCAAAAACAGTATTTTGATTAATTAAATGCAATTATTCAATTAAATGAACACTTAATGGAAGGCTTATCATGAAAATTGTTCCAGGTAATGTTGAAGACTCAGCAGGGGGAGCACACCACATGCTGGGGATCGTAGTTCTTACTCAAACTCTTGAAATTTCACCGGGTAGAACTTTGATAGCCTCTAACTGCACATTCCCATGTAGTCCTGGCTAAAGCATATGAGAGACTAGAGTATCTGTCCTGCAGCCCTAGTTACATAAAACCACTAGGATTTTAACTGGTTGCTTCCATCTTTTTAGGTTTTCTGTATCTTTTGCTTGTATATTATCTAATATATCTATAGTCATATTTTGCTTTAAAAATGACTATGTATAATCACTTAATATTCCATGACCAAATATAGCAAATTATTAATCTATTATTATTTGGTAGGAGTATATGCTTCTCAGATATTACACATCATAATCACATGTAGTAAAGTAAGTCTTTAATGCACGATTGTTTCCCAAAATCACATAAGCCTGGCATTTTACAGACAATCACAGCTATTTATTAATAATGAACCCATGAATAAATAAATGAGTAAGGGAACAAACAATGATTGAATGGCAGGGCTAATCATAAAGCTCCAGCTCAAATGACAAATGAGATAGAGGTCCTAATGGAAAAAAATACATGTACTGGAAATATGACAGACTATTTCACAACCCACTTGTTATGTAAGGGGAAGCTAATATATTAGCAGAACCTGTTTTCATCTCTTCTTTGATAGAGGCTGAATCTATATATTGGAAAAACTTTAGCAAACATGAAAGCATTCTGTTATATATGATAGGAGAAAATAATAGTGATAAAAATGATTTTTTCAACCTCTACAGAACCTAAAATTTCAACCAGACCTGACCCGATCCCCAATTCCAGATATCCAATTGATGACTGGTCATCTCCAATATCCCATAGGAAATAAGCAAAAGGTTTGGTGTGTCAGAATTAGATCTTAACATAAGGATTTATATTAACATAATTTGTTCAGGGGAAAAAAAGAAAAGTACCAGAAAAAGATGGGGACTAAGAAAGGGTGGTATATCAAGTAAAGTAGAATACAGGAGTAACTTTGGTTTAATCCTGAGGGAGCTCTAGAGCCCTTGAAGGCCACATCTCAGAGTTGCTCTGCTTAGGTGCAAGGTGGCTGGAGTCTGTATCCTCCTGGATCTGTCCGTCATTGGGTGAAGGCTGCCTCAAGACAAATGTGAATCCCAAGGCAATCTGGCTATCCATAAGTGCCAACAAGCAGGCTCCCATAGCCAGAGGGCTTCAGTGCTCACTGTTGGGAATCAGTGTAATAAAGAATGTAACATTACACCAGAAACTGATGATGTACTACACGTTGATTAATTGAATTTAAGTTTATTTTTTTTAAGATTTTATTTATTTGACAGCGACCACAAGTAGGCAGAGCAGTAGGCAGAGGGAGAGGGAGAAGCAGGCTCCCCGCTGAGCAGAGAGCCTGATGCAGGGCTTGATTCCAAGACCCTGGGATCATGACCTGAGTTGAAGGCAGATGCTTAACCAACTGAGCCACCCAGGTGCCCCTGAATTTAAATTAAAAAAAAAAAAGTAAAGGGACCCAAGGGGTTATGGGCAGAGCACTGGAAATACCTGCAGGCTCAGTCCAAAACTCTTCCAGTCATTCTCAACTTTACTTGTCTTCAATCTCTTAAATTCGGTAATGAAAAAATCATTTCAGTTTATTTTTCCAATTATACCCAAATGCAGACACTTCTCTTTCCCTTTCATACTCTCTTAGTTCAGCTCCTCCTGTCCTCTTGCCTGTACATAGTAAAGCCCTAAAGTTACCTATTGGCTGTCTCTCCCCTGTTCTTCATACCACAGCCAGCTTTGCATTTCTCAACCAGAAATGTGAACAGGTGACTTATCCATGAAAATTATTATTCATTCCTCTCACCACCGAAGGGGTTTTGTTTGTCCAGTTTCCTAGAAAGACTTCAATGTCTATTATGATTAAGCACTGACGTAACATGCTCTTTCCTCAAAATCCTAGAAACCGTGCAATAATGAATCAATCTTCATGCTGATTGAGGTCTTCCTATTTTACGACTGTTATCTTCCTCCCTCTAATGGCCTCACTTCGGCCTGACTGACTTGGGCACTATCCTAGGTATAGTTTAGGAAGCTGTTCAATGAACACGCTCTATGAAGACTGCTCTGAACACTCTTTCCCTGCACTTCCTCCCCTCCCCATCATACACTAGGGTTAAGTACTTAGAAGTATAGTTAAATTTTTATTTTTTTAAACTTCTATTTTTGCATTTAATAACTTGAACAATGCTTCTCAAGTAGGGGTGATTTTTGTCCCTAGAGGACATTTGCCAGTTTCTGGAGAAATTTTTGGTTGTCACAATTGGGAGGGGGGTGTAGATAGGAGAATCTAATGGATAGATGCTAGCATTGCTGCTAAATATTCTGCAAGGCACAGGACAGACCTCACCACAAAGCATTTTCTGGCCCCAAATGCCAATAGTGTTGAGGCTGAAAACTATGGCCTGAAATGACATTATGTACCTATAGATGTTCTGCTTACTCTCTAGGTTTCCTTAGAAAGAGCTATGGCTTGCTCATCTTTGAGTGCCTAGTACCTAATATAATTCCTGGATCATGATTTCCATACTGGGAGAGGTTAGTACAATTTACGATACTAAACCTAACATATGAAAAAATCACATTAGTAGAGAAATATGTAATATCCACAACCCTACACAATGACTTTTTCCCCAAATTTTTGGCTTCAAAGTTGTTGATTTGGACAAATTCAGAACCTAACTTTTAATCTGCTTGTCTTATATTCAATTGATCTAAGATAATTCTTCCTTATATTAATATTTTGATTATGCTATTGGAAATATATACATAGTTGTAATTCTGATTGGCTTTCCAATAAATAGAATCAGGAATCAACTATATTTGCTGCCTATTTTTGCAAATGTGGAGCTCAGGTGGCACTAGAATAGGTACATCTCTTCATGGGGTGGCTGTCCTGCCAGTGGGGGTATAAAACAGCTGTGACTTTCATCAGATGACTTTCACAATGAAAAAAAAAAAGTCCCCTAAATGTGTCATCTCTACAACTGCTTTATCTTCAAAGATAAATATATTTCTTTTACAAATATTTTAAAGGACCAACTATACATATTCTACAATAATTTTCTTTAGCTTTTCCTGAACCTAAGATAAATGTATATCTAGTTTGAGGAAGTTACAAAATTTATAACGGAAACCGTTCATTTATTATAAGAGATATGAAACTGCAAAACTGAATTGACATAAATAGAAAAAAATCAGTTATTTTATTAGAACAGTACAAGATAATAACCTAATTCCAGTGAACACATATATACTACATATATAATATATTCAAACATAGATTTGGCAAGAGAATCAATGTAGATAATCAACCTAGTGTCAGACAAATCAAAGGTTGGAATTTAAATGTATTAAGGACCATCCTGAGAATTAATTTACCTAACAGAAATCTTTAACTTCTGAATTTATGTCTACTAAAGAAAGGAAAGGATATAGTATTGAATCAGACCTAATTTTTTTTTTTCCCTTAGCATGAGAGTTCTTACACAAAGTGTTTATTATCCTGCATTCAGATTTGAGACCTCATCCCAAACTTTAGGACATAAGACAGGAATACCTTCCTTCTTTCCACCACAGCATAACCTGGGTTCACAATTATTAAGTAAATGAGAGAAATTTCATAATTTGCTCAGTCCCTAATTACTTTAATATTTAAATTCTGGCCTTATGGAAAGTCTCAGGTGCTGCAGTGAAATTTATATTAAAATGCAAATGCAAAATTAAATAATGGAAGTTATTTAAATAATGCGTAGTCTTTTTTTCATACCTGCCTCAGTATAGATTGTAAAGACAAAGATAATTTGTCCTAGAAAATTATGGGACTTTTTGTTAACAATGCTGTTCTCATACAGAAATTAATCATGTCTGTCTTCACCTCTCTTAATTTTGGACTACTTCATAATTTTCTTTTTTCATGACAGCTCAAATGAATTTAAATTTTCTCTGTAAATAACCAGCCAGGATGAAATTAATTATGCAATTTTCATTTAAAACCACACAAATTATGAATGCATGCAGATAAGCTATTGCAAAGCATATGTATTTATCCAAAATAAGAAATATTGGTGATATGAGGGCTATGTGCATATGTATCATATTAATATAATGGCCTCAATTTTCTCATAATAAACAGTTAATTTCCTCCTCTATAGATTAAGACCACTTCAAAATTGAGGCATACAAAATACATTGCCATTTTTGTCAGTGGGATGATTGGATATCCCACTAATAAAAAGAAAGAATTTTGCTGAAAGGAAGATAGCTGAGAATGTTTATTTTAAAAAATAATTTTAGTATATCCAGATAAGTTGGGAATATGCTTACAATTCACTTTGGAGAAAAGAATGAATTTTCTTACAGTATTTTTAGCATTAGATTTTGTCTGAAAGAAACTTTTATTTTTCAAGAAATAACTGTGAAAATCTATAATCCCATAGTGCTTTTAAAAAATGGGTAGTTTCCTTCATTTCTCAGAACCTGTGGCCTCAGCAAATACGGCAAAAATTACTTAGTAAATTACAGGAGTATTGAGCTGTCTATCTTTTTCTTCAGAGAAGGCACTGGCTTCTAGATTTTTTTTTTCTTTTAAGTATCTGGCAGTTCATGAAAATAAGTTATATATTCCCAGCCCTCTCCCATGAGCCAAAAAGATAAGAATAGCATCCCTGTGTCACTGATGTCAGTCACACATACTAGACTGAGGGATTGTGCTTGGAAGGACAGATTTTCTGTATGGTGACTAAATAACCTTTTCCTTTTGGTTAACCTTCATGGGAAAATAGAATGAGGTAGCTAAATCCTTGATCACCAAATTGATAATCACAGCTCTACAACTGGAAGAAGTGGTAATGGGGCAGGGGGTAAGACACTTAACTCTGTTTAAAATGTACCTTAGGAGGGCGCCTGGGTGGCTCAGTTGGTTAAGTGACTGCCTTCAGCTCAGGTCATGATCCTGGAGTCCCGGGATCGAGTCCCGCATCGGGCTCCCTGCTCAGCAGGAAGTCTGCTTCTCCCTCTGACCCTCCCCTTCTCATGCTCTCTCTCTGTCTCATTCTTTCTCTCTCAAATAAATAAATAAAATCTTTTAAAAAAATAAAAATAAATAAATAAATAAAATGTACCTTAGGAATTGTTCTTTTTTGAGAGGGCAATTCTCAGCTAGGAAGACAGATATGAATGAAAAAAAAACCCAGGTCTCCTCTCTCACATGAAGATTGTTAAATAGTTGGTATCTTTTGATAAAACAGTGACTGCCCTTTTTCCTGCACCTTCTAAATCCCCAAGGACAGGTCTGAGTCCTAATGTCTGCTTTAAGGTGCTTTGCGAAGTTTAAAAGAGGTATGTTGCTGAACTCATGTGGGGGTGCTCATGTACTTTTTGGATCTCCTTCCATGAACTGGTGTTACAATTCTGTAATAGAACTAAGGCAATATCCAATTCTTGGCCATCCTGAGAAGATCCGGTAGATAACTGTCTGAATCGGAGTGAACTGGGTTTATTATACCAGCTTAGCTATTCACAAGCTTTAAGTGACCTTGGATATGTTATCAATAACTCGTCGTTTCAGCATCCACACTTATAAAATAGGGAGATAATAGCACTTCTTGTTGTAATTAGATGGGATACTTTGTCTAAAGTGTCTGGCATAAAGAAGGTTCATAACTAATGTTAGGTTTTCTCTCCATCAAATTGTTTTTGTTTTTTTCCCCTTTTCTCTATACTTGAGAAATGTTACTAATAATATAACAGCCCAGGAACATTATGAATTAAGTAGTTGTTTTCTTTTTGGTTGATTCAGGTTGGACTTTACCACTGTTATCTACAACATTTCTCTGACAACAAGCATTGCATTCTAAACAATACCCTACAGACATCTGGAACATAATCTGTAAATCAATGATTTCTTCTTTTGCCTATTTTCTGGTATATGTTGCTAGTGGAAGCAAGAAGTACCTGTATGAAATATTTTTCTGTTACTATTAGAAATGGAGTAATTAAAATGAGTCTATTATCACGGTACACACAATGTTTTACAATAACACAAAAGAAGCCAAAGATGATACTGTTCTAGTCAATAACAAATGGAAGGGATGGATGAAGGATGTCATTATCATCAGGGCTATATGATAATTTGTGCTTCTAAGGCCATAGCATCCTTCACCCTGCCTTCCAAATCACATTGTCTCCTTTGTATAAGAAGAAAAGAGAGGCTCCAGCTTGACTGTGACTCATTCTTCCCCCGTAACAGAAAGAGATTCCTTCTATTCAGGGGACTCTCAGGGCTCATCACACACCATGAGGTACAGCACAGTGGGCAATAATTAGCTGCTCTTTCCCATTCAGCTATCATATTGTCTACCTCACTTCGTCCTTTCATTCTTGCTGCAAACAGAAGCACTAGATGGAATTTTTTCCTTCCTAAATGAGTATTTATGAAGATCAACGCCTAAAATTAAACTAGTTAAATAAAGCTAAATATCTCTTAACTTGCAGATGAATATTGTAAAAGAAAAAAGGGACATATATATGCCCATGTAAATTGAAAATACCTGTACCATCTCTTTTTTCCTTTTCTGCTTCTTGCCTAAAATTTGACAACTGCAAGACAGAGGAGGAATGTCTACTGTGATGTAAGGACTTTGCAAACATAGAACGAAGGCAAGCCAGAGCTCAGACAAGAGTTCAGAAGGAGCTGAACTCTGCAGGTGTCATCTTTGCTTGCCTAATTCTAGTTATACAACTACCTAAGTCACTGAGGACAAACACCCTCATAACTTTCCCTGCTGATGCTGAGACATTGTGCTGAGCCGAGTTTCTTGCTTTTGAGGAATTTGAGGGCCAGCCTGCTCGGAATATTTTGTTGTACCATACACCAGCACAAAAAAGAAACTATATGGGGGCACCTGGGTGGCTCAGTCATTAAGCATCTGCCTTCGGCTCAGGTCATGATCCCAGGGTCCTGGGATCGAGCCCCGCATCGGGCTCCCTGCTCCACGGGAAGCCTGCTTCTCCCTCTCCCATTCCCCCTGCTTGTATTCCCTCTCTTAAAAAAAAAAAAAAAAAGAAACTATATGAAATTATTTACCAAGATTTTCCAGCAGGCTAACATCTAGTGTGTTTGCAGATCAGCATGCAAGGCCGGGCAAAGACTGAGGCTGTACTTCTCAAGAATGAGAGAAAAACAGTCACATAGCATGAGCTGTGAAAAAGCACATCTCTGTCAAATATCTCATACATTCATACTCAGCAATTCTAGATACAGTCATGTAACTCAACACCATCATGTCGAAACTGATTTTCACTCACATGTAAGAAATACTTTAGTAATTACTTGTTGAAATGAGGAGTAGCAGAATGTCTGAAATGAAGACGTTAGCTTTTACTGCACCTAAATAAACTGGCTCCCACCCAAGAAACTTCTTGACATACACTTCAAGTCCCTGTATCTCCATGTCCAAAGCCCCTCAGGATTACCAGTGTGTGGGGGTTTTAATGCCATTACCTTGTTTTTGTTTCTTCCTCAAGACAAAGCCTGAGAGAACTACGGAGTGCAGGTAGCTTATTTTGGGAATTGATCCCAGGAAACAGGATTTGAGGCTGGGAGTAGAAGAGGAAGTGAAGGGAAAGTCAGTTATGGGGTACATTATGAAGCTGACCCCCTCTGTGCCCTGTCCCCTGAAGCCACCTAAGAAAGTACATAAGTATGCTCTGGTTCACATCCACTGGACAGTGTTAATGTCCTTTCACATTCAGGTTGGTTCTTATATCAAAGTAGCTGTTAAGTTTCCAACAAGTGTGCCAGACAGTGATGTCCCAGAAGCCTGGGGCAGAAAGTGAGAGAGATTCAGGGTAACTGCAATGATGAGCTGCTCTCAGTTTAGGCCTGTGCCCGTGACTAGAGTTCAGACTAATGACCAGAGTTCAGAATTCAAAGTTAGGCTAAGAGGATATAAAAAGGAGCATGACACTTCCACCCCCGGCACCATTCAGAGACATTAATATCCTATAAAAAGTCCAACCTTCACACAGTCAAAAAGTTGGTGACCAGCTATTGTGCCGAAGCTCAGCAGGGTGTATAATTATGAGTACGGGGAAAAGCATTCTGTAAGTGCATCTCTGGCATTGATGTGAAGGGAGCAATAATATTTTCATCCCTGGATCAGGTCCCTATATTCTAGTTACTGGGAACACAGAGCCATACATCTATTGTGGAATAGTGCATATACTGCCTTGTGTAGGGTATTTTCTGGGACTGTCGTCCTAACCAAACATGTAATAAACTACTCAGCTGGCTACTTCAAAGAGATGTGTTCTGGTAAGATCACTGAATGCCATTGTCTTGAATTGAACATTGCACCTCTCATAATTTCCAGTGAGCCCCTGGGTTTTAGGCAATATTATGAAGAATATCTTATGGTAAATTAGAAACCCTATTACCATATGGATAGTGGTGTTTGCAGGTCCATTATGCAAAAACTGTTCTGGCTGACAGGAGAGAGTAGCTGACCTCCGTTGGAAGACTCCTATCTGTTTCAACACTTTCTCTTTAGTGGCAAATATTGTCTGGTTGTTACGAAAATGAGATAGATCGCCCCTCTTTGTGCCCATTCCCATAGATCTATGTACTTTGTATCTTTCCTAAACATCGTTGGCTTCAGTCTCCTAACCTTGCTTCTTCTAGGCCCCTAACGAAATATCCAAACCTCTTGTTCAAGAATCCATGTATATTTGCACATCAGGTAACCTTCCATATAAGGTAAATAACCAAGCACACTGCTAACTGCTCTGCTCAGTGTGAAGATTTTCCTTGACCATTGGCCTCAAAACCATCCTTGGTAGGCCTGTTGGGTAGTGAAATAAATATAATACACAGTCACTGTCTTGTAGCATGTTAACCCAATGAATTTGTGAACAAGGCCATTCTCCTTTATGAGGTTCTTATGGAGAAGGCCCTGAAAGGCCACATATATAAATAAAGAATAAAGCATTGATGTAACTAAGGGAGGTGACAAAGGAATCTAAGTCACCTATTCATTCAACATATCTTTGCCTTCTGGACCATCCCAGGCCAGATCTACAATGCATTATTTTCTATGCACAAGGGATTGTTACTGTGGCTGCCCAAGCCTGCCTGATGGATCTTGGAATACTTAGGTCAGAATGGGCTGCTCTGATTGCATAGTGAGTTAGCAACTCCTCAGGAGCTTCCCAAGTATAATATGAAACTGGTATCCATACATGGTGGGAAGGGAGAGACCAAAGAGGCAGACCACTCCAGATTGGTAGGTGGCAGATTTAATGAGCAAGGGAACTTGTGTAAGAGGCTTGTCTTGGGTGACTGGCTGTAAGACCAGTAGATCTCCATACCCACCAGAATCCTGAATTTATAGAGACCTTACCTGGGTTTGATCCTATATATTCTCCAGGTAGTCTCAACACCACATCTCTATCTCAAGTCTGTATTCTTGGAGCAGCTTCTGGGAGTGGGGAAGGCAAGGAGAACACACAGTCCAAGAATGAGGGAGGGCATGAGAGTGGCCTCCAATTGCCTCAGTCTAGCTTGTAGGTCAACTAGCAGTCACATCTTCTCAGTGACCTCCCCCCATACATAGTCACTTGTTTCAGGGTCAGGTGTTCAGCCCTAATAGGACCAGTGCCACACCAACAGCTGTCTTTAAGTATTTTTCTGCTGGAGGATGCAAGATCTGACTTCAGTTCCTGAGAAGTCTGCTCTGTGACACTCTCTCTTGGCTTACTAGGGATACCACACGGTACTTTATCTGCTCAGATACCTCCAGGGGTGTCAGATCTATGGAGTCATGTGGCGTGAGTGGAAAGAGCTTATACTGCAACTTAGAAATGCTGGAGATCAGTCTTTTTGCCCAGGGACTTCTGAGTCACCTGATAAATTCACTGGAATAATATTCTATATATAACATATGCCACCTCCAGAATCCAAAGAGGCCCAGCAAGCTTAAAGTAAGGTGTCACAAATGTGCAAGAAATGGCCCTGTACCTCAGAGAGATATAGGCATGACTCATACCATCAGAGCCTAAAAGTTGTTCTTGGTGTGGCAGATCCTTTGGTCTTATTTCCCGCCCTCTGGAATGCATGTGTCTTACTAAGGTACCCAGAATACTGTTTCCTGAATAGTGTGATTGCAAAGAGCATGACTGTATTAATATAGTGACCAATGTAATGTTCTGTAGGAAAAAAGGGTGGTAAACCCCCTTGCAGGCTATATTGTAACAGAGTACAGAAAAGGAAACACAACTCTGGGGGAAGACAGAAAATGTGTACTGTTGCCTTTTTCACATTAGGAAACTTTATTAAAGTATAAGATATAGAAAAGTAAATCAGAAGTTTCCACATTGGTAAGTTTTCAGAGTGGACACATGCTTATCACCAGCAGTATGGCAAAATTGAACATTATCAGTGGTTTTCCAGTGATTACCTGCTCCACTACCCTGGTATCTAACACCATAGACTGGTTTTGCTTTTTTCAGTACTTGTTTGTATCTGTCTTCTTTTGTTTAATATTCTTTGTGAGATCGTCCATATTATTCTGTGTAGTTGTAAATTCTCACTGCTTTAAAAGATTCCACTTATGGATATTAGTTTATTCATCCAATTGTTTATGCACATTTGGATCTTCAATATGACATGGTTATAGTGCTTTTAAAAGAAACATGTACATGAATTTTGTTAAATATTTAATTTTTTTTCTCTTGTATATACCTAGGAGATATATCATTAGGTGATAAGATTTGCAAATGTATAGCTGTAGTTGATATTGCTAAGCCATTCTCAGTTGTGGGGCCCCAGTTTATACCTAATATATATAAAGCATTCCTTTTGATGTACATCCTTCCAACACGACTTTCTTTTTTCACTTTTGGTAATGATGGGTGTTTCGAGGTATCACATTGTGTGATTTTAATTTGTATTTCCTTGATAACTAATGACTTTAAGCACGTTTGTATTTATTACCAATTGGATACCCTATTTTGTGAAGAACTTGCCCAATTAGTGTTGCCCATTTTTCAAATGGGTTGGCTGCATTTTTATTAATACATAGTTCTTTTTGTATTTGAATATGAATACTTTGTTGGCTGGGATTATTGCAACTATTATCTTTATGGGTCTTGACTTTTTAACTCTCTCCTTGAGGTCTCTTCGTGGCAGTTCCTAACTTTGATCAATAGCCACATACCCAGTGCCAGAGGCTGTGTTATTTGCATATCAATACCATATGTGAAATACCAGCTGCAATTGAAGTACTGTCTGTTTAAGTTTATGATATTCCACAATTATCTGGCACAATTTTAGTTTTTCAGTGCCCAGACTGAGAACTAAATGTGGATTTTTAGAGCATACTACCATCACATCCTTTAATTTTTTTTTTTTTTTTTTTTTTTTTTGATGGTGGCATTAGCCTGTTTAATTCATCCTGGTATGAGTTTGCTTGTGTGATGGAAGGAAAGAAGGATTTCAGGAAATTCCAATTGGCCTTCCCCCATCTTAATAGCTCTTAATTCACAAGTAAGAAAGAGTTAATGGAGTTCTTTTGCTATAATCTATACAGTCCAATTATACAATGAAAAATACTTACATGATGAGTACCTGGACATTTTGGAGTGTCTGAGAGAGATGTGTGCCAAAATACCATTCAACACCTGGCTGCCATGTATTTTCACTCTAACCATCATGAAGTCTCGGTTCTGCTTGTATCTGAATCCATTCAGACATGGTACCCAACAGCTTTTGGTTCCTTCAATTAAAGCATTTGGGGTCTGATAATTGACTTAGATCTAGAAATGATTAATGGATCATTATTTACCCTTGTTGTGGCTGACCTCCACATTTTGCTATCCATTGCCTCTCTTTTCTGGTTGCGTCAGCGATATCCAAGCTGGTTTGCCACCTATCTAATCCCTAAGATCATTAATCTATTAGTCATTGCCCCAAATCCCTGCAGGTCAAAAAACCCTGGTTGTCTCTCCAGTCTTGCTGCCTTCACCTTGCCTTGGTCAGTTAATTACCACCACTGGGCATCTGCTGATCTAAAAAATCCTATTATACACAGCAACGATACAGAGCCTAGTTCCACAACAGCCTTCCCTGCTATCAACTTTGGCATGAAGAAGGCAGTTATTACTTCTCAAAGGTGTGCTACATAACTTACCCAATAACCTGCTTTACTTACAGCTTTAACAACAGGAAGTGGCCTTATGTCACTCCTGAGAGAACATAGGTGATAGGTATCCTGGTCTCACGTATTAAATCTTCTAACATCCCCACATCAACATCCGTGAGGCTTCTTTTATCTTTTACATTCTCTACTATTCATTGTGGCTCCCACTGTGTCCATCACAAAATTATCCCGGCAGCATATAAGGAATAGTTCCAGGTATTATTGACCAAATGTTCAATCTCAGATCATAAGAGTAGACAGCCAGGTCAATAAATTCTCCCTTATCTGCCCTATAATCTCCCTTTCTGGTCCAATACATTCAAGATTTACTGTAAACATATAATCACCTGTTTCAAGATCTGAAAACTCTTTGGTAAATAGGTGGTGTCTTCTCATAGCAGAGAAAGAACTTACTAGCTTGGGCTTTGTTGAGACAAGCCCAAGTTATTCACCTGGAAATGATAATAAAATGAGAAAGATGAGGACAAGTTTTAGGAGCCGTTGGAAAGCACCCATCTCATGAAGGGGAGGGTTCAAGATAATCCAAGGGTTCAGGTTTATTCACCCAAATATCCCTTTCCCAAACTTAGCATCCCATTCTTCGGATCAAAGTCAAAGTCCTGACTTTGGCAAAGGACACCTGCTGAGGTGGAACATTCAGTTTTTCTGTAGCTTGGAAGCTATTAGCAGGTAGCTGATCTGTTGAATTTATAATTACTATTTCCCCATTTCCTTCAAGTACCCCCACTGACAACCAATGCTTCACTTTCCATCTCTACCTTATCAAGTTCACCACCAGTTAAATGATAATTGTGAAATAATTACACATCAGGGGTTACATCTTCACACCTACCCGTAGTAATAGGGTCATTATTGAGCCTGATACCAATCAATCAGAGGACGAGTTCTAAAGTTCCCTCCAGAAGGTGTCCTTTCTAGAGCCAGATTTATAACCAGTTCTCTTAATCTGGGTTACCCCAAAAGCAGAGCCTGAGAAAATATCTTGAATGCAAGGATTTTAAGTTTGGAAGTAATCCCAAGCAAAGGAAAACAGTTGTAAAGAGCAAAACAAGGAAGGTGGGACAGTTAATACAAAGATGAAATGTTGACCTGATCACCACTGTGGACAAATGGATTATATCTTGCTGACAACTTTCTAAAGAGTCTTGTAGAATACACCTCAGAGCTCGCCACCATAAAGAAAGATTTAGAAGAGCATTTATTAATCATATAACTAGATAACCCCCTTCAGCAAGAGTTGCCTCAAAGACATTAATTCACTTATACTTCCATTTTGTGCAAGGTCATGATAACCGAGAGAGTACCTGCAGAGGTGTTCTGAACGGCATCTGGTATATACTGAAGTAGGAGGCTGCCAGTGTACAACTGCAGTTGGTTGGTTTTGGCAGCAATATTGTGAGTAAAATGGTGGGCTGAGAAAATATATGGTATACGGATGTTACAATTTCGATTTCAAGTTTTGTTTGATTCTCTGGTCTTAATTGCTGACTTTTGCTCTTTTTTTCTTTTTTTCTTTTTCTTTTTGATTTATATGTTCTAAAGACCTTGTAGATGTATTTATAGAATTATTTTTCACAAAAATATTATAGGGATGCCTGGGTAGCTCGGTCGGTTGAGCATCCAACTCTTGGTTTTGGCTCAGGTCATAATTGTGAGATCTAGTCCCTCCTGAGTTCCATGCTCAGTGGAGACTGCTTGAGATTCTTCTCCCTCTGCCCTTCTCCCTCTTCATTGTCTCTCTCTCTCGAATTAAAAAAAAAAATATAGGGGCACCCAGGTGGCTCAGTTGGTTGAGCAGACTCTTGGTTTCTGCTCAGGTCTTGATCTTATGGGTGGTAGGATTGAGCCCTACCTCAAGCTCCAGCTAAGGAGGGAGTCTGCTGGAAGATTCTCTCCCTCTGCCCCTTCCTCCACTTTTGTACGTGGGTGCACTCTCCCTCTCTCTCTCTCAAATAAATCTTTTAAAAAACATTATAAATTGTGTGTCAGTGGGACGCCTGGGTGGCTCAGTCTGTTAAGCGGCTGCCTTCGGCCCAGGTCATGATCCCAGGGTCCTGGGATCAAGTCCCACATCGGGCTCCTCGCTCAGCGGGGAGCCTGCTTCTCCCTCTCTGTCCCTCTACTTGTGCTCTCTCTGTCAAATAAAATCTTTAAAAAAAAAAAAAAAAAAAAAAAAAAATCTAAAAAAAATTGTGTGTCAGTCAAGGTACGGTTAGAGTGACACATGAGTGATACAAAATAAGAAGTTTATTATAAAAATTAGACTTA
Source organism: Halichoerus grypus (assembly GCF_964656455.1). Taxonomy (NCBI): domain Eukaryota; kingdom Metazoa; phylum Chordata; class Mammalia; order Carnivora; family Phocidae; genus Halichoerus; species Halichoerus grypus. Next base: position 10,966,647 of record NC_135724.1, read on the forward strand.
CTTTAGGGAGCTGGTAAAAAGTCTAAGTCCTGGGGTGCCTGGGTGTCTCAGTCGTTTAAGCGTCTGCCTTCAGGTCAGGTCATGATCCCAGGGTCCTGGGATCAAGCTCCGTGTTGGGTTCCCTGCTCAGCGGGGAGCCTGCTTCTCCCTCTCTCTCTGCCTGCTGCTCCCCTACTTGTGCTCTCCCTCTCTGTCAGATAAATAATTTTTTTTTTTTTTTAAAGTCACAAGTTCTCTCCATCTGGTCAGTCAGGCTGATGGCAGGCAAGGAGAATGAAATGTGATCTGGAGGGTTAATAAGGGCAAACTAGAACCTACAAGAATAAACTAGTACCCATGAGAAAAAAGTGGAAACCATGTTTCCTGTCATCTCATCTGACATTCAGTAGAATAGTATTTTTCAACACAGAACTGTTCACATGCATGGCTCAGTGCCCAGAGGATCCAAAAGAGGACTAGTGTGCCTATATGTACCTCATGCCAACAAGATGATGAAACCAACCCACGACAATTTGTAGGTGTCACTTTACTTAGTGCCTAGCTCCAAACTTTATATAAAATGGCTTTTCCTTTTCTTTCAAATCTTATGAAAATTTCTTTCATGGATCATAGAGGAAATCAAATGCATGGTAAAGTATTACCAGCTTAACTATATTGACCTATAATATAGCCATCACAGTCTACTTCTTGTCAACTTGGCACTTCCTTCAATCCTTATGAATTTCCAGAGAAGACAATAACACAATCATGCTTGCACCTAATGGGATTCAACTATCCCTGATAGAGCTGAGAGAAAATATAATCTGTCCCCTCAAAGAGGATGCACAGTTCCTTAATCCATTTTTGGGTGATGTGCATTCCTTTCCTAGCCAAATCACACTTGTCCTTTGATATACTGTAATTTAAATACAAAGATAGAAGGTTTACTATTAACACATCTTCTGAATTCCAGACATTCTTCTTACTGATGTTATACACTAGCAAACCAATCTCCCTTTGAAATCAGAATTGATCACCCTAGCCAGCACACTAACACTTTTGTTTACCCATTGATTCACTGTCATGAGAAAACCAAAGTGGCCAGGTGGAAGTCTCAACTTACAGTTTAATGGAATCATTGTCTTGCCTTTGATAGAAGCATTTTCCCCTTGGAAATTAAGATTACCAGACCAGTAAAGGCAAAAGTCGTGAGAATAGGAAACAAACATCTCACTAGTCGGTCACTAGAAGAGTAATGAAAGAATCCATTTCCATTTTCACCTCATTGGTTCCCTAGATCTTTTAATCCTGGCTGCAGGACAAACAACATATTTTAATCACCGATTCAGAACATAAACTGCATCTTGGAACTCGTCATACTACCCTTCAGGAGGTGGACACATAGTTGGTAAAAGAACTAAATCTTTAAAAGTCTGTTTCACGGTTCTATCAGTCCAGTTGCTTCAGAATTATGGATAACATAAGTAGTGATTTCCAAGAGAAAGAACCTATTGCCACACTCTTTCTGCTCTAAAATGAATTCCTTGTCAGAGGTAATCCGAGTAGAATACCACTGTGGTAAATACGGCATTTTGTAATCCCACAGATGCTTTTAACAGAAGCATTGTGGGCAGGGTAGATAAATCCATAAAGCCACCCCATAGTTTGATTCTTTTTTTTTTTTTTTTTTTTTAAAGATTTTATTTATTTATTTGACAGAGACAGACACAGTGAGAGAGGGAACACAAGCAATGGGAGTGAGAGAGGGAGAAGCAGGCTTCCTGTGGAGCATGGAGCCCGATGTGGGGCTCGATCCCAGGACCCTGGGATCATGACCCGAGCTGAAGGCAGACGCCTAACGACTGAGCCACCCAGGCGCCCCCCCATAGTTTGATTCTTATAGGACTTCTAAAGTTATAACAAGGCAAACTAGCCAATATTATTCCCTTCCTTAGTTTGGTGACAGAGCATGGAATTAGGGGAAATATATAACATTTTTATGTCAGCATACTATAAAAACATAATTTAATACTCCACAAATTATTGCTAATTTAAATATATATGGGTAGGTGGTTAGATACTTATTCATCTCGATTCAAAGAGATATGTCAAATAGGTCCACAGTACATTAGCTTGTTAAATATGTCCCCCATTATACAGATATGAAGAAAAAAATCTTATATTTTAGGAAAGCACCTACAGTTAAAACAAACTACAGTTATATGTATCATATAGTGTCAAATATTTCCATATGATTCCCAGTAAGAGAAATTTGTTATAAGTTATATCATGCTGTATTTTATGGCTTTTTCTTTTGCGATTGAGTATTGCTCAGAGATGATACTTTCTCGACTCTCTACTTCAAATCACTACACTCTGTTGCTTTATCTACAAGTTTATCCAAGATGATACCAAGATGTAGCATTAGAAATGTCTTTCCTAGCTGTGTCAAGTTCGTATTCAAAATAAACTTTGTAAATTATCAAGCTAATTCCTCCTGAGGGATTTGTGGGATGTTAGAAAAATGTATGATATATTTTTGAAACCTTAAGAATTGTGAGCCACCATAAGAATAAAACTATGTTAAATATTGTAAGGAGCACCAATTGGGTGGTACCAAATCACAATGTGGTTGCTATAATTCACTGAAATGACCATCTTTTGATACTTAGGAGGACTCTTGAGTTTCATGTTTTTGTTTCCTTCCTGCTAGAGCACTAAAAAAGGAGGATGCACAGCGGGCTGTAGTATTGGATGTGGAGAGCACATAGGCAAAGGATGTTTGTAGTATATAACAATTTTCAATTTTCTGCTCCTAAGCACAGGGTGTACATTAGAGGAACAATTGCTACCTGTGACCACTACTAATTATTTCAATAAAATATTTATAAACAATGGGGTCAAAATTAAGACATTAGCCAAATCATTGCTTCACTTGTACCCCATGGGCTTTCCTGTTCTGGAACATTCTATAGCAAATCATTGGGATTATGTGCTGGAGGGACAATTTTCCTACTGTATAGAGCTAGATTCCTCTTCAAACACAAGCAATAGCTGACCTGTGTCTTCAAAATCAAGAGCTAAGACCTCATACAGGTGTTCTTGACCTTCCACCATCTGGCTCATAACATTTTTACATTATATCCTATTACTCTCATTTAAAACAACCATCATGTCAGACTAAATTTCCCCTATTACTTTAATATTTCTGAATTTACCTACACTTCTACTTTGTTCTCTTTATTTAGAATATTTTCCTTGAATGCTCACTCTTTAAAAAAGTTACATCATCAAATGTCTATTTCCAATACCATCTCCTTCAAACTTTCTTGATCCTTTGTAACGGATTCTTCTAAGCTATCAAAAACACTCATCCTTTTTCTTCTTACTACATCTTAATTTTCTATGATATCTATATTAGTAAAATGTAATTGATATTTAATTATGTGTTAACCTTAAAAATCAAACTACCAGTTATTTTACCAGCAAAAGATGGGTTTATTCAGGAATAGCAGAGAACTACAACCTAGGACAAGCAAACTATGGCAAAATCAAAGGCAAGTTTGGTGAACAAAGGAAAGGAATGTTCTTTTATAGAGAAAATAAGGGAGTTGGGAGGAGCTGTTATGAACCAGAAGTCCATTGGAGTAATATGGGGTGGAAGTATAGTGGCTTTTCACTGGCTGATTTGTGACTGTCTCCCATTGGCTGGGGTATTGCTGGGGTAAGAGGAAATCTTCCTTCTACCTGCTGGGGTACTAAAGTAGTATTCACCTGCAAGGTCTATTTATTGCTATTGCAATTGACTGGTAGGGCCTCAGCTAGCCTCTAAACTCCTTTCTAAATGAGATTTCCTTTTAATTTGTACATATGTAAATAAGCCATAAATAAGCATATCTAAATGGTGTGACCTCATGAACTTTCTCTAAAAGTAACTACCAGAGTCTGTCAGTTCAATTGCCTGCATTGTACTATTAAAAATATAAGTTTTGAGGCAATGTGTACCATGCATATAAATGGTCATGACATGAATAAACTCTAGAATCTCCGTTTTTAATTTCATATTTGAGAATGTAAACCTGGAAACAAAGATTCTATTATTTTAGCTATGTGGATATTTTTATGAAATTATGCTCTTCAGAGATTATTTTCTTTCTCCTACAAAAATCAAGACAATTCATAAACCCTTGCTGTCATTCTGATAGAAAAGAAAAACATTCATAGATATTATAAGGAAATTGAGAAAGACTATTTTAAAGTGAAGGGGAAAAAATTCCAACCTCTTGGAGTGTTCACATGGTTATAAACAAGATAATAATGAAAGATACAGACATTTTGTTGACAAAGCGCTGTTGTTCATTATGAACTATAAATATTGTACAAAAATTAAAATTGTTTTACAATAAAAATATCAATTTTTATAAAGGGAAGCAAAATGAAGAGGGGTTGCATCCAAGAGCACATTAAGATTTGAGTTAAGTAGAGCACCTGCACTGGAAAGAACTCCCCAAGGTGAATGCCCTTTGGGGGTCCCTGGCAGCCAGCCAGCCAGCTGTCCCTGAAGACAACTTTGTGTGCCACAGACACCCATTTTCTCTCAAACTGCAGCAAGGTCACTGGCAAATCTGTCTCTGGGGAGGAATTTGGACAACTGCCCTCCACTAGACTTAAATTAGGATTGGAGTGGGGGAAAGATGGCGGAGGAGTAGGGGACCATATTCCAACCAGTCCCCGGAATTGAGCTGGATATCTACCAGACCACTCTGAACACCAACGAAATCAGCCTGAGATGTAAGAAGATCTGGATCTCAGCAAACAGAATATCACAGGACGGTTGGTTTCAAGGTACAGAGCAGGGAGCCATCATTCTGTGGGCAGATATCAGAGGATAAACAGCAGGAGGAGGGAGTCTGGCCGTGGGGATCCTACACTGCTGGTGAGCAATATCCTCCCGTGCTGGGGATAGGACACAGACTCACAGACAGGTAGCGACAGGGAAAGGACTTTAGGGTAGCCCCCCAGATGGAAACCCGGAGCAGTGGGGCTGCACCTGCAAACTGGGGGCAGCTGGCGGTTTCAGAAGCACAAAGGGCAGAGACGTGCCCCGACCTGGAGGCCAGGACTGTCAGCACTGCTGAGGGGTGCACAACCCAGGACACTGCAGTTTACAGCAGCACAGACAGAAATGGAGATAGTGTGGCCTGGAGAGCTCACTGAAGAAGACTGCGACTGCGATCTCTCTGCTCTGAGGCAGAGGGTTGGAAACGGTCTCTTCTGCTCTGACTCTCCAAAGAGACACAGAAAGACACCAGAGAATAAAAGCCCCCAAAACCTGTTTTCACTGAGCCCATGCCCTGCCACAGGGGGCAGGGCAACTCTGCCCAAACAGGGTTGCCTGAGTAACAGCGGCAGGCCCGTCCCCCAGAAGACAGGCTGGGAAAACAAGAGGCCAGCAACCCTAAGGTCCCTAGAAAACAGGTTCATCGTGCTTGGGTTGTGGTCAATAATTTGGACTCTGTACATTCCCTCAACCACCCCTCAACAGAATGACTAGGAGGAGGAACCCCCAAAATGGGAAAGACTCAGAGACTATGACTTATGCCACAGATTTACAAATGGATTCAGATATAACCAAGATTTTGGAGATGGAATTCAGCCTAGGAATTGTGAAGACAATAGGTAGAATGGAGAAATCAATTAATGGCAACATAGAATCTCTAAGGGTAGAAATGAAAGCTGAATGGCAGAACTTAAAAATGCTATCAATGAAATCCAATCTAATCTAGATAATCTAACAGCTAGGGTAAGTGAGGCAGAAGAATGAATTACTGACCTAGAAGACCAATTAATAGACAAAAAGGGAAAAGAGGAGGCCAGGGAAAAACAACTCAGAATCCAAGAAAATAGAATCAGAGAAATAAGTGACACCATAAAATGTTCCAGTGTCAGAATTATTGGAATCCCTGATGGGGTGGAGAGAGAGAGAGGACTAGAAGACATATTTAAGCAAATTATAGCTGAGAACTTCCCTCATCTGGGGAATGAAACAAACATTCATGTCCTAGAGGCAGAGAGGACCCCTCCCAAGATCAAGGAAAACGGGCCAACGCCCTGGCATGTAATAGTAAAACTCACAAATCTTAGAACCAAGGAAACCATCTTAAGGGCAGTTAGGGGGAAGAGAATCCTTACATACAGAGGGAGGAACATCAGAATAACGTCAAACCTATCCACAGAGACCTGGCAAGCCAGAAAGGCCTGGCAAGACATATTCAGGGTACTAAATGAGAAGAACATGCAGCCAAGAATACTTTATCTGGCAAGACTGTCATTTAGAATGGATGGAGAGATTCAGAGAACACTCATGAAAGAAATTGAAGACACAAAAAGATGGCAAAACATTCCATGCTCATGGATGGGAAGAATAAACATTGTTAAAATGTCCATGCTAGGGGCACCTGGGTGGCTCAGTTGGTTAAGCGACTGCCTTCGGCCCAGGTCATGATCCTGGAGTCCCGGGATCGAGTCCCGCATCGGGCTCCCTGCTCGGCAGGGAGTCTGCTTCTCCCTCTGACCCTCCCCCCTCTCATGTGCTTTCTCTCTCTCTCTCTCTCTCTCAAATAAATAAATAAAATCTTTAAAAAAAAAAAAAGTCCATGCTACCCAGAGCAATCTATACCTTCAATGCCATCCCGATCAAAATTCCAATGACATTTTTCAAAGTGCTGGAACAAACAATCCTAAAATTTCTATGGAATCAGAAAAGACCCCTAATCACCAAGGAAATGTTGAAAAAGAAAAACAAAGCTGGGGGCATCACGTTGCCCGATTTCAAGCTATATTACAAAGCTGTGATCACCAAGACAGTATGGTACTGGCACAAAAACAGACATAGACCAATGGAACAGAATAGAGAGCCCAGATATGGACCCTCAACTCTATGGTCAAATAATCTTTGACAAAGCAGGAAAAAATACACAATGGTAAAAAGACAGTCTCTTCAATAAATGGTGCTGGGAAAATTGGACAGCCACATGCTGAAGAATGAAACTCAACCATTCTCTAATACCATACACAAAGATAAACTCAAAATGGATGTGAGCCAGGAATCCATCAAAATCCTAGAGGAGAACATAGGCAGTAACCTCTGCGACATCAGCCACAGCAACTTCTTTCTAGATACATGTCCAAAGGCTAGTAAAACAAAAGCAAAAATAAACTTTTGGGACTTCATCAAGATAAACATCTTCTGCACAGCAAAGGAAACAGTCAACGAAACAAAGAGCAACCCACAGAATGGGAGAAGATTTTTGCAAATGACACTACAGATAAAGGGCTGATATCCAAGATCTATAAAGAATTCTCAAACTCAACACCCAAAAAAGAAATAATCAAGTCAAAAAATGGGCAGAAGACATGAACAGACACTTCTCTGAAGAAGACATACAAATGGCTAACAGACACATGAAAAAATGTTTATCATCATTAGCCATCAGGGAAATTCAAATCAAAACCACACTGAGATACCTCCTTACACCAGTTAGAATGGCAAAAATTGACAAGGCAAGAAACAACAAATATTGGAGAGGTTGTGGAGAAAGGGGAACCCTTTTACACTGTTGGTGGGAATGCAAGTTGGTACAGCCACTTTGGAAAACAGTGTGGAGTTGCCTCAGAAAATTAAAAATAGAGCTACCCTATGACCCAGGAATTGCACTCCTGGGCATTTACCCCAAAGACAGAGATGTAGTGAAAAAAGGGCCATATGCACCCCAATGTTCATAGCAGCAATGTCCACAATAGCCAAACTGTGGAAAGAGCCAAGATGCCCTTCAACAGATGAATGGATAATGAAGATGTAGTCCATATATACAATGGAATATTCCTCAACCATCAGAAAGGATGAATAGCCAACTTTTACATCAACATGGATGGGACTGGAGGAGATTATGCTAAGTGAAATAAGTCAAGCCCAGAAAGTCAATTATCATATGGTTTCACTTATTTGTGGAACATAAGGAATAGCATGGAGGACATTAGGAGAAGGAAGGGAAAAATGAAGGGGGGGAAATCGGAGGGAGAGATGAACCATGAGGGACTATGGACTCTGAGAAACAAACTGAGGGTTTTAGAGGGGAGGGGGTTGGGAGGTTGGGTTAGACTGATAATGGGTATTAAGGAGGGCATATACTGCATGGAGCACTGGGTGTTATACGAAAACAATCATGAATCACTACATCAAAACTAATGATGTATGGTGACTAACATAACAAAATAAAATATAATTTAAAAATGAAAAAAAAAAGGTTTGAGTTAAGTAGGGAGAAGACCAGTTCTTTTTTTTTTTTTTTTTTTAAAGATTTTATTTATTTATTTGACAGAGACACAGCGAGAGAGGGAACACAGGCAGGGGGAGTGGGAGAGGGAGAAGCAAGCTTCCTGCAGAGCAGGGAGCCAGATGCAGGGCTTGACCCCAGGACCCTGGGATCATGACCTGAGCCGAAGGTAGACGCTTAACAACTAAGCCACCCAGGCGCCCCAAGAAGACAAATTCTTAAAGTCACATTTAATCATGGTCTCAGAATTCCACCATTTGGAAGACTTTCTTGGCATTATTGGGTAGGTAGAGTGCCTAAGATGACTAATTAATTGTATGCCATTAATTCCATATGTGAATTGCCTTAGATTTTGCTTTTTAAATAAAGTTCCATGATAAAATATTTTCTCCAAACAGTAGTTTAAGTAGATTTTTTTATTTAAAAAGGAAAAAAAAACAACCCAAAGGCTTTAAGAGCCTTGAATCCATTGTCAAAGAACTCAGTAAACCCATTAATAGAAAGGTTTCTAAACAAGGTAAATAATTATTTGACCAAGTCACAAGGATAGAAACAGCTCTCCATGTTTCCCCTAATAACATGTTTGTGTCTTTGAGAAGATGAAGCACTATGCTAAGAAATATTAGGCTACAATATGTATCAATTATTTATCAAGAAATTCTGAAGAACTTTACACTTAAAAAAATAAGCTCTGATAACAGTGGGAAAGGGAAGGTGTGTGTTTTGCTGCCTTAAAGTGCACAGCTTATTTTGATGTAATAATGGGGAACTGCATTATTTGTGGAACTTAATGACTAGATAGGCCACAAGCATTCAGTAAAAGGAATTAAAAGACAAATTAAAATGAAGTCTTACCTATGAGGCAAACCTCATCCCCCATCCCTCTACTCTACCTTGGAGCTGACCTATAATAAATTGTCCTTGTTATTCAGGACTGGAAAGAGTTAATTCACTTGAAATACTACCACAGTTGTTACAGTCTCAAAGTTTCAATTTTTAAGTCATGAATGTAAGAGCATAAGGGGATGAAATTAGAATAGTAATATGAAAACATAAGAATTACATTGCATTTTTGTCTCACATGAAATCAAATACCACACCCACATTATGGACAATAGTTGAAAATCATGCTGCCAAATGATGAATATGCCTTTCTCCCTCTTCTATAGTTACTAAAGGATGTTCTATGAGCTATGTATATGCCATACACTACTTCAGGAATAAAATCATTAGCAGAAATGTGCATCCATTACTTTTGGGGACCAATGAATGTCCCCTGATTTTCAAACTCAAGCTAATGTTAAAAATGAACATTTTCCATGTTTGCATTTCTTTGCACTTCTGAGAAGCAGCTGAGACCAGAAGCAAAAATGCTAATACTCCATGAGAACAGCTGTTGTTATGGTATTTCTGGACTAGCTGCTTACAGAAAGATTAAATCTTGCTGTAAAGTTTGCATTTTCTCCTAGAATTCTCAGCTCAATTTCACAAACTCAAAAGGTTTGAGTAGGTGAGATGTAATTGCGATAAGCAACCCCAGTCCAGTTATTTCTCTGAACTAAAACAAGCCTTTAAAATTTTCTCAGCTCTAATGCATCTCCATTAATAGTGTTAAAGCCAGAAATTACAGTGGAAGCCACAAGTAAATATCTAATCTGCAAAAAATGAGAAATCCCAAAATAGGAAAAGGAAAATCTGGAGTGAGGGGAAAAAAGCCCTTGAACTTATTGTTTTCTCTGGCTATATATGTCTATATGTGCGTATATGCATGTATGTGTGTGTATATATATATATATAAATATATATATATATATATATTTGACATCTATTGAAAATGAAGATCACTTAGACCTCAGCGAAAGATTTGATCTACATACAAAAAACAGCAAAATAAAACAGTAAGATAACAAACAGCAAACCAATTCACTATGACCACCAACCACAACAGTGTGTTTTAACACAATGCAAGTGGACTGGTTGTTGCATAAGCTCATATATGGTTTTACTCATAATAAAACATTGGGTAGAAGAATTTTTGAATCCATTATTTTCTCATTCAAAACATATGGTAACTTTTAAGACCTAGAAATAGCTATATTAAAGTATTTTAAAGTGTTCTTATTTGAAATCTTTTTTTTGCAATGTAAAAAATACAAAAGAAAATGTAACCACTGTAAATGTGATATATTGATTATGTGATAATGTATTTGTATGTGCTTGATATATTATATATTGATAATTTGATAAAATATATGTAAATTTTACTAAATAAATTTCAAAAACATAATTGGTGAGTAATGCCAACCAATCAACCAAACTGCAAATGTTAATTAAGTATCCATTCTATTTTGGGTTCCCTGATGACTTCAAGTAAAAGAAACACTATTCTAAAGAAGCATTTAATCAATTCAAGGGGAAAAAGAAATTTAGGTCCCCCAATTACCATATAAAAAATTCTAGTCCTCAACTGTTCTTTATTATAAAAAGTCCATGAGTTCATAGGTTAGAATGTGTAATCTGGTTTATAATTGCAAAGAAGAAAAACTTCATAAACAACTGCTTTGTCCAAAAGGATTAAAAATAAGATGAAAGAAGTGAGATAGGATGACAGCATTATTAAAGTGGGCAGAGGGACCTAGTGACCTCAAATGTGGGATAGATCTTGACAGTTATATATATGTATATATGTATTTATATTTACATACATGTAAACACACATGTTATTTACATACATATACAACTAAACATATGCAGTGGATAACAGATTAATAATAAATTATGAAGTAATTGTTCCTGAATTTCTATTTCATATATACTTCCTGGCTAATTCATCAATATATATTTGTCATTGTGTAGATAGGAAGATGATTTAGGGAAGGATAAGACTGGGTTTAGTCCATCAATGATCTGTTGCCATGAAGTAAAGCAGTAACCCGTGAGAGGTAGATGGAACAGTGTGTTTTAAGCAGAACACATATGAAGTTCTTTCAGGTTACACTGTATTCTGTAGTTTCTCTCATTATGCATGTCATCTATGAGGTAGTCAATAATAGTGAAACTTGTTCAATCAAAAGATATTTATACTTCATCTTGACTTTCTAATCTAGGTACTGATATAAACAAGCTCAGGTTCATATCAGGGAAAATCTTGATCCCAAATTAGAAGAGGACTGGACTACGTTCTCCATAAGAACAAAAGAAAAGGAAAAAATACAAGTATATTGTATAATTTTGAAATCAAAAGGAAAGGTTTCCAGAAGTAGGAAAATGATGAAAAGGGGCAGAAACTTTTTTAAGGAGAGAAGGTAAATTCTCATTAGCTAAAATAAATAACTATATCCGCTAATTGTTTCTCCCATTTTCATTCCTATTAAATTTTAGAAAAAAGGAAAAAAGTAGATTTGCCTGTGAATTGATCAAATTTGTTTCCCATCAGGTTTTTACTCTAGTCACTGTATTGAACCTGCTATTTTAGAAAGGTCATCAATGACATATTATTGACCAATTACATTTTCATGTTTGCACTTTTTATCTTTGTTCAATGTTTCACATTTCAGACTTCTTTGTGTCTGAATTAAACTGATTTTTTAATCATGTATTCATCCATTCATACATCTATTCATCAATATATACAATATTGATGATTTTAGGAACTAAACACTTGGGATTTAAGAATCACCTAGCTTTGAAATCTCAACTTCAGAAGTTATTAAAATCTTCCTCTTAATTGACCACTTATAATCATTTCCCAATATCTTTAGATTTTATTACCACTATGAGTCCAATGCATTTTGATCTTCTACACAGCTACCTGAGGCCAAGTGCTTTAGTTTTAAGTAGGTATTATTTCTCTCAAGAACATTTTATATCAAAGACCATAGTAAGTACTCACCAGTAAAAATTTAAGGAATATTCACTTTGTCAAACAATAGGTTATAGTTGAGGAATTTCCTCAATAGTCTACTAATTACACCTTCGTTGTGGGCATTTGTTGCCCATACTCAAGAACCTTTAATTCCAAAGAAATAAAATACCAAAACTTTATGTTTGAAGGGATTATAATGAGGTGCATATTAAATGGAGTCATTTTTTTCTTTTAATAGTTCACAGATGTGAAAATAAGCATTTTCTGTATAATTGAAATTAAACATGTAGATGAGGTGGTAGGTAAACAGAAGTAAACATAACTCATATTAGAAATTAATAGAAGTGAAAAAATATTCTCATTTTTGAAGTGAAAATAATTCAAATCAATTTCTCATTTTCGTTCCAAAAAAAAATAAAAAAGACACTTCCTTATTTTGATAAGAGGTTACACAAATCATAATCTTACTTGATCTGGTATAAATTCCCTTGAATTTGTATACGTTATTTCCACATCAGGATCGTTAGACTATTAATAAGATTACTTTTATACAAAAAATATACTGAGTGAGTGACAGGGCAAATAGGAGAAAGGAAGAATTATTATGTCAAGAACAAAGCATTAAACTTATATACATTTATAGAATCTATAGTAGGATGCTAAAGATTTTATATTCAGAATGCGCAATGGTCTATGGACAAAATAGCACCTTTTAAAAAATATGTTCTGAAGATTTCATGAGGATGTTTCGATCAAACATAGAAAAGGATTTAAGATTTTTTTTACAATTTATTTTTATTGACGTATAACTGCAAAGTACACATACCATACATAAGTATACAGCTCCATTAATTTTCATAGAAGTATACATCAGCATCCTAAAGAACTATATTTTTAGAACTTTTGCCATTTTGTAATTGCTTCACCTCTGTTTACCTTATTTATTTGTAGTTATTCATATATTCTGGATATGAGACCTTTGGGAGATCTATATCACTCTGTGCATATACATCTGTGCATGTATGTACATGTATGTATGCACATATATATACTTGCACAAATATCTTCTAGTCTGTGGCTGGCAATTTCATCTTAATATTATCTTTCAATGAACATAAGATGGTGATTTTAACAAATTTAAATTAATCCCATCTTTATGGGAAACTTCCTATTTAATTTTTGACATCTAAAATTAAAAGTTTGCTTTGTTTTCTTTTAGAATTTTATTATCTTACCATTCAATTTTATGCTTAGATCCCATTGCAAATAAATGTTACGTGATTTTCTCTAAAGTTAAAGGATTTTTTTTTTTTTTTTTTTAATGAATCCCAGTTCACTTACACACATTCTTTAAAGTGGTTAGCTTTTCCACTGAATTTTACTGGTGCTTTTATCAGCCTCAGGTGAGGATACATACCTAGGTCTCTTTCTATTCTGTTCTGTTTGTTCTATTCTGTTTTGTTCTAATCTGTTGATTTATTTGTTGAACTTGGTACCAATAATGCACTATGTTAATTACAGTAAATGTAAAAAAATCTCAATAGCTAATAGTGTTAATCATCCATACTTGCACATTTTCTTTCAAATCAAATAATTACTCTAGGCTCTTTGTTTCTCCATTTACATTTTAAAAACCATCTTAAATTTCTGCCAAAAAAAAAAAATTCCTTGTGATACTTGTATTGAAGTTGCGTGGAATATGTAGGTAAGTCTAGGATCAGGTATTCCAAACCATTAACATAATATCTTTCTCCACTGGTTAAGATATTTTATCGCTATTAGAAAGGTTTTATAGCTTTTATTTTTTTAAAAGATTTTATTTATTTGAGAGAGAGCAGAATGAGAAAGTCCAGGGGTAGGGAGGGGCAGAGAGAGAAAAAGTAGGCTCCCTGCTGAGCAGGTAGCCTGATGTGGGGCTTGATCCCAGGACCCTTGATCTCGGGACCCTGTGATCATGACCTTAGCTGAAGGCAGACGCTTCAGCTTAACCAACTGAGCCACCAGGCACCTTGGTTTTATAGCTTTTAGAGAAGTGACCTGAACATATATTCCATAGCTATTTTGAGATATTTCATTGTTGCTAGTGTTATTGTAATTTTTGTTATTTTTAATTACTAATTGCATTTTGCTAGATTGTAAAAATACATAGAATTTTTATATACTTTCTTAGACTTGAGCAACTTTGCTAATTTTACAAATTATTCATAAATTCTTGATTTATACAGACACAACTATATTCTTTGCAAAATAATGAAAATTTTATTTGTTCCTTTCAATCTTTGTACTTTATATTTCTTTTTCTTAAATAATTTCACTAGATCCATTATTAGAAGAGGTGCTGGCAGACATCATGTTTCATTGCTGAACACAGAGGAAAGCATTGACTACTTGTCAATTAAGTATGATTTTAGCTTAGGTTTTTCAGACACTGTATCAGTTTGAGAAAGTTCCATTCTGTTTCTCCTTTGTGAATAGTTTTGGATTTTGTCAGATGCGTTTACAGCATCTAATGAGACATTAGGGGACCCATAGAGTGAGCATGGAAAGAATAGAAATTATGTCTAAGAAGTAATGGGGGCCAGCTTATAAGATTTCTTTTTTCTTTATAAGACTTAAGAAGGTTGGTTTTATCCTGACAAAAATAGGGAGCTTTTGTAGGGCTTAATCAGAGACATGAAACGATTTTATTAGCTATTAATATTTGTTTCTATTTTGAGAATTATTTAGGAGAAGATTAGGTGAAAACAAGATAAACATTTAGGAGGCATTATCAAGAATCCAGACAAAATATGAGTGACTTGGAAAACAGAAGTATGCGTTGATGTATTTAGATATATTTAGAAGAAAAAACACAATAGAATTTCTGAGGAAATAGATACCAACTTGGGGAGAAAAGAAAAACTTGAAGGATTCAGGCCTGTGCAATAAGAAGGATGGTATAGCCATTAAGTGATACAGGGAAATAGTTAGTAGGCCAGATTTTGAAAGAATATTTTTAGGATTTTAGTTTTGAGAATGTTAGGTAAAAGGCATTTATTGAACAGTAAGTGAAGATGTTAGATACAAGTTTGAAGTTCACAAGAGAATTTTTCTAGAGACCTAATTTGTGGGCTATCAGGATGTGAGTGGTAATATGTAATTGCATTATACCACCACAAGAGTGAATGCAAATAAGGTAGAAAAATAGGTACAAGGATTTTGAATCCAAAATTAAGGATGAATATTAAAAGAATCACTAAAGTAAGCAGAGAATGAACAGCTAGAAAGGGGGAAGGGGGGAGTATGTGTTATGTTATTGAAATCACATAAAAAACGAATTCCAGAAAGAAAGAATGGTGGCTAATGTCAAGGAAGATAAGAACTGAGAATTGACTATTGGATTTAGCAGTAGGAAGCTCACTGATGGTCTTGACATAATTCTGTGACATGCTAGTATGTTATCTGTGTATGACTGACGGTGGTAGACTTAAGAGAGTGGATGAGAGGGAAGAAAAGAAACAATGAACTTAACTATTTCTAAGAAGTTAGCTAAAAAGGGGGAAAGAATTTGATGGTCTCTAAAAGGCCAGTAAGGTCAAGACAGAATTTGTTTATAAGTTTTAAGAAAAAATAAAAACACATATTAGCTCAGATGGGAAAAAATACTTGACATAGTATTGTTCTTGAAAAAGTAAAAGGGGGGGTGATCTAGATCCTACATAAGGGGCTTAACATTAGAAAGGAGGAAAGACTGTCATCTATACAAGGAAGCAATGTATTAGAGGTATGCAGATTTATGAGAAAGTGGGAACCTGGTGAAGTTATTTTCTCATTCATTTTTTTTCACTGAGATAAAATTATTAGCTGAGAGCTCATAAAAGACACTGAGGCTTGCTTAGAGAAAAGACATGGAGTAATTTTCTGGAAAAGGTAAGGTAAATATATTTGGGAAAGTGTGATTGCAGATCAGTATTAAGGATTTATTTTGTTTTATGATTGATTTTCAAACTAGACCAGTCTGTTCTGTACTGTGTTTTCTCCAGCTATATTCAAAGGAAAAAGGATATGAGAGGAAGGAATAAGGATATGGGAGAAGAAAGACTGCTGAAGATCTATGCAATAAAGTTGTAATAATTTTTTTAAGTAATCTCTACACCCAACATGGGGCTTGAACTCACAACCCCAAGATCAAGAGTTGCACACTCCACAGACTGAGCCAGCAAGGCACCCTGCTCATAGTATTCTCTTATAGTCCTTTTTCTTTCCCTAAGCTTGGTAGCAATGACCCCTCTTTCCTTCCTGATTTTAGTAATTTAAGTTTTCTCTTCTGTGGTCAATATTGCTATAGATCTATCAATCGTGTTGATCTTTTAAAAAAAAAAAAAACAACTTTCAGTTTTGTTGATTTCATCTAGTCTTGATTTCATTTTTTCCGCACTCCAGTCTTTATTGCTTCCTTCTGCTAGCTTTGGGTTTGTCTTGCTCTTCCTTTTCTGGTTTCTTCTCATTTTTTAAAAGATTTTATTTATTTGAGAGAGAGGGTGAGAGGAAGCGAGCACAGAGGGAGAGTGAGAGGAAGAAGCAGACACCCCACTGAGCAGAGTGTCCAACACAGGGCTCCATGCCTCACCCTGAGATCATGATCTGAGCCAAAGGCAGTTGCTTAACTGATAGGCCACCCAGGGGCCCTTAAAGTTGTAATAATCTACCATGGGTTTTAAATTTTATAGGGAAGAAAGATAACAGATTAAAAGAGTAGATTGCATGAGTTGGAATTCTTTTAAGTCAAAGGATTATTGAAGCCATGGCACTGAGAAAGTAAACCGGAGAAATGGGGTGGTGACCCCAAAGAATCTTGCATGATATTGAGATTATAGGGGAATGAGGCCTAATGAAGTCAGGGGTAGGAGAATGAAAATGACTTAGTAATATGATCATTGGAAGAAAGAAGATGGAATGGTATTGGAGAAAATGAGAATAAGTTATGAACTAAGGACCCCAATGTGAGGAGCTAACTTAAGGGTTGGAAGAGGATAACGACAATGATGTATAATGGGTGACATAGTCTCATGATATGAGGTACAAAAGTGGGGGTTTTAGGGAGGTGGGTAGGAGCATGGTCTGGAAGCAACAATAGAGTAAGCAGTCCCTCTTCCCTTCTTTCTCCAAAGGTGCAAACATTGTGAGGGGTAAAAAGAGTAGACACCAAGGGCTGTTGGCAAAACAGATATTTAAGACCTAATTTTCTGTTATAATGAGAAGATAAACAGAGTTGTTTGAGAAAATATTTAACATACAAAAAATGTCAATGATGGACCCTTAGTACCTGAGGGTACAGTAAAATGTTTTAGAAATTAAGGGGCAGAATAGAGGCTATGCAGAACATAAGGTAACAGAGCGAGAAGAAACTCTTGGAGCTCTGGTTCTTCATATAGGGGATGGGATTAGACTCAGATAGTGGGCATGATGGGATTAGCTCTAATAAACTCATGGCAGTTAGTGGTGGTGGCAATTTCCCTGGTGGGGAGGTAGATAACTGTGGCTCTCTCTAAATGTTTGATGGTATAATTCTTGTTAATATGATGGCTAAAGGACTTCAGGTAAATTTTTCAGGATGGGGTAAGTTAACAAAATTTGGGAGAAGCAAGAAGCAGAAAGCCAGTGAGGATCATAAATACAATAGCTTCCATTCAGGTTTTTTTGTTCAAAGACCTTATTATCACTTTCCTTTGACCTGGGAATCTAGATTTTCTCATTTCTTTTTGGTGCTCAAGAGTTTAGTGTGGTTCTCATGAGAAAAATATGGAAAGTGTACGAGTTTTCTACATGAAACTAAGTGCATTTTATATTTTGTGATGCCATTTTTTACTTTTTGGAAATCAATATGGTGATAAAAGCTGGCAAGTCATAGTTGTTGCTTTTGTTTGTTTTTCAAGGATTTTCTCAAGCCTGTCTACTACATACCCATTGATCATTTTATTTATATTTAATTTGGTTGCTTTAATAGGGGTATAATATCTATGAGGTTTTCATTTTTTCTATATCTTTCCCAAGGCTTGTTAACTCATTTTTATCTCTGAATTTGGTGTGCTATTGGCTGAATAATGTGGTATTTGCAGTTTGATCTCAATAAACTTAGGTTTAGATTTATTGGCTTTGAAACCTTAAGAGCAACGTTTCTGCTCTAGAAGTCAATTTCCTTTCTGTCTGGTCTATAGGAAGTCACTGTGGCTCACCATAAAGTGTCTTAAATAATCTTCTCCCAGCCCTGTGATCTAGCAATGGCAGTTTCTGCTTTCCTCCCATGACTGAAATCATTTACAGCAGTCTCCTTGGGTACTAGGGATTTAGTTCCAGGTTGTACAGCCTGGAAATATGTGACAATACCCCTCTTCTTAAGTTCCACTTTGACTTCTGATCTGCAGGGTTCACCCTTCTCTCTTGTCATGGAACATTAAATCTAATTACTGTAACCCGAGCAACATCTGGTGACCAGTATTCACCTGACCTCTAAAGAGGTAGGAGTGGGTTCTCATGTTATCACTACATTTTGGCCCAAATTTTCCCAATATTCTTCATACTTGTGTTTCATATTTGGACTGCTAGTGTAAATCTTTTTTAAGTTTTATTTCTCCATTTTGTTTCTCTTTTTTCTTCCATTTGGGGTCAAAGAAGCTGGTAGATAAAACTGCCTTTATTCTGGCACCTAAAACCAGTAATATTTGAATTTCCTAGCTTTTAAATTTTAAGGAGAGAGTTTTGGGAACTCTGGCACTCCTATCATATTACTACTGTGTTCTCTGCCAGTGTCTTCCCCTTGGATTTGCAATTTTAAATAAGTCACAGAGCTCTCTAGGAATTTTAGTGAGTGCCTGAGAGTGAGAGGAGAAGATGAGCTCAGGCCTGAAGGGGCAGGAGGGGAAGTTAGGAGCACTGTCTCCCAAAAAGATCAATGACAGCCCAGCCCAGCCCCACCTGGCAGGCCAACTCTCTATTTGTGGCCAATGATTGGGTAACGCATTCACTTTACTATATTATTGTATTTATTGATTCCAACCTTATGCAAGCATGGGAATGAAACCAATAAGAGTAAGAGCATTTTGTATTCCGTATAGTTCATAATCATTGGCTCTCTGATGGCAAAATTTTCAGGCATTTGACTGCATTCATACAGATTTGAATTTATGTAATTATATCAAATCCAGCATAGCAAAGAACTAAAAAAAAAAAACAAAACACAGTATACCAACTCTCTCTATGCACCCAGTGTACTTATTTCACAGAGAAAGTGTCTTTTTTTTCTTCTATATCTAGAACTATTGTGCAGTGTTTTTGTCATGTCACTGGTGGAAGTTGATAGCTATTGCTCAATTACATTAAGGCTTTGATGTGTAAGGTCTATATACAGTCAGTCGAATAACCTGAATCTAAACGGCAAACTCAGTCAGAATGGCTTATCACGGACTTTCTTGGCAGTAGATCTTAAGTGTCCTGTGTTTAATGCCTGACCATTATAGGGAAATACGCTGGCTTGCTGAGACATACCACAGGGGAATTACTAGGACTTGAAATAGTGTTTTGGTCTGGTGTAGGCCTGTTGTCTTTGATGCCAAAGTGATTTGAAACAGTATATAGATTTTCCAGGTGACATACAAAAAGCACATTGGAAAATTGTTGACCTCGCTCACGGTATCTGAAAATTTACCTGATTTGTTAAAATGTGCTTTAAGGAAAAGTTACCAAAGCCAGAAAGTTAAATTTAAAGAGCTCCAAGCCTCCTATTTTCTCTCTGCGTCCTTTAATTCTCTGTATTACTCTTTAACATTGATTCTGTCTCAGAAGCCATATCATGCTGTTTGTTTTAATGGCTATGCTTTGGCAACCTGCTCTGAGTAGTCATCACATTTTAAAAGAAATAGTTCAGCCCATAGAGTTTGCATGTGCTGTTTTCCAACATGAAGAAATGCTGAAGTGATCGCGTCATGTTAAGCAACAACATAATCTTATCCTGGCCAATTTCAACTCCCATCATCGGGATTTCTAATGTCCTATTTCTAAGTCAGATTTGGGTAGTCATCCTTCTGAGTTTTTCCAGTTACTTTTAAGAATACCTCACAAAACACTACTTTGTACATCCTCTCATTCTTAATTAATTATGATTAATTTTGAAAAAAAAATCGTAAAGGATAAATATTTATTTTCTGTCTGCAATATAGCATACACTTTAAGATCTCATTTTTATTTAATCATTAAAATAATGATATGGCTTATAATTGACTCATTTTTCAGAAAATATAACAGACAAAAGTTTAAAAAAAAAAAAAAAAGGAACAAGAACTCTTACCCGAGAACATGCAGCTACATCAGATACCTTGAACTATCTCATATACATTTCAAAAAGTAGCATGAATTCTTAGTCTTAATGGATTGAATTTCATTTCATTTTAAAACGGCAACAAAATAAAGTACCAACATTTCAAAATAATTGTTAGAAACATTTCCAGTTTGCAAACTACTAAAATACACAAAGTAAGTGCATCCTTAAAATTTGTTTCTATTATCACCTATCTGCTTCTCTGTTATAACTGATTATTCCTGGATTAAAATATGTTTGTCTTTAATAGCCAACTCAGATTACACTTTTGTGAAGATATCTCCCCCAGTGATTCCCAACCCCTATCTTTCCCTTAATCTTATTTAGTTCATGTGTTTTTTGTTGTCACGTGAATATTTACTTTCCTAGTTCTAATTTTTTCTGTGTCAGAATTTGGCCTTTTATTATCAATATTTGATTATATACACAGAATTCTTATCATAATTTTCACTTGTCTAGTCACCCAAATAGTTTATGAAATAGGCTTGAGGGCAAGATCTTGTGTATGGATGGGGGTTTATTAAAGCTCTGTTACTAATTAGTTTAAGGAGAGATGAGGAAAAGAATAATAAAGGTATACAGAGTATTTTAATTTTTGGTAAGAAAATAAAATCATGTTGCTTAGATATGCAAAGTGAATATCTTTCAGGATTCAATATATAGTTAATAAGAACTTCATACTTGTCCAAGGTACAGCCACAAAATCATATCAATGTCTAAAAATTAATCTTTCTCCCCAAGATGGACCAAACAGTCCAGAAAATACTAATTAGATCGTCAGTTCTCAGAATGGGTCTGAAGAAGTGGCAAAGTCCTATAAATAAGCTGTGACTTTTACTGTAACAACCTTAAAAAGTTAGACCTCCAGGTGAAAGAAGGAATGTAAGTGGGGAGATGGATCTAGAAAATGCCTTGTCATAAGACAGTGAGACACAGTGTTCAGTCAGTATTCCAATTATTACTGGGGGGGAAGGGGGGCGGGATTGAGGGAATTGGTTTGTTTGATGTAGAGAAAGTAGATTATTACCAAAAGTGCTAAACTGAAAATTATCCAAATTTTCACAAGGGAGTACAGATCCTTCTTTCTCAATCCTCCTCTGCTTCTTCCTGTTCCCCTTTCTGAGAGTGTTTGGCAGTCTCCATATGACTGCCGTGATGTCTAGTTATCTGCTCTCAGATATCCAAAACTATTCTCTGCTTTTCTCTTTTTGATGTTTTTATCCTCCTCTTTTGCATCATTTTTAAGGAGTTTTAGGAAAATCCACAGAAAACAAATGTTTAATACTCTATATTTTCCTCTAGTGAAGATGCTGGTATGGGGATGAAGGAGGCTGAATATTTAGGTGTTCCGTGTCACTCCCCTGTCTCCTATAAGAGCACTTTTATCTGAATTATATCCTTTATTTTTGTAAGTGTCCTAGAGAAAGAAAGGCTTACTGGGTAATTTTTATTATAATTTATACAGTAGGAAAAAGTAAATTCTCTGTAACTACTTGATTTGTCATTAATTAATCACACAGAATCAATATCTCTAACCTGATTAGAAAAATGATAAATGCAGCTTAAATGTAGTAACAGCAGATGCATGCAAATATGAGAGTATAATATGTTGAAATCCACAGAGCATAAGTTCGAATAAAGAGAAAAATTTTTTGCCTTTCATTTGAAGATACATTCATATGAATTCATAGCTTTATTATTTCATGTCCAAATTTATGGCTGAAAAATGTATGGTTTAAAAATCACAAACTTGGGGTGCCTCAGTGGCTCAGTCGGTTAAGCGTCTGCCTTCGGCTCAGGTCATGATCCCAGGGTCCTGGGATTGAGCCCCATGTCGGACTCCCTGCTCAGCGGGGAGCCTGCTTCTCCCTCTGCCTGTCATACCCCCTGCTTGTGCTCTTCTTTCTCTCTCTCTCTCTCTCAAATAAAATCTTTAAAAAAAAAAAAAAATCATAAACTTGAGTTCAATAGCAACTAAACCTCATGTAGAAATTGATATTATCATGTACACATAAGCAGTTTAGCAAATTTCTGAAATCAGGGGTACAAATACAAATTTCATTTTCTCCAGTCATTCCTTCAACCATGTTTTGTTGAATTTTTCCATCATTTAATAAGTTCTCTGGCTAAGTCCATGAATCTCCAATCACTTTTAACCAAGTTTTTAAAATGTGTAGCCTCTTCTATATGATCTTATCCAATCTATAATCCTTTTCCTATGCCCCAGTATCTATGTCTAGGGTTTGTTCTAATGACTTAGAGGAGACGAGGTGAACACAGTACACTTTGAAATCGTTTCCATGTCCCTTATCTTTGGAGTGGCAAGGAAATTATAGGTTTTTATTCTTTTGATATGTTGGAAAAGCGAGAGAGCTGAGGTTATCTTATTTAACCAATTACTGGTCAGTGTTGTGGAGATGTCCTCTGCACCCCTTGGACTGCTAGTGGTTTTCTCTGCTACTGGTCCTCTGCATACCCTTGCATGATTATCTTGAGGATCTTTTCAACCCAGCACACATTTCCAATGATGACCTCTTCATAGAGGGTCACTTACGTATTCTTTCTATCCCTTAAACCCTTCCTGGCTGCTGATTTCCTCTCCAAGGAGGAGGTTGGTTACCTTGAATGGCGTGCACATGACTATGCAAACCCATCCATTCTGCTTTTTCCTCAAATCTCCATGTAGAGCCACAGGGGTCTCATCCATGCCATTCAAGGGTGCAGAAATGGTATGGAAGGAAAGGGCATTCTCTTCCCAAGCACATTGCCCAAGTTTTTGTTGTCCTGCTAATGCAGTCTGCTCCAACAAGCCTAATGACTTAAGAAATAGCCAGGGAAGAAGCACGCAGGCTGGGGGATATGTGTCAAGCTCCTCTAGAAATAACAAGAGGGCCTAAAAGTTCAGCAGTTTCAGATTATCTAGAGATAATGTCCACTTACAGAGTATGGCCCCCTCTTCCCTTTTTGCAAAAGCCCCAAATTTAACAAGTGTCTTGTAAATGTCCCTCTACTTGGTTAAGTATGGAGGCATGGCCCTCATCCATGGTGGGGAAAGGAAAACTAAAGCATTTCTCACTTTGCTCTCAACCAATAACTGATTATGACAATGAATATTTAACCACTTTTTATTATAATTCTTGACCCTTGGGTAGACTTGTTTTCTGCTCACTTTAGAATGTGGGGAAATCGATAACTTTTTACCTTCAATTTTGGATTCTATCTTTCAACTCTACAGCAGAAATCATGTTCAGTATCTTTCTATTGATTGGCCAGTATTTATTTTATTTAAACCAGTATAGCAACAAAGCTGGGGTTTTAGAAAACGAATGTTGTCTAAGACATTTTCTTTTGAAAATTTATTGTCAAACACTTATTTAAGCATTTACTATGGACTAGGCATTTCTGGGAGGGAAAAAAAAAAGTCCTTTGCCTTTAATGAGTTTGGAAAGCAAAAACATAGCTATAATATAGTGCAATCAGTTCCGTAGGGGAGACACAAAGGAGCATTTAATTGGGCAGTACCTACAGGTGAGCAGATCTTGAGAGCAGATGCAGAGGAGAAAGGGAGGAACTGGAAAGTTAAGGAAATTTTTATACCATACTTGGAGTTTAAACTTGGTATTTTAGTACATGAATGTGCCATTACAAGTTTATAAGCAGGACAATTCGGTAATTAGAAATTTATAAAAATTCATCTGTGTTTTATTTTTATACTTTCCTGGTTTCATTTTTTAAAGACATTTGATCTACCTAGAACTTTGTGAACGTTACAATATATTCTAAAGCAAAACTACGTAAATGTAAACATTAGTTAATTCATTTTAGCATTAATGCATACCTCTCAACTTTAAAGACTTGAATAATACATTAACTTCTAAATCTCTTAAATTATTTTTAAATATTTTATTTCTAGGAATACATCAGAATATGTATTCTCATAGGAGTAGGAGTAGTTTGAACTGTGAAACAGTCATGAGGTGTAAGGTAGACTAAAGAGGCAGAAACCAAAGTCCTATGATTTTTGCTTTTCAAGATAGAAAACTAAGTTACTACTTGAGTGCTTTACTGTATTAATTTTTGCCTACTTTTTATTTGATTCATTATAAATGACACATTCAACAAATTATTATATGGAGAGAGCAATCTTAATTCTTTATGTGTGTATATCCCCATGGATGTCAGCATTAAAATATTTACTGCCCTGAGCTCAGTCAAGGTATGATACAATGTAAATATGAAGACTTTATTGCCCTATAGGGCTGTAACATAAATAATTTCCTGTGAAACAAGTAGTTCTTATTAAGTAGTTGCTTTTCTCTTGCTCTCCTTCATTGAATATAATATCCAATTATTCCTATGTCCTCCAATGACCAACCTCCCTCCTCTTTCTGAGGCCTTCTGGGAGAGGAAGTAAAAGGCTATAAATATATATGTATATAGATACATACACACACACACAGATTATGTGGACCTCAGCCACATGTGTCCAATTGACCTGTGAACTGCATAATTAGAGAAAACCTTCTCATGACATTCCTACTTGAATATCAGAGCAATAGTTAATTACCTGTCAGGTAAAGTCAGGAAACGTTAAATGAGTCCAATTGCGAGAGAGCCACAAAAATGAATAAAGAAAGAAGAACAAGCAATAAGAAAATGTAAAAAAGAGAAATTTAGTATGTGATTAAGTGGCATTTTAAGTCATTGTGGAAAAGTTTTCTGGAAGACTTTCTAAATATGACATAAAGTGGACACTGTAAAGTACAAAACTGACAGATTTAAATATATAAAAATATTTAAAATATGTATTTAATAAAATACACAAAGTAACATACATTGTAGACTATTGAAGATCTTTATGATATGAATATGACATTAATGTACAGAATCTATGAAGAATATATACAGATTAATAGGAGACAATCCAATTTTTAAAATGGTCATATTATTTAAACAGGAAATTCACACAAGAAATAAAACAGCAAATGAAAATATTTTTAAATGCTAAATTCCACTAAAGTGTAAATCAAAATACAAAAACAAAACAAAACACAATTTTTTAAAAAATATATTGGGGAAAAAACCCTAAATGTGGTTAGAAGTTTGAGGAGAAAAGGGTGCTCCTGCTATTAGGTGGTTTACAAACAGGTTTAGCCACTTTGGATTCTTGGGGGAATTCATTAATAAAATTATCATTAACATTTTTGCTATGTCCCTACTGAAAATACTATGAAACCATTAAAATATGGTATGTCTCTGTGTTTTGACAGAGAAAACAAATAATTGTAACAAGTACATTATAAACAATATGTATGGTTTCATCCAATTTTAGGAAAGTGAAAATAAACTAAATACCTAGATTCATAGCTATATAGACAAAGATAAGTATAAATAATAAGAAAATATATAAGAAAACTTAAAGTGTCTGGAAAAAGATACAAATGAACTTGTTTACTTCTCTATAAAAGATTTGCAATAAATGATTAATGTATTTTACATTAATAAAACAAGGAAACTGATTATCTCTAAAAAAGAATCTCAAAAGGATCATAAACAAAGTTATAGAAGTTCTTAGAAAAAGACTAGGGAAGTTATTTGAAAGAAGTTTTTTGAGTCTCAGGACATACCCTGAATATGTTTTAGGTTTAGGATACAAAAAAATCTATTGTGAGTAATAAGATCTTTTTAAACTATGCAAATTATTCCTATTTGAAAGAACAAAACTAGTATGTTTTATCTTTTACACTTTTTCTTAGATTGTACAAGGCTTTGAAGCAAGCAGCTGCCATGAATTTTGAAAACTAAGCTGCCTTCATTCAATATCTATGCAAAAGATGTTTAAAAGAATTTCGGATCAGTATGACTGTCAAGTGAGAGTGAGCCATATCAGGAGATGATACTGTGAGTCATAGTTGTTAGTTGAGAAGGTGAAATCAATTAATCACGTGTTTCTCTCAAGAAAAATACTTCATGCACAGCAAGACTATAGAAGAGTGCAAACAGATGCTCTCTGAAAATGCATGAGATGATACAGAAAAGACATTTAAAATATATTAGGGAAAATATTAGGGAAAATAAATTACCATTACTAAAAATCAATAATAAAACACTATTCTAAGTGGCCAAATATTTTTTATAAATAGGTATCTATTTTATTGATATATATTAATACTCTAAAATCAGGAAGTGGTAATATAGCAATAAGTTTATTCAAACAGGAAGCAGCAAGAACCATCAACACGTAAAATATTGCTTCTAGGATTATTGGACAAAACAACTAATTTTCAAAATTGTTTTCCTCTTTAGTAATTTATTGTCAAAACTATCAAGCTCTTTTTAATACATATGGAAATATGTCTATAAAATATTTAAAATGTATACACCTATTTAAATGTATATTTATTAATAAGCACAGTCATTAAAACAAATTAGCGAAGAGGTCAAGTAGTGTATTTCATGAATGATAAAAAGTTTGGTAAACTACAGTTGTTTGGTAAAGAGCAATAGATGATCTAGAACTTGAAGTAAGATTTTTTTTTTAAGATTTTATTTATTTGTCAGAGAGAGTGAGAGAGCACAGGCAGGGGGGGCGGCAGGCAGAGGGAGAAGCAGACTCCCCCCTGAGCAAGGAGCCCAATGCGGAACTCGATCCCAGGACCCTGGGATCATGCCCAGAGCCAAAGGCAGACGCTTAACTGACTGAGCCACCCAGGGGTCCCATAGAACTTGAAATAAGATTCTTAGTGAAAAAATAGATCATAGACTCTATTAATTTCTATCCACATAGAGGGAAACAATATATTTGAATGTTAATCCCAACGTCATACTCATATATACTTTCACAAGGCAAAATTAGGCTCCTCTTTAACCTATTCTGATGATAAAATAATGTGGCTTATCTAAGTTGCCTTGATTACCACTGCCTAAAACAAATAAAATGAAACAAAACATTTTATTTGTACTTGTGTTTTCTTGGGAATAGCATAGAGCATCACAATTGTAATTGATAAAATTATAGAATATAAAAATAATCTTGAGCTGTGGATCACATGGTAAGTCAGCTGGGTCACTTAAACTTATAATTCAAAACAAAGCCTGAAAGAGTCATTCTGACAATGAAAAATGGTATTGGATTGGCACTGATCTTCTAATGTGTAATAAGAAAGGAAAAAATGGTGAATTTGAGATATTCATGCCTCAGAGCTATTTGATTCTCAAAGAGGTTTACCAATTATGGTCTATGGAGATGCTGGGATATGCCTCTCCCCTCACCTCCAGATCCTCCTCCAGCAGCTAAGGCAGCCTTAGTCTATTTTATCTTACCTTTCAGCCCTATCTATACTTCAGCTGCAAATTTCCACTTCACCAGAGTTCACCCCCCTTCTCTGAGTGGCCCACATCCCATGACTAAGCAGATGGATGAGGGCAGGGTTGAGTCCTAAAGACTTGGTAGTGTTGGCCTAAGTATGGACAACTATGCAGGGCCATATTAGCTCCAAAACACCCAATGGGGGTGGGGGGCGGGGGCTATACTGAGGTAGTAGTTGGGCTTGCACCCCACCCTGCTTCTCCCCTTCCTTCCCTGCTTTCTCCTCCCCCCCTTTCACAGGTACTGGTACCAAGGGCACTCCCTAAATGCTCACCTCATCTCAGAGACAGCTTTCCAAAGAACCCAACCTGTTACATGTCTGAAATCCCTTCTAAGGATTTCCTGAGAATCCTCTACTCTGTCCTGACCTGATAAATTTAGATGATAAAATTTATCTAATAAAACTATGAGAAGAAAAATATTATTGGCAGCCACAAGAAATATACATGGAATATGAATTCTTGACTATCATGTCTACTGCTAGGGAAAAGACAGTATAAATGTATTTGTTTTTGAGGTTTATCCACTGATTTATGTGACTTAGACCATGTATCTTTTATTTCCTTTGGGATCCAAGCAAGTGTTCAGTAAATGTTGGTGGTGTGAACAAAGAAATCAGTCCCATTCCTGGGAACTGTAGATGGTGCTGACAATAGATTTATCTAACACCCTGTGTGATCAAACTGTTTTTAAGCTTTACTGGTAAAGCTTAAATTTATCATAATCGTGGAAATTATTTCATGGATTTGCACTCTGAGTAAGGTGGGTTCTTTAAACATGCAATGAAAAATGAAGTGAAAATTCTAGATACTTAATAAGTATTCATAGATATAACAGGGAAAATAGCAAAATTTTTCAACAAGGTGAATAGGAAAGTTGGGAGAATTTTCATTCACTTTCCTCAGATGTATGTCACCTTCCCCCTTGCCAGAAAAGTGACATTCTAAAAAATTTTTTAAAAGGCCTTCAAAATATCTTTTTAAATCTCCGTAAAAGACATTGTATAACACATTTTTTGTTTTGAAAATATATGTAGAGTTATGACTTTTATAGAACACAGATGTACACATCTATTTCTATCATCTATTAGTCAGCTGCAATTACAGCTCTTTTTAAAAACCATATAGTTTAAGGAATACTTCAGTGCCCCAAATCTCTTCACTTTATATTAGAAGCAGACATAGAATATTGAAGAAGTAATGTGGTAGTTCAAAAAAGGTACTTTAAATATTATTAGTTACACAAAATGAACACTAGGTTAAAAGTCAACTAATAACACATGTATACAGCATATTTTAGTTTTAATATATTAATATGAGTCATCTATTAAATATATTAAATATGCAGCATATTAATACAGGAAAGACATTTTGTAAAATCCATTAATACATGTTTTATAATTTTCTTCTATCAGTCATCAAGATGGAAACAGTCTTTAATCATTTATTAATTAAATGCATTACAATTGCAATGAAATGGCTTTTGTATTTCCTGTTTCATGAATATATTTGATTAGAGAAATTAATATAAGCTTCTAGAATGTAACAGCAATGATTGAATAGTTCATACCTACCAGAAAACCACACAGAGTTGAGAAAAATTATTTAACCAGGTAATATTTTGCTAATATTAATGATCATATTTATATTTATACTTAACTTAGAGATCACTCTTTAAAAAGAGTGTTTTTCTTTTCTTTCAGGAGGCTGTTCTAATGCTCTACCTTAAAATGAAATAGTAATACATACATTGTTTTAACAAATAAAAATATTTTGAATGCAGTGGGCTTTAATTAATTTGCTATAGAATTTAGAACAAACTTTAAGTCTCTGGTGGAAAAACTATAGTGATCCTAGAGTCATAAAGTCCTCTAAAAATCAAACATAAAATTGAATTTAGTCTCAAAAAGACAGAAGTCTAGACGAAAAGATTCAACATGGTAATTAGATCCGTGTATTTAAAACATGGAGTTATGTCAGCTAAATTATTCAAGAAAAATAAACTTACTTGATAGCTATACTTCAGAAAGTAAAACCAATCCAGATAATTGGAAAGAAAGTTTTTAATTGCCATAATTTGCCTTTGTAGAACAGTTCTTGCCCCTCTCTCCCCAAAAAAAATTTTGAAGGTAGAATACATTAGAAATGCTTTGATTTGTTATACTTATAATATCCCATTGATTGAATTTCAGAAAAATCCATCATTTTTCCCATCCTTACATATTGGAATATCACAGCCAATCTGATACCATTTTTCACTGTCTGAGAATTTAGTTCCTGCTTTCTATTTGAATTATAAGTACAGGTAACCTGGCTGACTCACCAAATGATCCACAATCCAATCAAAGTCATGTTTCAATTTAATATTTTCCATTTTAAAAGATGATTTCCCTTCTGAGGTCATTCGGAATAGGAGGTTCAATTTGATTTTTCTGTATGTAGACAATTCACTTTTCCTAGAACAATGAAGCCAACAAAAATCATGGGCCAAAAAAAATCAGGTTTAGAAATAAAAAAGTTTGTGCTCTGAACTTAATTTGGTCTTCAGTTCCTAGGTAAATTTAGTCATTTCAGAATTCCCCTTTGTTTAGTACATATTTTTTCACTTTGTCCTTATAATTGCATGTACATCAAGGCATTGAGGACAGGACCTACATCAGGTAGTGTGGCATGAGCTGTGAGATATAGTACTTCACCTACTCTTTAGTCTTTGGCACGGAACTAAGTCTGTTCGGGCTGTGATAACAAAATACCATAGACTGGGTAGCTTATAAACAACAGATATTTGTTTCTCACAGTTCTGGAGATTGGAAGTCTGAGATCAGAGTATCACTATGATCAGGTGAGGGCCCTCTTCTAAATGGCAGACCTTTCCTTGTTTCCTTACATAGCAGAAGGGACCAAGGGAGCTGTCTCAGGCATCTTTTATAAGGACCCTAATTCCACTAACAACACTTTGGGGGTTAGGTTTCAACAAATAAAATTTTTTTTTTTTTAAAGATTTATTTATTTATTTATTTGAGAGAGAGAATGAGAGAGCGAGAGAGAGCACATGAGAGGGGGGAGGGTCAGAGGGAGATGCAGACTCCCTGCTGAGCAGGGAGCCCGATGCGGGACTCGATCCGGAGACTCCAGGATCATGACCTGAGCCGAAGGCAGTCGCTTAACCAACTGAGCCACCCAGGCGCCCAACAAATAAAATTTGAGAACACGTTCAGATCATGGCAGCTTATATTACCTCTAGACTTCTCTGAAATTTCTCTATCCCACCCATTCCTGTGTTCCTTTGTCCTAAAGCCTGACCTCTCATGTTTATGATGCTCTTCTGTGGATTTGTATACCCACCTTCAGCACCTGTGAGATATGGAAAAAAAAAATGTGTGGTACTCTGAGACTCAGGGAGGCACGTTAGGGCTGCTTTAGCTCTGTTTCTTCTTAGGATACCATGCAGATATCAAAATTATTGGTTCTATACAAATGTGGCATGAGAAATAAAGGGACATTATTGACTTAAAATCATAGCCCCAATTATTTCAGTAATGTAATGGTGAAAGGGGAGATGTCATCTTGTGTGCACCAACTCTTAAGGAAGTTTCCCCACATCCCTTTCCACTTGCATCCTTTATGTCAACCAGAACTTAAACACATGATTACATTCAGCTACAAGGGTGCTTGGAAATGTAGTCTTTATTTTGGATGGGCATATGCCTACATGGAAGTTCTAATATTACAGAAGGGAGAAGGATACTGGGAAACAACAAGCAGTTTACCCCTTTGGTCAACGAAATATCCGTGCTTACGTTTGTTTCTTCCTGTGTACATAGAACACACACCTCAGAAGAGTTGACCGTAATGTTCCATCTGCTTACTGCATCTAGCTCTACTTCACTCCATTGCCAAGCACTTAGAAACTTAGTTCTCACCCATAGCATTCTGTGGGCCTGAGTCAGGGAGCCATCCTCCCAATATCCCAAATAGAAATATTAAGTTCTCCAGGTTGAAGACACTCTCCATTCACTTGAGGTAAAGTGAAATACACTCCTCATCCCAAACTTCATCCCATTTTGGAAATACTGGAAATTATAACTTAGCTCTCTCTAAAGTTACATCCTATAACACATTTTACCCTTAATGGAAGTGTGTGAAGTCATGTAAACAGTTTTATGTTTTCTCCTTATTTCAAGATCTCTGGGGTGGTCTAACTCATTTCACACACACTTTGCTATCCACTATTATCCCTTGGTATCTTAGTTACATATCCCAATATAACATCCTATTATGTATATATTGGTTTATGATTTTAAGATTTAGCCAAATATTTTTGATTAATTTCTTTGGTATCCTTTGTCCTTCCTATGACTCAAGTAGCTAAGCATATTTTCCACCAGAAAAGTATTTATAACAGCATAAAAACATAGCTGCAGCCTTTCTTTTTCAAAAGCATCTGTTTAGCACTATTAAGTTCTCCAGAAAAGACAGCCATGTTCAACAAACATTCCAACTGTTAACTACCTTTTCTAGTTAGTGCAGTTAGGCATGACCAAGGGCCTCATTCCATCCAATACTCTTTGAAATGAAATGGCACGTGTCACTAATCAGCTGAAATGTGTCACTAATCAACGGAAACATTAAAAAAATTGTGGCCTTCTTGCTCTCTCTTCCTCTCTTGGCAACTGAGGAATGTTTTCTGATTACACAGTTTAAGAGAATCTTGGGATGTTATTCAGGCTCCTTGAGTCACTATAGGAGCTTGTCACCTACTATAGTGAATGTTTAGAATACAAAACAAATCATTTTTAGTTTTAAGCCCCTGGGGGCTATTATATGTAACCTATTCTGATTCATATAGCTTCTGAAACACTGTTAGGACTGAGGGTGAGGTGGAGAAAAAGCCTATGTAAAGGTTTGGTTCTTAAGAAAAGGTCCTATATGATACCCCCAACTCTATCTTGATCAAGAATCCTTGTGAGAGAAAGTCCAGAGGTTTGAAAACCCTAAGAGCAGAAGGGGGTCTATGCCCAGATAGAGATCAGAAAAAATGCTAAAACTCAAGTATTAAAAGATCTCTGTTTGCTCTGGTCCTCTAAGAAGCAAACATTAGGATGGAATTAAACACGTTAGAGATTTACTTAAAAAAAAAAAAAAAAGAAAAAAAGTCTACAGAGGATAAAGGGGAAGAATCAGAAGTAGGCATGGAGAGCCTTTGGCAGTGATACAGTTCTGACATCTGTGAAATGAGAAGGAGCAGGGAGGATTGGGCCAGAAAATTTTGGACTTAAGGACTATTCTAAGAAAAAATTCTTCCAGGGAATGGAGAGTGCTTAAAACCAAGTTTCCCCTGGAGGATCCTGCCTCCTACAGGAATGGGCCAGCACTAAGACCTGTGCACTAGTACTCTGTCATTGGTTGGGAGCGTAGGGGAGTGGGAGAATCTCTGGTGTGAATGCTCTGGGGCTGTCAAACCTCTATGTTCCCTGCAGCTGGTGATCTTAAGGGTATCTAAAAGATTTGGTTCTAGGGATGCCAGAGTCCACCCATTGTACCAACAGAGTCCATTTCCATGCACATTCAAGAAGTACCTACTCTAGGGCTCTTGTGGCCCTTTTTTTCCGGAAGGAAACTTATAGAAAAAAATGTTGATAAGCTCATCTATAGTCATTCTTGCTGCAATTTGCATCAAGACCAAAATGTACTGATTTTCCCCCTTCTCCACTACTCACGCTAAACTTTTCTCAGTGATTCAGCTGATCTTGATGCTTAAAAATTAATTTAACCCAATCTCTTATTCCTGGGAGGTCTGAGTCCTAAGTAATCATATTCTTCCAAAGTCAGGATGCATGTCAATCCAAGTGGATCTCCTGTGTTCTATAACCCACTGGATAAGAGAGTGACACCATCGTTTGTTGAAAAGAGTCATTTTCCTTGGAAGATGTTGACTCATCTTCTCATCTACTGGTCTGCAGACATGAGGAGTACAGAGTTCTCTAACGGAACTCCAACCATGCAAAACCCAGAGTTGTGCAGATAGACAAGCATCTGATGGGTCACTGGAAATTGCTGAATGTAACCCACTTTTGCTTCCACACCCTGGTTCTTACACCCATTAACATTTTCTATTGAAGATATAGTGCAGTGGTCTCTAGTTTAACACACATACTGCGTCCTGAAAAATGGTACCCATGCATTCAGAGAATTTTATCCACACTGGTACTTCAGCTGTGTCTTTATTAGGCTACTCTAACACTCCATGAGGTTAACTGCATCAGGATGTTTTGGTATATGATAGAATGAGTGGATTTCATGGTCAGGGCCCCCTCCTTTGCTATAAAGTGAATCTTCTAGTTGGCTGTGTTATTATGGATTGAGCATCTGTAAGTCCTCAAATAGTGGTGCTGGCTGAGGCTTTGCAGAAATAAAGGAACTCATATTCAGAATAAATATACCTGAGAAGGTACTAATGGACCTTCCAGAATGGGGGAGGTTCATTGTAACTAACTCGCCACCAAGCAGCCCATTGGACTATTATATCTAGAATTCTCTTCTAAAAAAATCAAAATCTCAAAGTAAGAAGTATAGTGACTTTATAAAAACAAGAGAAATGAAATAGATGAAATGTAACCCAGGAAATAAGATTAGTATTATCAGAACACTGGTGGGTAATACTAGTCTTCCCAAACCTCAAGGTGTTCTTTTGTTTAGGGGTTTTTTGTTGTTGTTGTTGAAGTTCCATGCTTCTAATTAAAGATCTATGTTGCTGGGGAAAATTTAGTGATCACATTTTTGCATGGAATCATAATGGTGGAGGAATTTCAAACATTCTCCTGGTCTTTTTCTCCAGTTCTGAACTGTTGTATGTGGCTTAACTTTAATTCCTGTAGAATATCATTTTAAGACCTGAGACCTTTTATAGCTTGTGAACTCTTCTGCTTCCTCCCAAGTGCAGACACATCTTTTTCTTCAGAGCACTGCTCATGCAAGGCTAATGTGTGTAAGGGGATCTTTCTGATGATTTGAGACCCTCTCTAGTGATGTCTGCCTGCCACCAAGTGGCTATGGCCTTTTGCTTGATTCTTTTTAGAGACCTTACTCCTAAGTCCATGGCTTCTTCTAGAAATAAATAAATAAATATAGATATTTTTTTTTTTTTTTTTTTTTTACAAAAAGATAGAAAAAAGTATTTTTTTTCTTCCAATGCTACAAGGAAAAAAAATCCATTTCTACTCTTTGGAGCAATGAACACCAATTGCCTTCAACCTTTCCATCAAGAATAACCCAAAAGTTTTCATTCTTTCTATTTCAAAGCAAATGGCTACTCACACAGTTTACCCTAAAAATAGGCTTCTACCCCAAATTTCTATGCTTAGAGACATAAGTGATATAGAAAAAAACCTCAAATTATATTTTTTTCCGTTAACTTTTCATGTGTATATTCCAACTAATTTATCATTTTCTTTTCACAACGTCTGTAAATAGGAGTGAGGTACAAATATTATACTTTCCTTTCTGGGTTATGATTTTTCTTGTAACTTTTTATTTACACTTAGTCTTTACTAAAACTTTATTTCCTGCAAATCTCATTTTTCCCCTTTGGCACTGAGTGGGAAAATATATAATTATTTCCTGAATAAAATATTTTTATGCTGTAAATAACTTTGACCTATTATACATAGCATACACACACAAAGAGAGAAAGATAATTTGGACTTTCAGTAGGAGATGCCTGAGGTGAGCTGGAATGGTTATTTACATGGACAAATTGGGCAGGTGCAGAGGATAGAGGCTTCTTAAATTCCAAAATTATCTATGGAGATGCATACATGGGTTTGGTAAACAATTGCTTTACCTTGACCAATTCTTGACAGAAAAATCCAGCTTTTTCTGGATTTCCAAGAGAGATTCCCCTAATCTTCACCATGCCTCCTGTGGTTGAACTATCTTGACAGGTTGTCCATCACTTGTAACCAAATGGTCCCTGACTAACCTAATGTATTACAAGATATATTAGGATGAAAAGAACACTTAATGAAAGAGGATGTACAAAGCAAAAATACTGAGGAACAGCAGAAGTTTTTAGAAGATGAGTGAAAAAGAAAAAGAAAAGGCAAATGAAAAATTTATAGCCACCATCTTTCCTTGTGAAATTGCATTTCATCTATCTTATTACTCATTACTGATTCTTAAAAAAAATAATTTAGACAATTTCAGTTTTTTGTTTTTTGTTTTTTTTAAGATTTTATTTATTTGAAAGAGAGAGAGAGCGAGAGCAGGAACACAAGCAGGGGGAGTGGGAGAGGGAGAAGCAGGCTTCCTGCAGAGCAGGTAGCCCGATGCGGGGCTCGATCCCAGGACCCTGGGATCATGACCTGAGCCGAAGGCAGGTGCTTAATGACTGAGCCACCCAGGTGCCCCTAGAAAATTTCAGTTCTTAAGAATAAGTTTTTGTTTGAAAAATATATGAAATACCTCAGAACATACCCAAGTTCTATAAGTACTTTGTTTTCTATTACACAGCTCACTAATTCTAAGTGACAGTCTAAGTCATTAAAACAAAAAAGAGTCACAAGGCAAATCCCAGAAAGGGGTTCATACAAGTTCAACAGTCTGCAAAAACTGCCTGCAATTAGAGCTTAAAAGGTCAGGTGAATCACCCCATTTCCTAATTTATTGGAAGTTACTGATTACAGAAATAGCTAGAGAAGTAACATATTGCAGTTGCTTATACTGCTGTCTCATTCAAATGTACTATAAATAATCAGAGAACTTCAG
Organism: Halichoerus grypus; assembly: GCF_964656455.1. Lineage (NCBI taxonomy): Eukaryota > Metazoa > Chordata > Mammalia > Carnivora > Phocidae > Halichoerus > Halichoerus grypus. The sequence goes on from NC_135724.1 coordinate 11,003,314, forward strand.
CTGATGGGACCAATTAAAGGAAAAAAAATATTTTTTAATTTTTCCATTTAAATATGCAATATTATGTTAACATATATGTATCCTGTGTTATATACAATCTTTAAAATTTTCTACCTTTTTTATACAATCGTTTGAAAGTTTATAAACCAATAACTTTAATCTTATAGTAGAATACACAGAAACCCTCCCCACTTCTATATTTTGCCATTGTATAAGAAAAGGTAGTACGTACTTCCTAGGCCTATGATGTGGATTGAATAAAGGTTGAAAACAGTGCTTGATCAATAGCAAATTATTTACTAAATTATTTACTAAATGGGAGTTAGTAGTATCTGAGAATATAATCTTTGTTTGTTTTTGTGTGTTTATAGGAATAAATTCCTGTTTAACTCATAAGGCTAGAAATCCAAGGCTAGATTTCTTGGAAGGCTAGAAATCCAAGATCAGGGTGTCAGTTGGCTTGATTTCTTCTGAGTCCTCTCTCCTTGGCTTGCAGATAACCACCTTCGCACTGTGTCTTCACGTACGCATATATCCCTACTGTGTGCCCTACTGTGTGCCCAAATTTCCTCTCCTTCCGTCATTTTAATCCCTTCTTTAAACAACTTCCAATTTAGACACGTTCTGAGGTTCTGGGCTTAAGGCTTCAACGTGTGGGTTTTGGGGGAACACATTTCAGCCCATAATACCACCAATGAATTAGTACTTGGATATTTATCAGCCTTTCTGTCTGTACAAGTCTGTGCTCTTTTGGCACTCATTGTTTTATTGTAAAAAACACATCACATTTACTACATCAACTGTTTTTAAGTGTGCAGTGCAGTGGTGTTGACTGTACATGGCTGTGTAACACGTTTCTAGCACTTTTCCATCTTTGCAAAACTGAAGCTCTACACTCCTATTCATTTTTGACCGATCCCTTTCCTCACCTTGGCTGATGCGTGGCTGTAGAGACAGAGTTCAGTCAGCAAAAATGTTCTTATATCTGACATAGTTGTGGGAAGCATGACTCTGCGTTGTTGAATAGCATGGCACAGAGCGGGCTGAAGTGGACTCCATCCCTGATACAAGTTCGGGAGCACTCCTTCCAGTCAGCTAAGGGAGGCTAAGACGATCAGGTCCTCTGGGCTCAGGGAGCAGGCAATCTCACTCTATTTGGGACTGAGATTATCTAATTTATGAAAGAAGTTACAAATATCTGTAGGGTAATTACAATATATCACCGGTTCCATTTCATACATATTTGGGAAGTGAATAACAGATGAGTCAGGCTAGCAGAGGAATTTGAGATTAGGTCTTGTGTGGGTAAGTGCCATGGAACAAATTCCTGAAGGAATTTGATTTAAACAGTGCCCCAAGATGACATGTGATCTTAAATAGACCTAACAAAAGTTTTATACATTGTAGGGCTCAAAGTAACTTTCATTAACACAAAAATTAATCAAACACACATATTGTTCAGGATAGCTAACACAGCAAATTAAGATGCATATATAATTTTTCATGATTTTTTTAATCTCATGCTTTTGAGTATGTGGTAGGGCAAGCAGCAGGATGGAAGAAAAATAGGCTTATTCATGATCCTGACATCCCATGAATATTTGAAAATTTATATTTTTCTTTTAAAGATTTATTTTAGATAGAGAGTGTCCAGATGCGGGGCTCGATCCCAGGACCCTGAGATCATGACCTGAGCCAAAATGAGTCAGACGCTTTAACTGACTGAGCCACCTAGGTGCCCTGAAAATAATTTATTTTTGAGAAACAATCTAGATTGATTAGATTTCCCAATTTGGTCAAATTTTGTATCCCTTTCATATCTGTGACACTTACATTTGACCTCTTAAAAATTTCAATCTGGGATGTGAAATTCTTTCTGCCACCTGATTATAAGAGACTGTTTTCATCAGTACTGAAAATGTTACCAGGTTTTAAAATTCCAGTGCCTCAAGATCTATCAGATGGCAACATTTCTATACCCTGTTGTTACTTTATTTAAAAGCATTTTCCTTTGGTCACATCCAGCTGAAACCAAGTACTAAAAGTAATGTCTGCAACCACGGCTGCTAAAAGTAGGCCTTGGGTAATACGTGCAGGTTCTTACAGGGAGAAAATTTGCCATATTCTTCTTAATGGAATGGTCCCATATGTCTTTCAATCCAAAATAGCTTTTTATGATTTTAAGGTAGTGGTCACATGCAGAGGTAAATGGTGGAATGTGTGTGTATATATATATATATCAAGGTAATTATTAAATGGGCTTTTGGGGTTCCTTGGTTGAGAAATACCTTTCCCATGCAGAGGGAAAGTGTAGTGGGTCAAAATGAGCTCAGCGTGACAGGCTGAAATTTTCCTTGATGCTTCTCTCCTATTTAATGCATTCCCTCCATTACCAAACAATGCCTTTAGCATGCAGCAGGAGGGAGAAAATCTGGAATAGCTTCTGTGAAGCCAGCCTCATCAAAATGAAGGACTAGGGTTTTTGTTGTTGTTGTCATACATTTGGGAAATCATGGGAAATTTAGCATATATTTCACAATTATCTGAATAAGCACCATGATATGTGAGGAAAAAAAAATCATATTAATATGGACATCCCCAGACACTGAAAGGAGTCTGACAGGCTCCCTGTGAGCAAATTTAACCACAGAGTACTTAAAGGCAGTCCTTCCATCTTCTTTCATAATTTCTGTTGTTGTGAGAGAATTCTGATGAGCAATGTGGCTTGATTTCATAGAAGGGTTTCTACACATGGCAGTATGGCCATTTCCAGGGTAACGCAGGATGTAAGATCAGAGTTACAACCCTGATTACATTATATTCACTCATGACAGTAGATAATATAATGAAGGGAAGCACAGAGAAGGATGACTTTTTATGTGCCTATAAATTTTTATATAGAGAATGATCCTGATTTAACAAAAAATTGGTGCAATTTGATTTAGGGTGATATGTTCTTATAGATGAAAAGTGCTAATGATATTCTTAGATTATCTTTCAAAAGAGGCCACAAAAACAGAGTTAAGAGAAAGTTGTTTATTGCATGGCTGGCCTTTAAAAATTTATGTCAATAACTTAGATAATTTTCCCTTACAAATGATATTTTAACTAAAACTTTTTGGGCTGTGGAAACAAAATGTAATTGGCTTGTTTTAAAAAAAAATGAAAAATGGTAAGAACAAATACCACCTGGTTCCATCATATTTACCTATATCATACCCAGTATTAATGAGTCTCTCTCTCAGTGCTCCTTTTCATCTCTCCTTCACTTCCCCAAAGACCTTGACCCAAACTACCAGGGTGTCTCATCCTGACATAAATTACCCCTTTCACTTTGCGTGCCAAGCCCATGGTTTTGGCCTTATGCCAGTTCTGGTCCTTGAACTTACAGATATCAGTCACTGTATTGCAAAAATCTTGGCATTGAAAAGGACCTTAAATTGCATCTAACCCGTAACTGCCAAGTGATTGGCACTCTGGCTTGGTGTGGTGGGAGTTCTGCGCTCTGCTCTCCTAGTGCTCAGTTCTGTCATAGTTTGCTTAGGTATAAATATCTTTTATCTCTATGACAGAACTTTGACTGCCATTGCTTGTCAGTTTCAAAACTGTGCCTTCGCACAGTTTCAAAATCAATCCCACACCTGCCTATTAGGATTTCCACTGATCGTAATTATAATAATGGGAAAATCCCAGACTAGATATCAACTCCTATGATAATACTCAGGAATCTTAGTAAGCCGGCTATTTTGGCTGGTCAGAGGTACAGTGGTCAAGATGAGGACATTTTGCAAGGTGAGATAACCTTTTTCTGTTTATAATTCCTTCGATTGTCATGGAGAGAGCTAGAAAATTTAGATATGATCCAAAGGAGAAATAAAGTGATGAAAATATTAGGGGGGAAAAAACAGGAAATTTCTAACTCAAAAATAAAGATAACCTGTAAATTGAATGATACTACATACAGCCAACTCTCAATTTTCATCAAGAGTAAGAAAAAAGTAAATTATAGTAAATAACATTTATTTTCAATTTAAAACTTCTTGACTTATGGAACATAAATTGTGGAATACTTTAACAAAGACCATTTCACAGTTTACTTCCCTGAAGACACCAACACACAAAAAAGACAAAAAAAACAAACAAAAAAAACAAACAAAAAACCTCACTCTTACATGCATCTATAGGGTCCTATGGAGATGCCAAAATAGGTGATTTTAGCTTGTTTTCCTTCTTAGTGACCTTTATAAATAATACTGCATGTAAAATCAATGCTTCAAATGATTCCAGTCTGATGATTCTGGGCTAATTTGATTATTAAAACATATCTGTAATACTGGTTCCAAGTTAAATTGAAAGTCATTGGACCTTCTAGAAATTATTTATTCTTAAACTTTAAGTTTTTACATTACAGTGTTGTAGTTATTTGTTAGAAAGGATATTTTATTTAACCTCTCAAGAATAAACTAAATGGTATCACACCCTGACCTATAAACTATATTTAAGAGTTCAGTGACTAATGTTTCCCGAGACTTTATTAATCTCTAATAAGTTAAGCTCTTCTACTTCATTACGTGCTGACTAAGATAGTGTTTGAGTCTCAATAATTATAGAAGACACTAAAAAATTGTCAAAATTAAGGCCTCAGTGTAATCACTGAGTTTTGTCATCTAGCTGCCAGACATCAGCCAACTACGGGATACATTTTATTTTTGTTGACTGTTATTTTTGAGAACTGCCATTTAAATGAGTGGAAAACAAAAATAAATTTGGACAAGACTCCTAGCTTAAATCTGTTTTTCAATAGCAAATATTATGATTTAAATAATATTTTAACATTAATTCAGTCTGCCAACATACATGAACATACAAATTGCATCTAGGCATTATAATCTTCCACGATTATTGTCAGTGCAAAAGGAAAGCCTTTGATCAGATTGCCCATGACAGATCCCACTTCTGCTTCATAAAATTTTAAGAGATATATATTTTGAACCTATTAAGGGAGAAAAAATTTCAATTTATGGAAAATGATAGGTCAGCAGAGATTTAAATTGGTTTAGACCTGTACTTAAAAGGTACTTAGGCTGGCTTGCAGCAGATGACGTAATCCTTCAATGAAGGGAAAACACAGCTATTGACATGCTAATCAGAAGCTCCACTGGCCTCAGAGATGGATAAAGCTTTCCTTCAAGTTATTGTTGATAATAAGATTAAGAGAATTGTTGAGTTTTCTGTGCCTGTGACAGAAGGGTCAATTTTTCAACAACAGTATGTAAGCTTATCTCATACAGTTTTGCTAATGTCCTGACCCAAATAAAAGGCGGAGATAAATATTTGAGAGATAGGTTTCAGTATGCTGTGTCTTTATTGTTTTTATATTTATAACATAAATTGTGATTTTGTAAATTGACCAATTATGGTATCAAGAGAGCTGTCTCCCCTCACAAACATACTAAACACTAGATATTACTCAAGGAAATCATGTAGTGCTCAATAAGGAGAATCAAGGCAGGCCGAACAAAATTCGACCAGTCTTTTAAAAGATATGATTTCTTAAGCTCTTAGAATGAAACTGAAGGTTTTGCCAGTGAAGTGAGGTTCACTTTTACCTTAGATGCCAAGGTAAACTTTTTAATAGTTTTACTTTTGGAAGGAGAAGGGAGGTAAGAAAAGAGAAAGAAAAAAAGAAACTAAGGAAGACAAGCTGCAGGAGATGTAACAAAATAATAAGCCTTTTTAAAAATTAAAATGTTAGATGTAGAACATTTATAAAGTTGGAAAGTGGAAAATAAATAATGAAAGAATTTTACCTGCTTAATTCTACATGGTATGAAAGTAAAGGGGAGTGAAGTTACATTATTGCCATCAAGCATATAAGGTAGCTAACTGGTGAAAGGAAAATCAAATTCAGTAGAGAAATGTTTATTTATCCTTACATGCTTCAAAATAATTGATTTCTACCCAAAACAGTCAGTGTTCCTAAGTTACAACTCATAATGCTTAGGGATCAATATGGAAAATAATACCATGAAGGAATTTTTGACTTTCTAGTATTAATAATACTTGTCTTTGAAAAGGGTATTCTTCATTTTTAAAAGCCTCATTATTTTAAATTTAATGTATTTGTTGTGTGTTGAAAACCACACACGCGCGCACGCACACACACACACTGTGGCCAAAGAAGACAATGATCATATTTTACTCGTTAACATCTGCTCCCCCCACACCAAAAAATAATAATCTATCTAAAAATGATATTCCACCCCATGGGGACTCCAGAATTCTGCAGAGATCATGTGAAACAACGTAAACAATAACATGGTGAGAAAAAGAAAAACACTGAAAATGACAAATAACTTGCTTTCCTCACTAAATATGAGCAAACATAAAATGTGTTTGCAATTTAGGCTCAAATTTCAAAAATTCTAAGTAGAGCTCTACCAGAAAACATGCTATATATATGCAAATGTCCTCCTTCATATACTGAGATGAGGCCACTGAAGTGTTATCAGCCTGGTTTGTGCTTTGAATCACTTCACTAGGGGATTTTTTTTTTTTTTAACTTTCATATTCAATTTCACTTTGTAAGAAACAGTAGCCGTGTTCAAGAAAGCTGGATGATCATGAAAAAGAGTTTGAACAAAGCAAGATTAATAGATCTACTCAATGCCCCTCCTGCCTATGGGGACACTGTCTCTTGAGTTTTAGACTAAGTCTGCTTAGGTGAACTTTTCTTTACTGACCTAACATCATACCAGACTTTATTTCTGTTTACTGTTGATTTGAATGTGTAGAAGACCAGTCAACTTTATTTGTAAAAAGTATATATATATATATCTATCTCTATTGTTAGAGAGTGGTCACTTACTATAGTTCACCTAGCTTTGAACTCTGTGCCACTATGCCTGGCTATGCAAATCATCTTCACTGAAAGAAACATTAAAAGGAAATCCACAGGAGAAGCACAGTACCAGCCTCAAGAGTTCAGAATATTTCTGAGCCACACAAAGAAATGTGCTCCTCCCCATTTCTTTTGTATGACTTCTCACAAATCAGCCTCCCTGAACTGGCATCTTTTATCTGTAAAAAAAAGAAAAAAGGGGGGGCGGGAGGATTTTCCTATCTTTCTTTTTTAAGGTTATTATAAGCATCAAAGGAGGTGATTTGTGTGAAAGGACTCTAACTACAAAGTCCTACACAAACGTGAATCTTACAACTGCAGTCACTCTAGTCATTCCTGACTGAGACAGTCTCACTGACATCAGCCATTAAGCCTCATGACCATACATGACTAAACCATAATGAAAACAATGAGTGACTCACAAGCCAAACCCAAAAGACAACTTAAGAAAACATAAGTTATTACTATAACAAAGATGGATATTTATAAACCTTTAAGCATCCCTAATGATGTAGCACAAACTCCTATGGTTCTATAAAATCACAAAATAATGCTAATCTGTTTTGCGGATTCTAAACTTTGAAATATAAAAATTCCAACACTGCAAGGTCAGAATTTTTTTTTTAATTCCCAGAATCCACATGAACTGAATTTAAGGAAAATAAAGGTTAACATACACTGCGTCCTGGCAATGGAGCCAGGCACTGTTCTAAATACTCTCCACTTATCAACTCATTGAAGGCTCCAGACATCCCTATTAGATAGGTGATATTGTCGTAACTATTTTATAAATGGAGAAACTAAGGCATGAAGAGTTCAAGTAACCTGTCCAAAGTCACTCAGCTGGCAAAGATGAAGTTAAGATTGAAAGTCACACACTCTAGCTCCAGAGTCCCTAATAGTAAACACTACACAGTATTCCTTCTCTGAGATGTTGATTAAACCTGTCAAATGTTACCAAAAAGCAAGGCAAGTGAGACTGAGAAATAAGGATGAGAACTATAAAAGGCTCTAAATGATAGAACATATTTAAAAGTGATGAGTCTAGGGATCTACACATATTAGGCGTTGAATAAAATGTTCAGTCTCTCTGAAATCTCTTTACCCTTCCCCCTCTCTCTCCCTTTGAAGAAGACACTTACCAGAGATTTATACCAAAATCTTATCTGGAGTTATTGGGAATTGGAGACAAAACACATTGTCAGTGATTCTCAAATTTATCAGCATAAGCTAGCAGAAATGCTATTTTCAGCTTCCCACTTCTATACCTGAAATACTGAGAAGGGATGAAATATCATTATTTTTTACAACCATTCAGGGGGCCTACCAACAATGGTGTAAAAGAAAAAAATCGAATAGATGGCTTTAAGGAAAGGCAAGAGTGAAATGTGTAGCCTGTAGGTTAGGAAACATTTCAGAAGACTTTCTCTGTGTGTTGCAAAGGGATAGCATGTCGTAGTCACAAGCAACGAGCCATACAGACGTCATACCAAGAGCCAATATAGAGGCTTAAAGAAACAAAAATAATAGTCCATTTGTGGAGCAATATCATTGAGATAGTAAGAAATACTAAGGTGAAAAATGAATGGAAAGTGAACATACAGACGGTTTTATCCTAGTGAAGAGAAAATTGAGCTCTTGCTGAAAACTCCCAATCCAGCAAACTGTGAAGGGTATTGCTGATGTATGATAGAACTGATCAACAAATACACAACAATATGTGAAAAAAAAAAAGCATGAGGGAGGGATAGAGAAAAGAAGAGCAAAATCCCATGCCATTCAGCGAGAGAGGAGGGGAGTGGACCAGACTGTATAGACATTGTGTGTGCAAATGCAGTCAATGATAGAGCTATACACAGATTGTTGCTTAAAGGCAGGGCTTCCAGAAATAAAAGTTCCCAAGCAGTGACTCTAACTTCAGGGTTTTGTTGTTTCTATCTGTTGATACGTTCTTTCTTTGATTTGAGAGGATACAGAGCCTAGAGGAGACTATCGCTTACTCAAGTTTCCATTGCCATCTGGATGAATAGAAGTAGCAGGATTTGGTTAAGAACAAGGTGTTCTGTGTTGAGCCCTCTCTCTAAATCATGCTAAGTTGTTTTCGCCTTGTGCATCTGATAATCTGTAATGCAAATACTCTTTTACTTCAGCTATTCCTTGCCAAATCCTCTTTCATTCGCTTCATCTTTCATCATCTTTCACCATATTTAACCAGAAGGCTTTTAAAAGGCTGGAATGCACAGGAGTGTGTAAATGTATTTTGTATTTCTTCAGGTGGAATAATGGGAAAATGTAACTGAAAGCAGATATTGTTTCATACAAATGTGTATTTGAATGTAATCTGCCCTCACTGACATCATGCCTTTGGGTAAACTAAGCCTCATACTTTATCTGCAAAATAATGACATAATTACAAATCTCAATCACTTTGGTGGTTTTATGGAAGAATTATTTGACACGTGTTGGTTTTTGGGGGGGGGTGTGTGTGTGTTCACACACATAAATAAAAACATACATTAAATATTTTGTGCTTATACTGATGAAAATCCATGAATCATTATTGTCATCTTCACTAATAGAGTACTTTCTACAACAAGGGAGTGTTCTAGATGCATTAAAGTTGTTAATTTTCCTTTTATAGTAATTCTTATGACTAGTGGCAGGCCAATGGATTTGGGTGAGCTGACAGAAATGACCCATAGATTATCCAGAAACTTCACCCCCAGTCCACTGGGCTAGCCACAGAGTAAAAGAAGGTGGCAAAGACTGCAGGAGACTCTGGTAAAGCCAGGAATGCTCAGCAAATACTGGCAGATGGCATGCCCCATGGGGTTGTACACTGTCAGCGTTCCAGGGATCCCCACCCTGGACTTTTGCCCCTTCACCAAGACACTCACTGGAGGAGTAGATATAAACATCACTGCCTTTGACAAGAGTTTTGAGCACATCCAGGCCAGCCTCAAAGGCTGTACCAAAAAAGTCACCATTGTGAGGCTTTCGACTTCCCAGTTGTCTCTGCCTTCCCAGGTGCCTCTATCAGAATTTAGTTTGTCCTAAATGCCTCTTGTGTAAGTCATTTGGCCCAGAAGAGCACCGTGATGGGTCTCAGACTCCACGCCAAAACTCTCCTGAGCTCCTCCAACCACCAGCCCTGAGCCATCTGTGTTCCCCAGACAGGGCACCTTCTCACCAAGGTGACAGATGAGACCACTGGCTGTTCTCTTACTTGTGCACACTCCTTTCTAACAGACTCCCAGATCAGGATTTAGGACTTGAGTGAACAAAGTGGCCAACCTCCCTGGCTGCTCCAAGATGAAACACCACCATTCCCTTTTCTGAGAACCGCTATTTCCTGGCTATAGGAGCTTGACCACTCCTCTGCCAAACTCTGGGATCTCGTGAGCTTAAGAACGTTAAGATGATGTGGCTAGCTAACAACTTTAAGTCACTGAATTTTGACTATGGTGATACCTAAATGGGTATTGGGAACGCAGACGTCCACATGTGCATCTGCAAAGAGTGAACAGAAATTCCTCACTCCGAGGACACGGTGGCTGGACCACAGGTTGAGCTTTGGGCACCATGCCAAGTTCATCACTTCAACAGGCATGAGCAGGAGACTCCAGTTTTAAAGTCTGTAGGCCCTGTCCCTTCTCACAGAAGCTCATGCTCAGTAGCGGGGTAGAGCTAGGGTGGGAAGGAGGTAGAGACTACTTGGCAAGGGGGATCTATAGAGAGACAGTCACATCATTTCACTGCCAGATGACCACTCAGATATAAGAAAAGCATGTGAGAGCCACAGCAGTATGGACCACCCTAACAGATGTGGCTCCATAGGAACGTATGTACAAGGAGGAACTGTCACCTTCTAAAGCCTCAGCATCAGAGCCCAGAGCCTATCCCCTAATGTCACTCATTGAGTTGGTGGTGTTGGCCAGTCCATCAACACTTTGTTTCTGTTCCTGTGAGATGGGGAGAGGTTGTAAATAAATCGAGACTTAGTGAGACACAAATGGGAAGAGAAATTAAGATTGATTTGGATCTAGGACTGACTGCAAAATTTGTGTTCCTAATTATTAAGCTTTTTACATTTAATGTTTTGTTTTTTTTTCAATTCTAAGCATATATTGCTAATGGTCATTTTGAACTTGTGTGAGTGAAGTTTATGTATGGTTGCCCTTGTCATGGTTACTCCTAATTTAACATGCACCTTAAAGTACCATTAGAAATATGTGCTGTTAAATTTAATGTTAAATTTGTGTGCATTTATATTTCCTTCTTCGGGCACACACAGATTTAAACCTGGGCCTTAGACCGTCATGAAGGAAACTCTGAAATAAAAATGCGATGATGTGTCAAAACCATAAACATATGTAATTTCATCATTTTCCTAACACCTCATTTCTATCTCCTATGCTCAGAAAAAATTGCAGTAGAATCCTCATCTTTGTTACATTCATATTCAATCTAGGGACACACAGTGAAAGCCAAACTTTTAAATCTGACGCATCATTTGTTTGTGTGACAAATATTTCATTTGCCCTTTCTAAATTTCACTGATGACACTGTTCTGATGGTAATAAGATATGTGTATTTCCACTTAATAGAAAGTGGGGTTTTTTTGCTCATTTTCATAAATCATTAGCATTAAAGTGGGTAATTTAATCAGAAGAAATATATCCAGGTGGTTCAAATTTATAGAGAAATCACTTTTTAAACCTTTTCATTGCATTATTTAAGTTTGCTTTTAATACAGACTAAGCAAAATGTAGGATAGAATAAATCTTAATCCCAGTTATACCTGGTAGCAGCCAGCCCCCTGGGGGCTTCTGGTAGAGCTAAAATATAATCCATTTGTCAGCTCTCCATTGCTTGATGTCCTCAGGGAATTTTATCTACAGTAATTTGCAAATGCTTCCTTTCCCTATTGACATTGAGGGAGGTTTTATTACATTAGTGGTTACAGTAGTTGTGAGAGGGGATGTATTGTCTCTCAAACCACTTGCTCTTGGCTGACCACTCATGCCCATGTATTTCATAGCTGGGTCTACATAACTAATGCCTTCCCATTCCAATCCCTTTCTGAATTGAAAACTTGGTTTTAAGGTGACTACACTCATGACACTTTAATATTCCAAATTCCCCCAAAAAAAAGAAAAAAAAAAATTCCAAATTCCCATAGAAGTTTCCATAACTGGGTGCACCAAAAGTGGTGTTCTGCTGTCTGTAAGGTCAGACTTATTTGCCTGACTTTACAGAGAGACCATTGGCTATGGCCTAAGGTTCTATAAATATTCAAACACTCCGCACAAGGGCTTGAGGCAGATTCCTCTTTCCTACTTGCTCTCTTTCCTCATCAGTTACCGTCTTCATGTGATTTACATATGACGGTGTATTCTCAATCCAGAATCCCACATGGAAAAACCCTGCGTGGCTTTTAGACCACAGAGCAATGGAAGAAGTGTGGTCCTTGGAGGGCTACATGATTGTCTGTGCCAGTCGTGAGATAACCTTCCCACACAGGCAATGTCAGGAGTGTCACCAACCCCCCACCCCCCACAGCCCAGGAAGAAGCTGGCAGTTGTTTTTCACTTGAGCTATACTGAGGACCTACCTTAGGCATCTTTGAGTGCAACCTCCAAGAGTTTCCTGCTAGTAGCCTTATTTGAGTTCTGTGTAAGACCCCAGGCTATATATATTTATTTTGCACATGCTGCTAATGCCGTGTGAACCGTCAATTCATAGGAACCTAGCTGAACTGCCTGAGCCATCATCCTTTGTAGACCTTAAAAGACTTTTTTTCAGTTCAGCCTCCATTGGCTTTCAGGCATCTTCTTGTACCTTGGGAATAAGAATAACAAAATTCCTAAATAAGCAGTGTGGTTTTCTCAAAGTCTGAACAGCCTGCTAGTGTCTAAGATTATTGTTTAGTGACAGGGTCAGCGAGAGAGAACTTATTTCTCGGAATTTGAAGAATGTCCATGGTTGTTCTAGGAATTTCACAGGCTAAGATAGCCTTGAATTAAAGTTGTACTTATCAGAGAGCTTCTATTTGTCATATGGATGACTAGAGCCCTCAACGCCTCTGGGCTCCTTTCTCGGAGGAGTCCATTATCATGACATCAATGTACTGCTCCAACAAGCTACTCCTGATTGTCAAGCCCAAGTCCTGCCTTACTAGACTATGGCAACAGGGTAGTAAATTCAGATATCCTTGTGTTATTACAATAAGTACATACCAAGAACCCAAGTCACCAAAATGCAAATTGTTCTGGCTGGACTGCAGAATTACTGTGGAACAGAAGAACTTAAACAGGGCTATAATGGCATACAAGTTTTCCTTGGCCTGTTGCACTTCCTACATAGTCTTTCCCATATTAAGTACAGCTGAGGTAACTGGAGGAAATATCTTGCTTAATTTTTGATAGTCTATTATTAATATACATGAACTGTATGCTTTGTAAGCTACCCAGACAAGACCGCTAAAAAAAAAAAAAGTTTTTACAATCAAACCTTCTAATTCATGCATTGCCATAATCAGAAGAAATATCTTACATTAGTTTTGTACCAATTATGCATTGTTTAAATATTGCTTAAAATTGACTACTTAAGAAAGATAGGGTTATTCAAAAGATTCCTATTTATGATGGGTAGTTAAAACTGGAGGAGTGGGGTTAGTTATTCCTTGTAAAAAGGGTAAGGCCAAAATGCCCAGTTCATATATCTATTCTAATTATACATTCAGGTAAATTCAAGGACCACAGAATATTTTCTCTAGTCACACATTCTAACTTGTGACTTAATCTACATCTGAGTTCCTTCTACCACTGCATCTTCATACTCTTCATATTTTAAAGTCTGAGTTTCAATTTTGGGAATTTCACAGTGCTATTCCAGAATGGATGTTGAGCCAGATACCTGGCATCCTGACAAGTTTTGTATATCAACCCAAATCTACTTTACTCAAATTGTACTTATGTCCCAAGATACCCTACCAGAAGTTGAGCAAGCAACTTCTAATTTTAGATTTTACCCCTTCTAATCAATCATTCTCAGATAGTATGCCTTTAAATGGAAAGGTACATTCAGCATTCAATCTACTTTTATTTCTTTTTTTAATTAAGAGTTTATTTTTTCAGATCAAATCAAAGCAAATGGAAGGTAAGATACAGAGAGTTTATATACAAGCTCTGTCCCAATGCATGGACAGCCTTCTCCATTAACAGCATCACTCATCAGAGTGGTGTATTTGTTACAATTAACAAATCTAAATTGACTTATAATCGTTCAAAGTTTATAGTTTACATTAGGGCTCACTTTTGGTGTTGTACATTCCACGGGTTTAAAAAAATGTATAATGACATGTATCCACCAATACATTATTATATGTAGTGGTTTCACTGCCTGACAAAGCCTGTGTGTTCCATCTCTTTATTCCCCCATTTTACTGGCCCCTAACAATCTGTGATCATTTTCCTGTCTACAGTTTTGCCTTTTCCAGAGTGTCCTATAGTGGGAATTAAACAGTATGCAACATTGTCAGATTGACTCTTTCACTTTTGAAATTCTTCTATCTCTTCTCATGGTTTGATGGTTCATTCATTTTTAGTGCCAAATACTATTCCATTGTATGATGTACCACTGTTTATCCATTCACCTACTGAATGGTATCTTGGTTGCTTCCAAGTTTTGGCTGTTATGAATAAAGCTGCTATAAATATCCATGTGCATTTTTTCGTTTGGACATGTTTTCAGATCCTTTGGGTCAATACCAAAGAATTTGATTGCGAGGTCATACTGTAAGAATATGTCTAGTTTTATAAAAAAGTGTCAACTGTCTTCCAAAGTGGCTATATAGTTTTGCATGTGGCCCAGATAGGAGTCATTCTAATGGGTGTGGAATGGTATCTTATAGTTTTAACTTCCATTTTCTGAATGACAATTCATGTGAAGCATCTTTTAATGTTTGTTTACCATCTGAATATCTTCTTTGATGAGGCCTATTTTTTTTAGTCCAGTTGTTTCTTACTGTTGGATTTTAAGAGTTCTTTGTCCTTAGATAGCCTTATTTTGGATAACAGTCCTTAGATGTATCTTTTAACAAATGTTCTCCCAATCTGTGAATTTATTTCTTATTCTCTTCACATTGCCTTTTGGATAACAGAAGTTTTTAGTTTTAATGAAGTCCAGCTTATCAATCATTTTATGGATTGTGCCTTTGGTGTTGTATCTAAAATGTTATCACTATACCCAAGGCCATTTAGGTTTTCTTCTATGTTCTCTTCTAGGACTTTGAGAGTTTTGCCTTCTACATGTAAGTCTGTGATCCATATTGTGTTAATTTTTGTGAAAAGTGTAAAGTCTGTATCTAGATTCATCCTTTTGAAATAAGATGTCCAGTTGTTCCAACACCATTTGCTGAAAAGCCTCTTTGCTCCATTGTATTGCCTTTGTTCCTTTTCTTAAAGATCAGTTAACTAGATTTATTTGGGTCCATTTATGGGCTTTCTATTCTGTTACAATGATCCTTTTGTCTATTCTTTCACTATGCCACACTGTCTTGATTATGGTAGCTTTATAGTTAACTCTTGAGGGTGTTAGTTCTCTGATTTGGTGGTTTTATTTCAATATTTTGACTATTCTGGCTCTTTTGCCTCTGGATATAGACTTTATAATCAATTGTTGATATCCACAAAAATAATTTTCTAGGATTTTGAATGGGATTGCATTGAATGTATAGATCAAGTTGGGAATAAATGACATTTTGATAATATTGAGTTTTCCTATCCATGCACATGGAATATCTCATTTACTTCTTTGATTTCCTTCACCAGAGATGTGTAGTTTTCCTGATATAGTTCTTATATATATGTTTTATTAGATGTATTCCCATGTATTTCAAATATTTTTGATGCTAATGTAAATGACATGTTTTATTTCAAATTTCAGTTGTTCCTTGCTGATGTATAGGAAAGTGATTGACTCTTGTATATTAACTTTGTATCCTGCAAACTTGCTATACTTGCTTATTATCACCAGACATTTTTTTGGTCCATTCCTTCAGATTTTCTATGTAGATGATCATGTCATCTGCAAACTAGGAAATTGTGTTTCTTTCTTCCCAATCTGCTTCTCTTATATATCTTTTTCTTATTGCTTTAGCTAGATCTTCCCAGTATGACTTTGAAAAAGACTGTTAAGAGTGAACATCCTTGCCTTGTTTCTGATCTTAGTAGGAAAGCTTGGAGTTTCTCACTACCAAGTATAGTACTAACTGTAGGATTCTTATAGATATTCCTTCTCAAGTTGATTAAGTTTCCCTCTATCCCTAGCTTGACGGGTTTTGTCAAATGCCTTTTGCTGCATCTATTGATATGATCATGTAATTTTTTGTTTGTAGCCTCTTGATGTTATGGAATAATTGATTTTTAAATGTTGAACCAGTCTTGCATACCTGGGATAAATTCCACTTAGTTGCAGTATAAAATTATTTTTATACCTTACTGCATTTGGTTGGCTATTTTGTTGAAGATTTTTACATCTATGCTTATGAGAGATTTTGCCCTTTACTGTTCTTGTAATGTTTGTGTATGATTTTTGTATTAGGGTAAAGCTGCCCTCATAGAATTAATTAGGAAATATTCTCTCTGCTTCTATCCTCTGAAAAAGATTGTATAGAACTGATATTTCTTTCTTAAATATTTGGGGGAATTCACAATGAGCCCATCTGGGCTTTCTGTTTGGAAGGTTATTAATTATTGAATCAATTTCTTTAATAGTTATGGCCCTCTTCAGATTGCCTATTCTTGTGTGGGTTTTGGCAGATTGTGACTTTCACAGATTTCTAGTTTATCTAGTTTGTCACATTTGTGGACATAGAGTTGTTCATAATGTTATTTTATTGTTCTTCTAATGTCCATAGGATCTGTAGTGATATCGCCACTTTTATTTATGATGTTAGTAATTTATGCCTTTTCTTTTTTTCTTAGTTAACCTAGATAGATGCTTATTAATTTTACTGATCATTTTAAGAACCAGCTTTTGTTTCCATTCATTTTTCTTCATTGATTTATTGCTTTCAATTTCATTGATTTCTATTCTATTTATTTTCTTCTTAACTTGATTTTTTTTTTCTAGTTTCCTAAGATGTAAACTTAGTTGATTGATTTTAGATCTTTCTTCTTTTCTAATGTAAAATTGCAATGCTATAAATGTCCCTGCTTTCACTGCATCCCACAAATTTTCATAAGTTGTGTTATTATTTTTATTTAGTTCAAAGTATTTTTAAATTTCACTTGAGATTTTTTTCTTTAATTTATGTGTTATTTAGAAATGTATTTAATCTATTTGGAGATTTCCTAGTTATCATTCTGTTATTAATTTTTAATTTAATTCCATTGTGGTCTAAGAGCACACAATGTATATGTTTTCTATTTTTTCAAATTCATTAAGGTGTGTCTTATGGCCCAGAATGTGGTCTATCTTGGTGAAAGTTCCATGTGAGTTTGAGAAGAAGGTCGATTTTTTGTTGGATAAAGTCTAATGATGTCCATTATATCCAGTTGATGGATGGTGTTGTGGAGCTCAACTGTGTCCTTGTTAATTTTCTGCCTCCTGAATCTGTCCATTTGTGACAGAGGGCTATTGAATTCTCCAACTATGATAGTGGATTCATTTATTTCACTTCAAAATCGTATTAGTTTTTGACTCACATAGTTTGACACTTAAGTTAGAAAAATAAGTTTTGGTTTTGCCTTCACTTGTTACTTCTTCAATGTTCCTCCTTTCCACATATAGATCTGAATTTCTGTTCTATATTTTCCTACTCTCTAAAGAAATTTTAACATTTCTTACATGGGAGGTCTGCTGACAACAAATTCCCTCAATTATTGTTAGTCTCAGAAGGTCTCTGTAGGTAGGTCTCTCACTTTTGGAGGATAATTTCACAGGTTAAAGAATTCTAGGATTTGTTTTATTTTAAATATTTCACTCCATACTCTTCTTGCTTGCATGGTTTCTGAGGAGCAATCAGAGGTAATTCTTTTTTCTCTCTATGTAAGATGTATAACTTTGGTTTCTTTCAGGAATTTTCTTTATCTTTGATATTCTGTAATTTGAAAATGATATGCATAGGTATTGTGGTTATTTTTTTTTTTTTAATTTACGTTTTGTTTTTTCTTTGTCATTTTGGTTTTCTCTAAGCTTCCTGGACCTGATTTGGTGTCTGACATTAAAGCTGGGAAAATTCTCAGTCTTTATTGTTTCAAATATTTTGTTGTTGTTCTCCTTCTGGTAGTCCTATTACATCTGTTACGGCATAAGTAATACCTTAGTTGTCCCATGGTCCCTGGATATTCTGCTTGTTTGTTTGTTTTTTCAGTCTTTGTTCTCTTTGCTTTCAGTTTCCTAGAATTCTGTTGATATATCCTTTAGCTCAGAGTTTCTTTTCTCAGCTTTGTCCAGTCTATTAATGTACCCATCAGAAGCATTCTTTATTTCTGCTGCAGTGTTTGTTTTTTTAATCTCTGGCATTTCTTTTTGTTCTTTCTTAGGATTTCCATCTCTACTTACATTGTCCATCTGTTCTTGCATGTTGTCTATCCATCAGAGCTCTTAGTATAGTAATCATAGTTGTTTTAAATTCTCGGTCTTCTAATTCCAACGCCATGCCATGTCTGTTTCTGAGGTGTGCTCTGTCTCTCTGAATTATTTTTTTCCCTTTTGATATGCCTTATAATTTTTTTTTTTTTGGATATTCAGACACGATGTACTCTCAGACTTGTCCATACTGAGCCTTCAGAAATTTGTCAGCTCCAGTTGAGGTTTCCTTGCCCTAGTGCTGGTTCCTGTGGAAGTTTCTGCTTGTGCACCTCTAGAGGATCTAGTAAGCCATGACTCTCTGAACTTCCTCTTCTGTCTCCCATCTTATGGACAGCAGTCTGCCCTCGTCTTCTCTTCTCCTACGGAGAGTGGTTGATTCTTTAGTCTGTTTAGCTTTTTAGGTGTTATTAGGTAAGAGTAGTGACTTTCAGGCTTAACTTACATGCATAACTAGAAACTCAACCTAGCTGTCTTTTAAAATATTTTCTGTTCTGGCACACGAAAACCATGTTTTGATTACATCTTTACAAGGCAGGCTAATTATAGTAAATTTAGCAAGACATTTTCAGTAGTGGGAATATGGTCACCAGTAATTTGTTCTCACCCTTAATCATCGATTGACTGATGCATTCTCAGTGCCTTACTGGAAATGCAGGCAGTTTCATCATTATAATTAATTAATTATTATTATTATATTCTTTTAACTATTTTAACGTTTTACTGAGAATAATGCCTATAACTTTCAGTTCACTTGATTTAATTGTCTAATATTTACTGGATGCTCATTGAGTTGTTCAAACCTCACTAGAGTCTCCTTTTAAAACATTCTTACCCTCATCATCCCTATTCCCCTTTTCCCCTTGCCACTTCACAACTCCTTACTCCCATCCTGTGCAGACAACCACAAATCTACTTTGGATACCTATAGATTTTCCTATTCTGAATATGTATATACATGGAACAACACGATGTGTGATTTATGATTGGCTTCTTTCACTTAGTATTATGTTTTCAAGGTTTATCTATGTTGTAGCATGTATCAGTGCTCCATTTTGTTTTATTGCCAAATAATATTCCTTGGGATATACTACCTTTTCACCCATTCATCAGTTGATGGCATTTAGATGTTTTCTCTCTGGGACAATTATAGATAATGCTCTTATAAACATCTCTAGAGGTACAAGTTTTTATGTGAACATATGTTTTCATACCCCTGAGGTAAGCATCTAGTAACTCCTAGGTCACAGGAACACTCTGTGTTAAAATTTTAAGAAACTATTAGATTATTCTTCAAGGTGACTACATCATTTTATATGTCCACCAGTAGAGCATGAGGGTTCCAGTATCTCCACAACCTCATCAACACTTGTTAATATGGTTTTAAGTATAGTCATTCTAATGTGTCTGAAGTGGTATCTCATCGTGGTTTTAATTTGCATGTTCCTCTCAGTAAAGGTATTGAGTTTTTTTTTCATATTATTTGTCAATCATGTATCTTCATAGGAGAAATGCCTTTTTAGCTCTTTTTTCCCACTTGTCCACAAATAACACTTTTTAACTGAATTGTTTGTCTTTATTGAATTATAAATATTTTATTCTAAATGCAAGTCCCTTAACACATATATTATTTGCAGACAATTTCCCCATTTTATGCATTTTCTTCTTATATTTTTGATGATGGTCTTTGAAGCATATGTTTTTGATTTTGAACAATTCCAATATATTTATTTTTTCATTGCTTAGGCCTTGGATATCATATCTAAGAAAGCTTTGCCTAACCCAGAGTTACAGGGATTTATTCCAATATTTTCTTCTGAGATTTATATATTTTAGTTCTTACATTTATGCCTATAATTTTGAATTTGTGTGTATGTGGTTTGAGGTATGGTTGCTACTTCATTATTTTCTATGTGGGTAAATAGTTAACCCAGTACCATTTTTGAAAAGACCATTCTTTCCATCATTCATGTTCTGAACATCCTTGTTCAAAATTAATTGACAATAAATATAAGGACATATTTGGAAATGCTCAACTATATTGATCTGTATGTTTAGCCATATGCCATTACCATACTGTCTTAATAATTTATTAAGTATATTTGTATGTGTGTGTGTGTTTATTTAGAAAAATGATTGTTACTATGTAAGTTTTGAAATTAGGGAGTGTAGTCTTTGAATTTTGTTCTTTTTCAAAATTGTGACTGTTCTGAATCCTTGTATTTCCATATGAAGTTTAGGATCAGCTTGTCAGTTTCTTCATAAGATCTACCTTGTATTTTGTAAGGTATTGCAATGAATCTATAGATAAATGTGGGGAGTATTTCTATGTTAACAATATAAGTCTTACAATCTATGGTCATGGGCTGACTTTCCACTTATTTAGATCTTTAATTTCCTTCAACTATATTTTTTATTTTCAGTAAATAAAAATTTCACTTTAAAGTTATTCCTCAATATTTAATTTTTTAAAATGCTTTTATAAATCCTTAAATTTCATTTTTGGTTATTTCTACCTGAAAAACTATTTTTTGTGTGTATTATTCTATGCATTGCAACTTTGCTGCATTGATTAGTTCTATTAGTTTCTTAGGGAATATTTTCTATAAAAAAATGATGTAATCTTCAAATAAAGATGTTTATTTTTTTATTTTTATTATTTTTTAAGATATTATTTATTTGTCAGAGAGGGAGAGAGAGAGTGGGAGCACAAGCAGGGGGGAAATGCAGGTAGAGGGAGAAGCAGGCTCCCCGCCAAGCAGGAAGCCCAATGCGAGACTCAATCCCAGGACCCTGGGATCATGACCTGAGCTGAAGGCAGACGCTTAACTGACTGAGCCCCCCAGGTAGCCCTAGAGATGTTTAATTGTCTCTTTCAGTCCAATTGACTTTTGTTTCATTTTCTTGCCTTTTTGCGCTGATTACAGCACAGTGTTGAACATAAGTGGGGAGACTAAACATCCTTGTCTTTTTCCTGATCTTAGGGAGAAAGCTTTCCAGTTATTTGCCATTTAGCATAATGTAAGCTATGAGCTTTTCACAGATGCCCATTATCAATTTGAGAAAGTTATTGATTAGAACTAGATTGTTGAGTGTTTTACCATGATGGGGTGTTGGATTTTTGTCCAGTGTTTTCTACATCTGTTGAAATAATTAAGTTCATTCCATTCTTAAAAGCTATCTAACAACTACAAATGAATGAGAGCTCATTTTACTCTTTTATTTTTTTATCTTACATTTGTTCTCCCTTTATTTTGGATGGCATAAGTATTTTGTTTTTGTTTTTAATAATGAGATAGGTTTTATTGCATGCAACAAAACTATCTTTAAATGGTATATTAAACAATTGAAAGATACCAGATATATTCTAAAATAAAAGTTTACATTTGTGCTGTGATTATAACCATTCTTATATTGCATATAGTGTGTATCTATATGTATTTGTGTTTAAAAATGGTTGTTACTAACAAATGAGTAGTTATACTTGCCTGTTTTTCCATAGCAGCCAGATTAAATAAAGCAAACCACTGAATATAGTATGATTTTGGTTTGTCTCAATAATTTCTTTGCAAAATGCTCCATCCTACTTGTTATTTTGTACTTAGGAAATTTCTCTTAATTTCATATTTTTTTTTTGTGAATTTTAAATCTGTTTAGAATTTTATGGGCCTACCATTCAAAAAAAAAAAAAAAACTCACTGGACAATAAAGCATGATATCAATGCACAAATGTTTCACTAGTCAAATATGGCTTCAAAAATTATTTCAAAACCATTATCTTCTATCAGACATTTTTCGGTATATAGTTTGTCCAAATTTCACATGCAGCTGTAGGTAGAAGTATTACAGTGGGATCAGTACTTTCAAATATCATATAGTCCAATTGGACCACTACTAATTTCACCTTGCTATTAGCTGACCTGGATAGTGATATCACCATAATACCTACCACCTATTTTAGTTGAAAATTGGCAGTATGTTAAGTAGTTCCACAATCGATGTTCAAAGCACTAACAGCTGAGAGTCAAGCTATGACTTGGAAGGGCTTGATTAAACGCGCCACTTCACTCAACAAAAGGGAGGAGTGGAAAAGAGAGTAGATGAGGTAGTGTTTTGGAGAAAAAGAATTTGTGAGTGGATGCAATAAGTTCCTTCTTATTCCTTCCAAGAGGATTTGACTGACACTTAACCTCCTTCATTAAATCAAAATTTATATATATCTTTGGATAAATTCTAGTGAGCCACAGGACTAATAGGTCTCTGCTACTGCTGGGACATGAGGATGGAGCAAAGAGAGTATGAAAGAGCTGAGAGAAAATAACCCCATTTCACATGACAAGGATAATACAATTTTCCTTTTTAAGTGGGTCCTGCTCAAAATGGTTGAAAATTAAATTAGCTTGGCCCAAATGAGAACTATGTGTTGGAGAGGACATGCCAGGATGAGGAGCAATCATGACCACTGTGGGAGAGGGCAGGGAGCTCACCAATGGTAGTCAACTGAGAAAACACCTCTCTCTCCTTTCCCAGCCACAGCCTCAGCACAGTAAACCCAGAAAAGAGAAAGGGACTAAAAGAGCAACCCTCTGCCTGCAACCCACTGGAGAACCAGGTGTAATCTGTACCAAAGGGAAAGGGGGACTTTAAAATGAATTTGAGATTGAGGAATTCAGCTCTGTTTTGATAAATTGAGAACATTAAAGAAAAAACTGTAGAAGCAGATGGAACTTTCATTAAGGATACTGGCTATTCTTCTAGATACTGTAATCGTTAAGTGATCATACAGGGCAAGGCCAGTAGAAGATACTGTGTAAATACTGCATTTATCTGTTATAACAATGATTGTCTTTATTTCTCTTAACTTATTTACATGCAATGTAAAGCATAATAATCTAATGTGTTTTTAGGCAAAATAAAATCATTTTATATAAAAACGAGCATTTGTCAGGTATTGTATATAAGCTGTGTTGATAGAATAATTGGATGAATGCTTACATGTACAAAGCAAGTAGATCTTGTTTGGACATATTTAGCCTTCTATATTTGTAAATTGTTTTGGTTCTGCTTGATTTCAGGTGAACTTTAAAATGTGAAATCAATTCTAGAATTAGAAAACTTCAGTGAACTGAAAAAGATATTCCTTTCTCCCAGCTGACTCTTAGTCACCTACTCCTGCCTGTATCCCTCTTGTTTCTATGATGCAGTTATGAAAGAGAAGTTAATGGGTTCATGTGGGGAGAAAACAATGTGAAGCTTTTGAATAATAGATTAAAATATAATCATGGGGAATATATAATAACCTTGCTATTGGTGATCACATAAAAGGCATCTTAAAAATTTCCTGTCAAAACATAATCTTAGATAATATTTATTAATTTCTATACATAAGTACATAAGATAACCAGGAAATTATCTTGCGAATCAGAATAAATGATGAGAGGTATGTTTTTTTTTTGATATATTTACTTAGAATATTTCCATTTCCATTTTATTTTTTTGTGAGAGTGAACTGCTTCTGCTATTAGATCAAGGTTTTTTTTTTTAAATAAAAATAATATGTGACTTGATCAAAATAAAACTTTATCTTATCTAGTTAAGCATAGCAAGAATTGCATGTACCCTATTTCCAGTTTTCTATACTTTCATGTTTCAGTATAGTCAAATCTTAGCCTTTATCAGAAACTTTCTCTGATTCTCCTGAGATCTTTATCAGAATGTACTCTCATTCTGATACATTTTTTTTCTTTTTTTAGGATGAATAACTTAAACTAATGAGAAACAATGTTACTGGGAAGATCAGTGAACAGGAAATACAAAGACTTGATTTATTTACCTTATATGAGCTTACTTACATAACTTGACTGAATTAATAGGTGTGTAGGGATGTGGGGCAAGTTCAGAGCATGTGTCTCTAAAAGGTAATACCTAAATTACGTTTCATCAGGGTTATATAATTCATGACAATTATGAAGGTTCAAAGCCCAAGAGTTTTTTAATTCCAGTCTTTGGCTAGACAGATCCATTCTTGATTCAGGAATATACCATCTGAAGCTCTTTAGGGATAGAGTTTAAGGGAACTTTGAGCTACAAGGTAGAAGTTATCTGGAACAATTGAAGATGCTAGGTTCAGAGAAGCAAGTGAATACAAAAATAAAAAAGGAAGCAGGCTCCAGATCATAGGGAACAGTGAGAAAAAGAGCAAATTCATTCCCAGCCATAGACGGTGTCCTATGGGTTCAGAGAAACAATATCAAGAAAATAGGTCATAACTTAATGAGGAAAAGACAATTTCTGAAATTCAAAATCTTGAGAGCAGTTCCTAGGTAGAATATTGGCATTTGGAGGGGTACCTGGCGGCTCAGTCGGTCGTGTCCAATTCTTGATTTCAGCTCAGATCATGATCTCAGGGTTGTGAGACTGAGCCCCAGAGAGTCTGCTTGAGATTCTCTCCCTCTCTGCCAAAATGAATTAAAATGATTGGTATAGGGGTTAATTGTATAGTATAGATAAAATACATAATATATGAGCAAAAATACAGTGATACTAAATCCCCCAAAATCTCAATAATTTTGAATGTAGTATTTTTAATTTATCATCTCAATTCCACATAGGTTTGTAAGATTTTTATTTGCTAGAGGAAGAAGAAATTAAATTCATAGTTATTTTTTCATGCTTCACTGCCAAATTGATTTGAAAAATTTTTAGTTAAGACCTGTAGTTGGGGGGCACCTGGGTGGCTCAGTCGATTAAGCGTCTGCCTTCGGCTCAGGTCATGATCCCAGGGTCCTGGGATCGAGCCCCGCATCGGGCTCCCTGCTCCATGGGGAGCCTGCTTCTCCCTCTCCCACTCCCCCTGCTTGTGTTCCCTCTCTCGCTATGTTTCTCTCTATCAAATAAATAAATAAAATCTTAAAAAAAAAAAAAAAAAAGACTTGTAGTTGGTTTTGCAGAAATGCTAAAGTCACTTTATTCCAAGGTGACTATCTTGCTATATTTTACGTATAGAAAACTGACATCTAGAGAATTTGTGGTAGATAATTGGTGTTTTTTTAATATTAAATAACAAACTCATTGTTGAAGCATCAAAACTAAGTAATTTCTGTCTTTTCTAATTGTCCTTTATATTATACAGTATTTACTTCATAAGGCCACCATTTCCTTTAGTATAATAAGGTATAGTTAGTATAGTTTAGTATAATATGCTTTAGTGTAATATGCAGAAGGCATCCCTGAAATAAAATCATTTAACCTGGGTAGGAGATCTTATTCAGTCCTTTTTCAGCTACAAATCATCTTAACATAAATTAGTTTATAAGGTTTAGCAGAAAGCATAACAACCATAAAAAAAAAAAAAAAAAAAGAATCTGTGTGTAAATATAGAGATGTCAGTTCTGCCTGGGAGGAATAGAACTTGGTGGGGGTTGTTAAATATGATACTGACATTCTGGAGGTTGGACTGACTAAAAGACTAAATTGTCAATATGGGAAGGAAGATGAGGTTAAAGGAAATAAATTTTTCATCTATTATTGTTTTTTGATCTTTTCTCTCAAGTTAATAACAATTACTAATAAGTGTCATATTTTAAAACTACAAAGATTTTTCTCTGTTCAGTTTGTATATTCATCACAATTAAGATTTTCTTAAAGATAATTGCAAATATTTAGGGAAAATGCAGTTTTAGAGAAAAGGAAACTCTTTGGTTCAAGAATAAAAAGGATGGGCACCTGGGTGGCTCAGTCGTTAAGCTTCTGCCTTTGGCTCTGGTCATGATCCCAGGGTCCTGGGATCGAGTCCCGTATCAGGTGCATCAGGCTCCCTGCTTGGCAGGAAGTCTGTTTCTCCCTCTCCTACTCCCCCTGCTGGTGTTCCTGCTCTTGCTGTCTCTCTCTCTGTCAAATAAATAAATAAAATCTTTAAAAAAAAATAAAATAAAAAGGGAAAGATAAAGTTGAAATAAATACACCTTTCACACTCAGCAAATATGATCACGTAGCAATTGGTGTTGCTAGACATTTTCCGCACTTGTACGTACTCCTCAGTGCCCACAAAATTAAAAGATTAAGAAGTTAAAAGGATTTATTCAATCATCTTAATTGTACTGCACAATAATCTTGAATGTACAACGTTTTCTTCAAAATTGAAGGCACAAATGTCTAATGATGAAGTCTTCCTTTATGAATAGTTTGTCTTTGTCAAAAACTCGGCAGAATTCCACCGATGTCAATGTCTACATGATCCATCTGCTGCGTAAAAGCTGGCTGACAGTAGAAGTAGCCTAAGGGAATTCTAACATATGTAACTCTCTTTTCAAAATTGAAGATTTTACCCATGAATTTCAATTGTATTTTCTATTGTACTTACTTTCTATTTGGTTAATATACCTTGAAAATGCGTTGAACATTTTAATGGAGATATATATAAAGAATAAGCATAATGCCTCACACAGTCATTCACAAATACTGTTTCTTCTACCAATCCTATGTAAATATCAGCATATGTTGAACATTTTTTTATATATTCAAGAAAATTGAGAACATTTATTCTGAATTTTATATGATTAAGTTATTTCGTAACAAAAAACCTAATTACTAATTATTACTTTCCTTTAAGGTAGTCTGCAATGATTTGTTAGTTATAAATTGATTAAAAATCCACTGAGAATATAGTCTTAAGAAAGATGAACCAGGGATGCCCAGGTGGCTCAGTTGGTAAAGAGTCCAACTCTTGGTTTCGGCTCAGGTCGTGATCTCATGGGTTGTGAGTTCAAGCCCCATGCTCAGCGTAGAGTCTTTTGAAGATTCTCTCCCTCTTCCTCTGCTCCTCCCCCTGCTCATGCTCCCTCTCTCTCTCTAATTAATCAATTAATTTAAAAAAAGAAAGATGAACTGGATAGGGAGTTGGGAAAAAATTTTAATATTTCAAAACCAAGCTGGCAACAAAATTAAAAGTGTTAGTGTCTGATACTCCTTGGAAGTGTGTGTGGCTTGGGCTGGAGTAAAAGAAAGGTTGTCCTTCTAGTTCCCAGAGAATAAACCTAGGAATTCAGAGAAGTATCACACGGCAAGGACTTCTATTTCATCGAATAGGGTTTGCTGTATAATCTCTCTTGTCTAAGATTGGAAGGATAGAAACCATAATCCAGTTTGCTAAAGAAGATATTCCTATGCCTATTGAGTCATGTGATTCTCTACTTATAAATTGTCATTGGATGGCATACTCCCCATAATGGAGATACTAATACTCTTTCTTTTCAGCAATATCCAAGCATAAATAAGAAATTAAATAATTAAATGTCATTGAAGGCAGTTGTTAAATTCACTAGTGGTATTTTGTTAAATTATTTTTACTAATGGTCATTTAAAGTTATTCTTTTACATAGGTTTTGAAAAAAACTACCTGTATGATATGGTTTTGTCAAATTTTATAAAATTTGCCAGTTATCCGAGGATTCTAGGTTCAATAATTTTGAGATAATGCAAAATCAAAGTTACAAGGAAGACAAAAATAGAAATAGCCCTGAGAATAGATTTGTATTCATTTATGTTTTTCCTTTTTGATAGAAAAACACTAATGAAAACTTTTAGATGAACTTTTTTTTTAATACACATTTAGTTTGTTAGAAATTTTTGAATTTTAAGGCTTTTATACATAAGTTCCTGCTTCACATAATTAACTAGCAAGACTGGTATTACTAAAGTTAATTGTTGTAACATGTATTTTATTCTATATATATGCCATTTAACATTTAGATAGGCTTATTCTAAATGATGGTTAGATTATAATTGTCCTCAATTGTAATTTAGATGAGTTGATTCAGATATTTACACTGAGTGATGGGCAGTACTGGGGTGGGGAGTACAATGGAATAATATGGATTAAGAAACAGCAGGAACTGAATAAACAGAAATAAAATGAGGCAGAAAAATTAGTGAAGAACTAAAGGGAGCAGGTAAAAAGATATCAGGCAAAAAGCAAAGAATGCAAGAATTGAGTAATTTATAGGTTTCAAAATATTCTGTGCTTAAAGAAGAACAAGTCCTCTAGCCTTGCCCAGACCATAGTTTGCAAGACTCAGAAAGGATGATCTTACGATTAAGCTATCTTCTTCAATTCATTTTCTGTTGTTTCTTCATTTTTTCCCTCATGGTTACTAATTTACTGCCCTGTTTCTGTTTCTCCTCAGTTTGCCCTTTATAGTTGATGAGATTCCCAATTCAGGGATGAAGAAACCAGGCAGAAAATGGCCCACTCATGAAGTTGGGACATGAAGTTAATAGTCCCAGCAACTGCCTAGAGTATTGGAGGGCAGAGAACTGTCCCCAGAGCACAGCAAAGGGCCCCCCTCAAGTGTGCAGCGGAGGTCTGGTCAGTGTGTACATGTCAGAAAACCACCCAGAGCCAGGGGAAGAACTACTCCAAAGAATTAGAGGGAACAGTACTTAGGCTCACACAGGACTGGAAATAGTGCCTATTCCCACCATTTAGACTGGACTTCATAATTCATGAGATATCACACAGAATACACAGAAGGGTCTTGCTTAAATAGTGGGGGACAATTAGCTCTACAGTGAGAACTACTCTGGTCCCACCTAATAATGTTTAAAACAAGATCGTAGAGATTCAAAGTTGTTGTAAGTAACTTAATTGCATTCCAGAACAAAGTTCATTAGTGTTTATAGGAATAAAATAGTAACCAGTACCCAACAAGGTGAAGTTTATAACGTTTGCCATTTAATACAAAATTGTAAGGCATGCAAAGATGCAGAAAAATACAATCCATAATGAAAAGAAAAATCAAGCGTTGAAACCAATCCAGAACTGACACGGATGTTAGAATTAGAAGACAAGTACATAAAAAAATATTGTAACTGTATTCCATATATTCAGAAATAGAAACATGGAAGATATGAGAAAAACCTGAATTATAACTCCAAAGATGAAATTTACCATGAGTTGAAAAATTCACTGGATGGAATTAACAGAAGGCTAACTTTGCAGCAAAACAGATGGGAAAATCCTAAGATCCGGCAATTCGAACTATCCAAAATGAAACATACAGAGAAAAAAATGAATACAAATAAATAGAGCAGAACATCAGTAAGCTGAAGGAAAATTTGAATGTCCCAGTGTATGGGTAATTAAAGTTTATTAAATAAAGGTGGTGGGATGAAATTTTAAAAAATATAAATTTAAGTTCATCAATATTACAAATATATACCTACTATATGACCCAGTCTTCTACTTCTACATACTTACCAAGAGAAATGTAAGCATATGTCTGTACAGAAATAATAGCAACAGTGTTTTCCACCTATCAAAAAGTGAATGGATGGAAACATTGTAGGACATACATACCATAGAATACTATCTGGCACTAAAAAGGAATGTACTATTGTTACAATACCAACATGGAGGAAATAATACATATTTGAGTGGTGCTTGGGTGGCTCTGTCAGTTAATTATTTTTCTCAAAATAATTACTTTGAAGTGCATAGAAGTCTTTTCAGAACTTAAGATCATTTTTCTCATAGCCAATCTCATTCTGCATACCAGAAAACAACTCCTTACTTTTTGTTGTCCCCAAACATATGATAGTTTTGTTGTTGTAGGTTTTCTTGTTTGCTTTTAGTTTTCTTTTTTCTTTTTGCATCTTTGTTGCCTTGGCACAACTAAAAACTGGGTCTGTCTTCCTTCTTGATAAATTTCAAGACATGTATTTAAACTTTACTGCATCTATTAAGTATCTCCCAACATTCTCTGTCATAGTACATCATCTTCCCAAGGAATTCTATTAATGCTTCTAGTACTAATACATCTAGTAGCAATTATCACCTGTTGTTTTAATTGCTGATTATCTTTATGTTTTCTAATGCCTTTTATTATGACACCTTCAGGCAAGGGTAACTATATTTTTGCCTCTCCACATCCAAGAGTACTGTTCACCTATAGTTGGTCTTAATAAATGTATGATGTGAAATATTAATTCAGTAACATTTAAATCTCAGCTAAATTTATCTAATAGATGTAGTATCAGAGACAAATTGTAAGAATGTTCCTAATTAAAAAAAAAATTCCTAATAATTGCTACCTGTTCTTCAGTGGAATTTATAAACCTGTGGCACAGGAATCCCATCACAGAGCCCTTTTGTCATAGATAGAACAGTGTTTCCCAGATGCTAGTTCTTCTTGCCACATCTTCACCTCATTTGTTATTCAAGTATGTATTTTATTTTATTTCATTTTATTTATTTATTTTTTGGAGAGAGAGAGTGTGCCCACACTCTTGAGTGGGGGGCGGGGGTGAGGAGGGGCGGGGGGGGTAGAGGGAGGGGGAGAGAGATAATCTTAAGCAGGCTCCACACTCAGCATGGAGCCCCATGTGGGGCTGATCTCAAGACCCTGAGATCATGACCTGAGCCAAAATCAAGAGTCTGATGCTTAACTGACAGAGCCACCCAAGCACCACTCAAATATATATTTTAAATGTCAATTAATTTTATGATTTTTTCACTTAGCATAATGCCCTTAAGTTCCATTCATGTTGTTGCAAATGGCAATATTTAATTCTTTTTTAAGGCTGAGTAATATTTCGGGGTGTGTGTGTGTGTGCTTGTGTATATACATCTTCATTTATTAGGACACACTTAGGTTGTTTTCATATCTTGGCTATCATAAGTATTGCAATGGACATAAGGGTGCATATAATTTTCAAGGTTTTTTTTTTTTTTTTCCCATTTTCTTTGGATAAATAACCAGGAGTGGCAATGCTAGATCACATAATAAGATAAAATAAAAAACAGAGTGTAATATGAAATATAAAGTAGCATTAAAATATTTTACTATTAAAATACACTCATCCAAATATCACCTAAAATTATCTTTTATAACCCCAGGTGTACACATTTATTCTTTGTGAATATTCTATGCGGTATACAAATATGTGTATCACAAAGTTTTAGTAGACCTGCAAGAAAACATATTTAACTGATTGTTCACAATTAATGAGGGAGAAATGCAGTTA
Source organism: Halichoerus grypus (assembly GCF_964656455.1). Classification (NCBI taxonomy): domain Eukaryota; kingdom Metazoa; phylum Chordata; class Mammalia; order Carnivora; family Phocidae; genus Halichoerus; species Halichoerus grypus. The sequence continues at coordinate 11,034,836 of NC_135724.1, forward strand.
CTTCTTTGGAAGTCCTCATATTTATAATTTCTCTACCTTACTCCATATTTTTCTTTCTTGGAAAAAGGAAGAATAAGGAGATAAAAGATGGAAATGATAAAATGTAGAAAAGCTAACAGAAATACATATAATAAAATTTTAAAGGGTTGAAGAAAAATTGCATGGGACAGGTTAAACAGGCAAGGAAGATATAATTTAAGATTATTGCAATAGGAGTCAAGACTGTTGCGCTATGTGGGGGCACTGAACTCAATTTCTCTGAAACAAAAGGCAGGAGGATTTTTAAATGCTGGAGTGAATTAATAGAAAAGCACTGAAGGACAGGGGGAGGGAGGTTGGACAATGTGACAAGGGCTATCTCTGCTTTCTAATCATCCCTCATGGAAGGTAGGCTCTCACCCTCCCGCAGAGACTGGGAGATAGAGGCTTATCTTTCTTGATGATTACATTTCAAAGGGTTTACTCCCAGGTCCTTGAGAAAGATATTCCTGAGTGTGAAACTGGCAAGAGGCTGGGAAAAGATTTACATTTCAAAGGACAAAGAAAGAATTTACAATAGCAAGTTTTCTAAAGTAAATGTTCTAAGAAAGGGAGGTCAGAGTCCTAGAGTCAGGAAGAAGCCTATCTAAAGTTTAGTCAAACTGAGGGGAACGTTAAGGTCATTTTGGTTAAGAGGAATTGGAAAGAAATGGATATTCAAGTTTTCCTGCCATTCATCAAATTATTTTTAAAAAAATCTGTCTCTGAAAAAGTTTTGGAACTTCTAAATCTATCATTCAACTTAGTAAAAGTTTCAGAGTTCACATTAATGATGTGGAAAACTAATTTGACTGACCAGATCTGTTGAATTACTTTTTGTTATAAAAATGACAAAAAAAAAAAAAAAAAAAAAAACCTGAAGCAAGTAGTTCAGAAAATATCCTTTTAAAAAACTGTTTTGACAAGTGCCATTTGTTTCCATTATTTTTAACACTTGATGATATATTGTTAAATGAATTTATTGTATTTAACATCAGTAATGAGTTCTTACTCTAAATCCTTACAGCTAGTTTTCTGCTATCAAATATTTGCTAGGAGGTGGGCTGAGACTTTCAGAATGTGTGAGAATATCCCAGCTCTCAGATTAATGAACTGAAAGTCACTCATCTTGGCACAAATGCCTCCTTACTATACTGTGTGTCTTTCGTTAGAAAAGGTTGAGTGATAAAAGATGACTCTTCTCATTCTATCACAGAAAAAAGATTATGGTTCTTTTAGAGACCTAATTGATTTGAAGGGTCTATATGTACTAATGCTGGACATTGTTTAGAACCAAACAAAAACCGAAAACTGAAAAAAAGTCTAATCCATACTTGAAGAGTCATTTAAAATGCAAGCAATGTATTTCAAATTGATCAGAAAAGGAATCGCAAGAAGGGCATTTTTATAAAACTAATTACCACGTCAGATGCTTAAAATATAAAGTCAGTGTAATATGTGCAAACAACCCCTAAGGCAATGTGCTACCATCTGCCTTAGGGAAGAGTCCATTATTTTGTTGCTCTCTTACTCTAACAGTGATGAAAAACTTTTCCTAAGCTTGCGCACACCACACACACCACACCATACACACACACACACACACACAAAACTAGGCAAAGTGGCTTAATAAAAATCTTGGCCAAAGGGTCAGTTGAGATTGGATGAAGTTAACACAAGAATGCTACAGAAAACATATATTTCACTGTTTTCTTATATTTCACTTCTTTTAAATGAATAATCTTTGGTCTCTTTTTGGGGTATTTGGGAAAACAGTTGGAGAGAATAAGGGTTAACAAAGCCAAGGTTCCAGAGAAGTACAGAATTGTATATGTTAACACATTCCTTCACTTACTTGACTACCCATCCATTCTCGTATGGTGAAAATGCAACTTATGGAATAGGAGGCAAATTATGCAAACCGTACATTATGAAAGGGAATAATTTCCAAAATATAAAAGGAACTCCTGCAACTCAATAGTAAAAGAACTAATAATCTGTTTAGAAAATGGGTTACAGATTTGAATAGATATTTTGCAAAAAAAAAAAAAAAAAGTCATGCAAATGGTCAACACGTGTATCAGTTATACTCAGTGTCAGTAATCATCAGTGGGAATGCAAATCAAAATCATGATGAGGCCCACACCTTAGGGCAAGGCAAAGGGGAGACACTGCTAAGCCACCTAAGAGGTTCCTGAGCTAACTCCTCCTGCAGGTGTACACCAAATGTACCCCTACACACAAAGCAAGGCACTCAGAGAAATCCAGAGACTAGCTGAATGACCCATCATATCAGGTGAGAAAATATCCACATCTAAAGCCTAGGAAAAACTGAGTCACACTTGTGCCCTAAACCCCAGCCCTGGCACGGAGCCATACAATCAGGATAGAATTCTCAAATTCCAGCTTCTCCCTAAGGAGTAAAGAGTTTGGACTGCACTTCTAGCACATCAAGTTTTAAGACTGCCCGTCTCCCCAAAATACCTCACCTAGCTCTGAAAGCCAATTGGGCTTGCATTCCAGGGGACCTCGAGGATTATAGCAAACAAAGAAGCAGGTTCTTAAGAGTATGTGAGCATTAACCTTGGCTATATCCCCTAGGCTCAGTGCAAAGGAAGCCAGCAAAACTGAAAGGGTATTAACTGTATGCTTTATAAACTTGTACCTGAGTGCCCACGAGGGCCTGGTTTCTATTTAGCACGCACTTAAGGACTGGCTGTTATTTCCCCCCCACCATCCCTTTGGAACTCATATTTGGAACAAATATGGAGACTTAGATAATCACAAACATTTGAGAGACAACCAGGAACTCAAGCTGGGCCAATAAAGTTCATCTCCTATGAGAGACCAGTCTGTCAAGACTCAGAAATATGGCTATTTTATCTAATGTGCAGAAAGCAACAGAGAGTTAAGGAAATTGAAGAACCATTTTGTTGTTGTTGTTGTTTTGTTTTTTGGGTTTTTTTTATGTCTCAAAAGTTAACTTATTAGCTTAAATAGACTGTTATAACTATGTTTTATGTAAGCCTCATAACCACAACAGAAAAACCTATATTAGATACACAAAAGATGAAGGAATCAAAGCTTAGTACTATAGAAAATCATCACATCATAATGGAAGAGAGCAAGAAAGGGAAAAAAAAAATACTACACAGCAGCCAGAAAACAAATTTTTAAATGGCAATAGTAAGTTCATACCTATCAATAATTACTTTAAATGTTCTAAATTCTCCCATCAAAACAGAGTGGCTGAATAGATAGAAAATAATTACTTTAAATGTTCTAAATTCTCCCATCAAAACAGAGTGGCTGAATAGATAGAAAATATGCAATAATATGCTGCGTACAGAAACTCATTTTAGCTTTAAGGATACACAGAGGTTGAAAGTGAAGGGATGGGTAAACATATTCCAAAAAACTAGTAAAAGAACACGGGGGGTACTTTTATGAGCAAAACAGACTTTAAGCTAAAAACTGTAACAAGAGAAAGGTCACTATAAAATGTCAATTCATCAAGAGGATATAAAATTATAAATATTTATATCCCAACACTAAAGCCCTCACATATATAAAGCAAATACTTATTGTGTGTGTGAATATTATTCAGGCTTCAAAAAGAAAGAAAATCTTGCCATATGGATGTACTGCGAGGACCTTATGTTAAGTGAAATAAGTCAGTCACAGAAGGACAAATAATGCATGATTCCATTTATATGTGGTACATAAAAAAAACCCTCAAATTCATAGAAGCAGAGCGTGGAATGGTGGTTGCCAGGAGCTGAGCGGTGGGGGGATAGGGAGTTTTTAGTCAGTGGGCATAAAGTCTCAGTTATGCAAGATGAATAAATTCTAGAGATCTGCACATCATCCATATTATTATCAATACTGTACTGAACACTTAGAATCTGTTAAGAGGGTAGATCTTATATTAAGGGTTCTTACCACACAAAAAATGAAAACCTTCAGAAATAGCTTCTCCTATATGCCTGGCACTGTGCTAGGTGTGGGGATATGTCTCCATCTTCTAGAAGCTAACATGTTGACAGAGTCAGTGTTCATCTCTTTAGATTGGAGTAATTATCGCAATGAACTTAAGCAGAAAGACAGGGAACCAGAGGAGGACATCTACTTCAGTAGGAAATTTTAGCTGGGGAAAAAATAAATAGCAAAACTGAAAAAAAAAAAAAAAAAAAAACTTAGACTACAGATCTGCCTTTTTCATTTAAGAAGACTGACATCTGGGAAGGTAAATTTCAATGATCAGCTCAGGTTTCACACTCATCTAAAAATTAAGTATAAAATCTTGGATGGAAAAATAGACGAACTATATTATGATCAGTGAATTTTTGCTTCCTATGTAACAGCAAATCTGCTTTGTATTTCAATTAGGTGAAATGTTTTGGTGCTATTTTATTGAAAACACTGATAAAAATTGAACTTGGGTTGACTATTCATAGGAGCACCATCGATAACCTCTGTAATAATTCAGACATCTTCCAGTAAAATCTGGCATTTACAAACACGATGCAATTGAAACAGCTGTAATTTCAAACTCTTATTTTCTCAGTGAGAGTTTTACTAACAGGGTTATCCTATCGGTCTTACCCTCTGTGAGATTATTAGTGGGTTATCAAACGTCGATGTTTTAAAAATACTAATTTCATGCTAACACTTTATACTGATGAGAGAATAGTACACTGTCAGTATAATATAGATGAGCTTACATACGCACACATATAAATGTTCATTATATTCAATATAACTTAAAGCAAAAGATTCCAGAACCTTTAATTTTATGTAAACAGTTTCTTTCTAGGTATGTTTTTGTGTGTAAAAACAGCACCTAGTGACTCTCTCCCAGTGAAGCATTCTATACCATAGACACCTAGCAGGGAGGCACGTAGCTCAGACCAAATCTGATTGTGCTTGTTGGCTCTAAACAGCATGACCTGTCTGGTTTTGCCATTGTCCTACCATCTCATAAAAATGAGAATGAGTAACTCAGACTCAACCACATTTTAAGATGACAAATAGATTTTAGTCTTATAGCAGATACAAAAAATTCTACCAAAAATGCAAGCTTATTAAGCTCTGTAAACCGGATACCAAGTGGCAATGATATCCTTTCTTACAGGATCAAAAACTGACCTTAAAATTTAGGAAGGAACTGTCAACATTTGAGTAATAGAAACAATTTTCTTCAGGCCTGAGTATTTTAGTGCACATAGTTTTGGTTTATAGCTTTTATTTCATATGAAAAGATATCAAACATACTCAACCGCTTTATTTTTATGTTTCCTTTAAAAAGTCAAAGGTTAAACATATCAAATGCATTTAAAAGTATATTCTTGATTGAATTAGGTGTTTCCTGACTGAATTGGAGTTTTGTGATACTTAGAACTGAAGTTTCTGTTTCCGCTATACATGTTTTAAATGCAACAAACGATGATCAGGGTTGCTGACCTTTGAATTCTCACAATAAATAGTAAGATTAAAAATTTACTTACTGTTACAAGCAGGGTGGATCTAGAAAGGTCAAGCAGGGCAGGTATTACCACTATGGCCGTGTGTGTGTGTGTGTGTGTGTGACATAAAATTCTTATTGGATTGATGAGAGTACCATTTATACAAGGTACTATGGTAAAGGCTTTTACACATGTCTCTTATTAAATCCTCACAAGCATTCTCTTACATAGTGATAAGGACATTAAGTCCCCAAGAATTTAAATGAATTTATCAGAGTCTCATACTCAGATAATGGTCAAGCTGGGATTAAAAGCCTGTCATGTCTGTCCATACAATCAGTGCTTGTCTTCCATCACCCAGGCTGCCTGTGCAGTTTTCCTGGCAATGCTTTTTCTGCATAAATTGTTAATATATACCAGTTCTGTGGATCTGGCCCTAGTGAGCTTTCTCACTTCGTATATTGTTTGAAACTTTTAAAAATGATACCCATATGGAAAAGCAAAAAAGTAAGCACTTTATGACTTTAATTTTATTGACTTAAAGGTCATTATAAATTCTGGTTATTTTCCCTGTAGTTTTGCCCATTTTTCTTACAACTTCCCAGTCATTATTGACCTTTGAGAAACTTATAAAATTTGCTGTAATTTTATCTGATTCCATAGTCTTTGAAGCATGACTGTGTTCCATCTCCTATACATATAACTACGCTTTTAAATAGTTTGAACCAAATGTTCTCATGTTTAAAACAGGTTGAATAAAATCATTACCAAAAAAGTACATTTAAGTTGGAGGCATTACCTCATTCTCATCCTTCAGTTCAGATACTTTGACTGGATATGTACTGACTTAATTTGGGGGTTGCCTTTTAGTAGAACAGTATTTCATCAATATGCAATAAATTGAAGAAAGGAATTTAGAAACTGTTCTGATGGGCAGAAACACTAAATGTGCTCTCAGAATCATCGAGCAGCTTCTGTATTTTTCCGCCCTTTTGCTGAAATGACAACTGTGCACAATGCCAAGTGTACAGCAGGACCAATTTCAGTGGCTCACTTTCCTGCTTTGGGAAATAGTGCCATATGTGGAGACTGCCAATCAGTATTGTAATTGAACCCAAGTCCCTCTGCCCTGTGCACAGCAAAGCCAGTCACTGAGACATCAGGTATGCGGCAAGGAAAGTTTATTTGAGAAGCAGCCAAGCAAGGATACGGGAGAGTAAACCTCAAATCTGCCTCCCAAACAGGGATTGAACAAGTTTTCTTATAATCATGGGGGTTAAGATTACACACATATGGATGAAGACAGCAGGTAAATGTATGACTATTCATGAGGAATATGGAGCATGTGCATCGAGTAACCATATTATATAACACACATCTCATATTCACTTTGGGGTGGAGACTTAAAAAGAGAATGAGACAAAATTCAGCCTCTGATATCAGGAGGTCATCTTAGGAAAAGGAGAAGGGGCTCAGGGCATGTTCTGAGAGCTGGTATAGGAATGCAGGGTCTTGTTTATTCCCAGGCTGGAACATATCAGTTGACCTTGAGTTCAGGTTCTGCAGAGACAACTAGTGGATTTGTTAGTTGGGTCTGAAAGGACACAATAGCTGATTATGGAGAAACAGTTCTCTGAAAAGCAAACTTTAAAATTTCTACCTCAAGATATAAGAAAAATCTCAAACAACCTAACCTTACACCTAAAGGAGCTAGAAAAAGAACAACAAATGAAGCTTAAAGCCAGCAGAAGAAGGGAAATAATAAAGATTAGAGCAGAAATAAATGACATAGAAACTAAAAAATAGAACATATCAATGAAACCAGGAGCTGGTTCTTTGAAAAAATTAATAAAATTGATAAACCCCTAGCCAGATTTATCAAAAAGAAAAGATAAAGGACCCAAATAAATCACAAACAAAAGAGGAGAAAAAGCAACCAACACCATAGAGATACAATTATAAGATAATATTGTGAAAAACTATATGCCAACAAATTGAACAACCTGGAAGAAATGGGTAAATTCCTAGAAATATATAAACTACCAAAACTGAAACAGGAAGAAATAGAAAACCCGAACAGACCAATAATCAGCAAAGAAATTGTATCAGTAATCAAAAACCTCCCAACAAACAAAAGTCCAGGGCCAGATGGCCTCACAGGTGAATTCTACCAAACATTTAAAGAAGAATAAGTACCTATTCTCAAACTATTCCAAAAAATAGAAATGGAAGAAAAACTTCCAAATTCATTCTATGAGGCCAGCATTACCCTGATAGCAAAACCAGACAAAGACTCTGCTAATAAAGAGAACTACAGGCCAATATCCCTGATGAACAGGGATGCAAAATTCTCAATACAATTCTAGCAAATCCAACAGTACATTAAAAGAATCGTTCACCATGATCAAGTGGGATTTATTCCTGGGCTACAAGGGTGGTTCAATATTCAGAAATTAATCAATGTGATACATCACATTAATAAAGGAAAAGACACCTACGATCCTTTCAATAGAAAAAGCAGTGAGAAAATAAAACATTCATTCATGATAAAAATCCTCAACAAAGTAGGGTTAGAGGGACAATACCTCAACATAATAAAGGCCATATGTGAAAAACCCATAGCTAATATCATCCTCAATGGGGAAAAACTGAGAGCTTTTCCTCTACAGTCAGAAACAAGACAGGGATGTCCACTCTCACCACTGTTATTTAACAAAGTACTGGAAGTCCTACCTCAGCTACCGGACAAGAAAAAGAAAGAAAAGGCATCCAAGTTGGAAAGGAAGAAGTCAAACTTTCACTATTTGCAGATGACATGATACTCTCTATAGAAAGCCTAAAAACCAAAAAAATTGCTAAAACTGATACACAAATTCAGGATACAAAATCAACATATAGAAATCTGTTGCATTGCTATACACCAATAATGAAGCAGCAGAAAGAGAAAGCAAGGAATCGATCCCATTTACAACTGCATCAAAAACAATAAGATACGGAGGGATAAACCTAACCAAAGAAATAAAAGATCTGTACTCTGAAAACTATAAAACACTGATGAAAGACATTGAAGATGACACAAAGAAAGGGAAAGACAGTCTGCGCTCATGGATTGGAAGATCAAATATTGTTAAAATGTCTATCCTACCCTAAGTAATCTACATTCAATGCAATCCCTATTAAAATACCACCAGTATTTTTCACAGAACTAGAACAAACAATCCTAAAATTTGCATGGAACCACAAAAGACCACAAATAGCCAAAGCAACCTTGAAAAAGAAAAGCAAAGCTGGGCCATCACAATTCCAGACTTGAAGTTATATTACAAAGCTGTAGTGATCAAGATAGTATGGTACTGGCGTAAAAACAGACACATAAACCAATGGAACTGAATAGAAAACCCAGAAATGAAACTACAACTATGTTGTCAATTAATCTTTGACAAAGCAGGACAGAATATCCAATGGAAAAAAGACAGTCTCTTCAACATTGGTTTTGGGAAAACTGGACAGCAACACACAGCAGAATGAAACTGGACCACTTTCTTACACCATACACAAAAATAAATTCAAAATGGATGAAAGACCTAAATGTGAGACAGGAAACCATCAAAATCCTAGAGAACACAGGCAGTAACCTTTTTAAGATCAGCTGCAGCAACTTCTTACTAGATATGTCTCCTAAGGCAAAGAAATAAAAACAAAAAATAAACTACTGGGACTTCATCAAGATAAAAAGCTTCTGCATAGCAAAGGAAACAATCAACAAAACTAAAAGGCAACCTATGGAGGCAACCTATCTCCCAAGGAGATATTTGCAAATAACATATCTGATAAAGGGTTGGTATCCAAAATATACAAAGAATGCATAAAACTCAATACCCCCAAAACAAATAATCCAGTTAAAAAATGCACAGAAGATATGAATAGACATTTTTCCAAAGAAGACATCCAGATGGCTAACGGACACCTGAAGAGATGTTCAACATCACTCATCATCAGGGAAATACAAATCAAAACCACAATAAGGTATCACCTCACACCAGTCAGGCTAAAATTAACAAAACAGGAAACAACAGGTGTTGATAAGGATATGGAGAAAGGCGAACCCTCCTACACTGTTGGTGGGAATGAAACTGGGGCAGTCACTCTGGAAAACAGTATGGACGTTCCTCAAAAAGTAAAAAATAGAGCTTCTCTATGATCCAGCAATTGCAATACAAGGCATTTACCTAAAGGATAAAAAATACTGATTCAAGGGACACATGTACCCCAATGTTTATGGCAGCATTATGAACAATAACCAAATCATGGAAAGAGCACAAATGTCCATCGACTGATAAATGGATAAAGAAAATGTGGTATGTACACACACACACACACACACACACACACACACACACACACACACGCAGAGGAATATTACTCAGCCATAAAAAAGAATGAAGTCTTGTCAGTGGAAGGACATGGATGGAGCTAGAGTATATTATGCTAAGTGAAATAAGTCAGCTAGAAAAAGCCAAATGCCATTTGATTTCACTCATATGTGGAATTTTAGAAACAAAGCAAATGATCATGGGGATAAAAAGAGGCAAACCAGGAAATAGACTCTTAACTATAGAGAATAAATTGATCGTTACCAGAGGGGACCAGATGGGGAATGGGTGAAATAGGTGGTGGGGATTAAGGAGGGCACTTATTGTTATGAGCTCCTGGTGTTGTATGTAAGTGATGAATCACTAAATTCTACACCTAAAACTAGTATTACACTGTATGTTAACTAACTGGAATTTAAATGAAAACTTGGGGAAAAAAATAAACTTTTTAAATTTCAACCTCCTTAACCCTATGGGGCATTGCTTCAGTATGAAGGAAACTAGAGCTGAGAGTGTATTTACGCAGTTCCGTAGCAGCCAACAGTTTCCTTAGGGGCTTAGGATTGATGATACATTCTGGAAAAATTTACCACTAAGGTGTTTAATTATATACCAGAAAGAATGAGGTCTCAAAACTAAAGATTCCCTCAATTATAATGCTAGGACATTAAAAAGTTTTTTTTTTTCTTTGACCCCATGTTATTTGCTTTTAAAGGGCAACCACAATACTTACTCTTGGGGGTCCTCTGACCAGTGACTGCTCACTATGATTTAGTAGCTAAGACAAATCTAATGTTTCTATTTTTTTTCCAAATCTGATATGCAGTGATGCAAAATATATTTTAAAATATTTGAAGTGTTTCTAAGTGTTTCTAATGAATGAAAATGGAATGCGAGCAGTTGCCAGCTTTATTTATACATACTTTATTCAATTAATTGCAAAGTAGTTCTATATAGAGTCAGAGGTAACTTAGCATTTTCTTTTTTTTTTTAATTTTATTCATTCATTTGAGACCCAGAGAGAGAGAGAGCATGAGCAGAGGGAGAGGGAGAGGGAGAAGCGGGCTCCCCGCCAAGCCAGGAGCCCGATATGGGGCTTGATCCCAGGACCCTGGGATCATGACCTGAGCCGAAGGCAGACCCTTAACCATCTGAGCCACCCAGGCGCCCCGGTAACTTAGCATTTTCATTTACACAATTTACTAACTTTATGACCTTAGAAAAATCACTTCAGCACTGTGATTTAGATTTTATATATGTATATTAGGAAAACAACCAAAACCAAACCAATGTATGTGTATCTTATTAATGAAGGTTCCGGATGTGGTAGGTACATGGGACACATGTTTTTAACCTATCTTCCACGGCACCCAATATAATGCTGATTAAATTAACAGATTAAATATAAACCTGTAACAATAAAAAGAACAAGAAGGGGGCTACCAAAATTAGATTCAATGAATATATGGTTGAGCAAAGGAAAACTAGTAAATTAGGAAGACTTCTGAAGGAGACTAAAATCTAGAATGAGATTGAGGATATCAGTAACATCACAAAAGCACATACTTAATGCTGATGTACTTTTTGTCAAGGACTGTTTTAAGTGCTTCCTATCAACTAATTCACTCATCAAAAATGCATTCTACCCTGTGCACTGGATTTTGTTCCTACAATTAGGCTATCTCTCTCTTGAGTAGTTTCTTATTTACTGGTTCTTTCCTTCAGCAGAAGATGTTGTAATGTCTCCCATCTTCAGCTATCTTGAGCCAATATTTCTATTTACCATTAATTAAAAATTTTGTCGAAGAGTGGTCTATATTCTAATCCCTTAAGTGTAATTAATTCTTTGTTCTCATATGACCTGACAATTCAAGGGTATTTGGCCCTTATGATTATTCTGTGTGTCTTGAAACAGTTTCTTCCCTTACCCTGTATATCATTACCTATAGGCATTTGTACTGTTCCACTACTTACTCTTTGTCGTAATCCTCTGCTAGATTTTTCTCCACTTTCTAAACTCCAAATACTGAGTGTTAAATATTGGGTTCGGAGAGCTCAGTTTTTGAATCCCTTCTTTCCTTTACGCACTCAAAACCTATGTGATTTCATTGAGATTCTTGGACTTGAAATTATGTATATGCTGAAGACACTTAAATATGGCATGTCAAAGTCTGAACTTGAGACTTCTCTCAAAAACCTGTGGGTTTGTGGTTCCGCATCTCTGTGAATAGCACCCTGTTGCTCAGCGCAAATAAAAACTTTGGGACTTATCATTGTCTTTGTCTCACACTCTCACTCTTGATTATAACCCACAACCAAATGGTAAGTAAATCCTGCCAACCAACCATATGTTTAAAATATGCCCAGAAATCAGACTGCTCACCATATACGTACACTTAATGCACCCAGTCTCCAGTATTTCTTGCCTGAATTATGGCAGTTGTCTCTTAGCTCCATTTTCTGAGTAGGCCCTAAATCAAATTTCAGAAACTAAGTATAAAAAATATATATATATTAAATGTATCCAGGGAAGAAACTGTACCTACAATGTTATTTGAGTGCAATGACTTCTGAAAAAGAAAAAAAAATAAATTTGAAATGTGGTAAGAACTATGGAACATGTTAACATAGAAACAGATGCATTTTCAGATATTCAAGGACTCTTTTATTTGTGAATATTTGAGAAATTACATCAGTTTGTGCTATTGTAAACCAAAGAATAAAACCAAGAATGAAGAACTAGTGGGGCTTGGGAAATAGAAATCAACATAAACAGTAAGTTAAGCTCTAGAGTGGCATCTTTTCAGCAGGCCTGGAGGACAACCAGTCCTGGCAGGATCATAAGCACAGGGGTATTGGTGTGTGGGAGAAAGCTTTAGCTCCTAAGAGGTGATTATGAAATATTCAGAAATTTTGCAAGCTGAGGTTTGGTAGCATGAAATTGGCTATGGTGGGAATATATACACCACTGATACTGGAAGAGGATACAAATCACCATGTGCCCTAGCTGTCCCAGAGACCTGGCTTACCAGAGCATCACTGGTCAGTCCCGTTAGGTAGAGGTTGTGGGAGCAATATACCTAGAAGAATTGTTTGGAGGGAAAATTTGGAAGATGAAGAAAAAGTGCTAGGGTTTTTTTTAAAAATGTGTTTAAAAATTCTAGGGGAAAGAAAGCTATAGTAGAAGGCGCATACCAACAAGATGATTACTTGGTTCTGTAATAAACAGTTACAATAATATAAAAACTGTAGGTTTCAACATTTAGAAATGGCATATAGACAAAGCATGGAAGACAAATCATGATTATAGAAGAACCGGTTATCAAACTTGACATTGTAAATTAGTAAGATAAATAAAGGAATGACATTTTGACCACAGATCAAATATCTCATAAAGATTATTCCACTTGTTCTATAGAACAGAGGTTCTCAAAAGTTCTGGTTCCTAGATGAGCAGGTTAGCATCACCTGGGAAATTATTAGAAATGCAAATTCTTGAGTACCTATTTGACTTATTACTGAATTAAAAAATTAAGGGGGTAGAGCCTAATGATCTGTATTTTAATAACCTCTCCAGATGACTCTGATGCACACTAAAATTTGAGACTATCTCTTAGAGTAAATCATGTTCCCAATGATTTATGTAGTCTTTACATCAAAAAGGAGAACCTATTTCCTTGGCTTATTTTCTTCTGAGATTCAGTCTAGAAAAAAGTTGCTGAAATACTGACTAAAGTTTTTTATTTTATAAAAAACAAAACGAGAAATTTTAGGAAAATGTAAATAGGCCCTACACAGTAATTTGCTCTATGATTAAGATTATTGTACAGTGTACTTCAGATATCCCTGTTTCAGTTCTTTCTACCTTTTTTAAGTAATCTCTACACCCAAGGTGGGACTTGAACCCATGACCCTGAAATCCATAATCATATGCTCTATCAACTGAGCCAGCCAGGCACCCCTGATTCAATTCTTTCTAAAGCAAAACAGACTCAAATACATAACTTGAAGATATTCAATATGATTTTAACTTTATTTTATAAAGATAACTCATATACTGTTCTATAAAAAGTTCCCCAAACTCCAAGTGACATTTTTGTTTGTATTCTCTTATTAAAATCATTGCAAACAACATTTCGAAAACTATCCCTTACACAAGTCACTCTACATCTCAGAAGCCAAAAAGGGCAACATGTACACAAAGACCCCTTAATCTGATAATACATCGTGGCTTCACCAGTGCTATTTCTACATTGATATAATAAAATTTTATCAATAAAATAAAATTTTATATCATGAGTTAGGCTTCAAGAGCCTTTTTTCCTCTGCTCAACTATCTTAAGAAAACAAACAAAAAACCCAAAGTTCTTTGGAAAAAAGTCTGGGCATTGGCACAGATCTGACCTCTCTTTTGTTTTTGAAAATTGCTAATAATTGATTAAGCTAGACCTTAACTGTTGCCAAGAAATGTATATGCACAAAAACAAGAGTGTGTAAAAGAGATTTTTGAGAAATATCTTGGAGATATCCAGTTACGGCTGCTGCTAAGATAATGAATTTGCCCATAATGCATGCTCCTTCCCCAAAGATCAATCAAAGAAACTTCTGAAAGAAAACATGAAATCCAAAAAAGTAGCAGGCAAGACTGGAAGGAAAATTCTGCTTAAAATATGGCTTAAATTATCTTTTTTTTTTTTTAAAGATTTATTTATTTATTTATTTGAGAGAGAGAGAATGAGAGAGCAAGCACATGAGAGGGGGGAGGGTCAGAGGGAGAAGCAGACTCCCTGCCGAGCAGGGAGCCCGATGCGGGACTCGATCCAGGGACTCCAGGATCATGACCTGAGCCGAAGGCAGTCGCTTAACCAACTGAGCCACCCAGGCGCCCCAGGCTTAAATTATCTTCTTCCCCACCTTCTTTGTTTTGGAAAACATTATTTATTACCTTATTGCAAATATTTTGGCAAGGTCAAGAACACTTGAGTAGATGTGAGGGGTGGAGGGTAAAATGAGGGCAGTTCAAAACTCATGCTTAGACCAGGAGTTGCACAGAAAACAAGAATTAAGCTCAGCTTTTGGATTTTCTTCCAACTCCTTCCTCCAGACTGCCATTGCTGATGCTTGACAATCAAGACTGCTTCCTGAATATATAAAGCTGATGTGTTGAGCATGAAAATGCCTTGATGAGTTGATATGAATGAAATGGGAGCGATTTCCTGTGATACGTGGTCCTTGTGGCTTTCCGCCCTTAAACTCATTCAGTCTCTCCTTGAACTATCCTAGGGGAACAGAGACCAGTCTCTAGGTTTTGGCCCTTCCATAGTCACTATACCCAAGGAATATAAGCTAAAGCAGAAAAAAAGCACCACTTTAAATGTAAAATAACAAGTGGATTATAAATGCCAATCAGTGGCAAATACTAGGAGCATAGAAGAACCTAGATTTTAAAACAGGCACAATATGCACAGTGAAGGAGATAAGGAAACATGTTACTGATATGAAACCAAAATAAGAAATAGAAATAATAGGTAAGAAAAAATAATGGCTAAAATAAAGAGTCCCATAGATGGGATATATGATCCAATGAACTGAAGAAAACACAGTTCTTTCAATTCTCGCCAAAGGAAAGCTAGCCATTCAGGGAAAAAATTAAGCGGGGAAAAGCATGGAAAACTTTTAAAATTTACTTGTAGTTCAATTTGTCCCAAAATGTATTTATTTGTTTATATTAACCCATTACCTTCTTCCAAGCCCCTTATCCATACTAAGGTCCCCCTCACTTCCATTATTTCTTAATATAATTTTGAATTTACTTCCAAGCTTTTGCTTAGATCATTATATTTCTCATATATATATATATATATATATATATGATAAATATATATTTCTCTTTGAATGCTTATATTTCTTTTAGTTTTTAACATAAAAATTATAGACCTCTACAGTTTTGATTTGAATTCTTTTTAGAGCTCTCTATTGGTTTCTTTTAATGTATTTACATTATACATGTATGTGTTTTTAGTTTTACTGTCAACATGTTCCACATATTGAAGAAAGATTTTAAGAGTGATCCTAAAAGCTGAGTACATAACTATGAAGGGAAACTAAGTTTCTAAGACTTAATCAAGATAGAAGTCTGGGAGGAAGAATATTCTAGGCAACTGTGACATAATTATGGAGGCAGCAAGGTTTGCTTAAGTAAATTAAAAAAAAAAAAGACTAGGAGAGCTGGCATGACAGAAAGACTGGTACCTCTTATACAGACATTTAAAGGGTATTTGAAGAATTCATTCAGACATAGTGTAATGTAGGTGAAGAATAAAAGCAATAACAAGGTTATCCTTTATGCCACGAAAAGTAGATCTTAAAACCATCAACAATAAATGGACAATTTGACAATAGAAAACAGTATTCCATTATGAATAGCTCTTCTTTACAAGGGAAATCAAAATAGTTATGTCAGTTTCTTCTCATGCTATTCCTTTCCTTTCCTACAAACTTCTTGAAAAAGAAGCATATATCCTCTGCCTGACTTTCCTCATTTCTCACTCACTGAGCTTTGGTTTATTGTTCCAGCCAACTATTTAATCTTTTTAGTTACAGTAACCAATTACAAGACAGATTCAGTAGTTTCTCAGTATTTATAGTCATTGACTTCCTGCAACAGGTGATACAAGTAACCATCTTAAAATCATGAAAGTTTCTTTATCTTTAAATTTCAGGTTATTTCATCTGAGATATTTGCTTTGCTTTTCTGATTCTTTTTGCTACTCTTTGGTATATCATGCTACTTCAACTCCAAAATGTTTTTACAACTTTAAAATACCCATTACTTTTTCTCTATGCGTACCAAAATAATTCATCTGCTCCTGTGGATAAATTTGATGGTGTTTTTTATGACCTGGGGCTCTGTTATAGCTAATTCTTGATAGATTAATAAAATAAGGGACATCATATTATACAAAGCATAGGATGACTAATATAGTCACATTACATAGATCAGAACATAAAAAATAACTCCTGTAAGTTAGTAAGAAAAAGAAAAATTAAAAGATGGTCAAAATACTTGAGAAGGTACTTTATAATATGGCATACCCAGAGAGCCAAAATATGAAAATCTGTTCAACTTCAGGAGTCATTAGGGGAAACATAATTGAAATCAAAAGACAAAACCACTACACTTCCTACATAATGAATGGCTAAAATGAAAAGGACAGATTTTTTTTAGCCAAATGTTAGTAGAGAGATGGAGCAACTGAAAATCTCATATGCTGTTGATGGGAATATGCATTCGTACTACCTTTTAGGAAAAATGATTGGCAGTGTTTACTAAAGTAAAAATTGCATATAATTTGTGACACAGGAATCCCACATTAAATATATATGCAATAGAAATATATTCCACGTGTACTTGTAGTACATATGTATTCACAAAAATAAATTACAAGAGAGTTTATAGCAGAATTGTTTATAATTTCTCAAAACTAAAACTATAATGTATATAAATAATAGAATGGATAAATAAGTCATGATTTATTCATACAATAAAATGAGAAGTCCAAAGAGAATGCTCAATCTATGAGCATTGCAAAATATGAATGAATTCCACAAACACAATATTGATATAAAGAGGACAAACTCAAACTTATGTATGATTCAATTTGTATAACGTTAAAAAATAGGCAAAATTAATCCGTGATATTAAGGGATTGTTCTAACTTTTTTGGTGGAAGTTTATCAATGAAACCTTAATTCTAACTCCTCTTCCAATTTTATTAAAATGTTTTGAATTTAAAACTGAATATATATATATATATATATATATATCCCATGTTAGTCTAAAAATCTGCTCTATTTTGACTTTCCTATTTCAGATGAAATTATAATTCTATCACTCCCACTTAAAACAATAGATATTTTTGTTCACTTTTCTATCATCTTTGTTCATTCTATTTCCAGGGAAAATGTGTGGGAACAAAATGTCTCTCAATTTTTTTTTTTCCTTTTCAAAACTGTTGTCTCTCCTTAGTCTTAGTCATTCTATGCAAGAATACCAGATTAAACTTTCTAAAATACTGCCTTGATTATGTAAATCCATACTGAAAAATATAAAATGGATTGCAATTTTATTTAATATCAAGAATTTTGTTTTTTATCATTTAGGACTCATCACAGTGGGGCCCCAATTTGTCTTATCTGCCTGATTCATGACCTGCCCTCCCACCACATGCATACACAGAGCCAGAGAACCAGGTCACTGGCCCATAAATATACCCTGAACAATCATATATGTCATTCTGCTTACGATGTCCTATAGTCTTTCTCAATTTTACTTTGGCAAATTCTTTGCATATGAATTTCAGTATTACATCTTCCAGAAAAACATTTTAATATTCTTCCTAACAGAAATACAATTGGATTTCTTAATTCCCATCTGACAGTGTCTTGCTTTTTTGTAGTGTTTTGCTGTTGTTGTTGAAGGATAGTTGACATACAATATTACATTAGTTTCAGTTGTAAAACATAGTGATTTCACATTTACATATATTATGAAATGGTCACAATAAGTCTACGTACCATCTGTTACCATATAAAGTTATAATAATATTGACTATATTTCTTATAACTGTACTTTATATCCCCATGACTTATTTTATAACTGCAAGCCTATACCTTAATCCCCTTCACCTATTTCATCTGTCCCCCCACCCTCTTCACCTCTAGCAACCACCAGTTTATTCTTTGTATTTATGAGTCTGTTTCTGTTTTGTTGATTTGTTCTTTTAGATTCCACATATAAGTGAAATTATATAGTATTTGTCTGACTTAGTTCACTTAACACAGTGTCTTCTAGGTCTTTCCATGTAGCAAATGGCAAGATTTTGTTTTTAATGGCTGAGTAATGTTCCATTGTATATATATACCATGTCTTCTTTATCCACTCATCTATCAATGGACACTTCGGTTGCTTCCACATCCTGGATATTGTAAGTAAGGCTGCAATGATCTATAGGAGTGCATACATCTTTTAAAATTGGACTTTGAATTTTCTAGTTAGTTACTTGTAATCTTTATTTTTACCTCATCTGTTAGATTTGTTTTGAAAACTTTATCCTCTATCAGATTCTCCTAAAGGGCTTGTTAAAAACATGGCTAGGGGGGCGCCTGAGTGGCTTAGTCGTTAAGCGTCTGCCTTCGGCTTGGGTCATGATCCCAGCGTCCTGGGATCGAGTCCCACATCGGGCTCCCTGCTCCGCAGGAAGCCTGCTTCTCCCTCTACCACTCCCCCTGCTTGTGTTCCTGCTCTCACTATGTCTCTCTCTGTCAAATAAATAAATAAAATCTTTTAAAAAAATTAAAAATTAAATAAAAACATGGCTAGGTTCCATCCCCAAAACATGCTGATTAAATAGGCCTAGAGTGATGTCATGAAATTTTCATTTCTAGTAATCTCCCAAGTGATGCTTTTGCTGTGTCCATGCCATACTTTGAGAACCACTATATAAGAATCAATAAAACATAGGTCGTGTCTTATTAGCTTTTGTTATTTCCCAAATTTATATCATGGTTTTGCCTAAATTTAAATGTCAATTTTAGATAAGCATATATGTGTATGCAATACAAACAGACAATTCAAATTCTAAAATTGTCTTGTCATTTATTAGCGAATATAATAATATTTAAATGAGATCACAAGGTTCTTGATGTCTGTAAAATAAAATAAGGATATTTTATATATATAAAATAATTAAAATCATATTCAATTCTATTTAATAAAGCATTTGATGAAATAGTATACTCACCATAGGGTTATCTACAATGGAGTAGGGTTATAAATATTTCAATGAGAAAAAATTTAGCATCTTAATGAAAGTAAATGCAAAAGTACAATGCAAACTTCTACTCTCTTAGATTCTAAGATAAATTTCCCAATACAAAAATTTTCTATACATATTAAAGTATTTTGTACAAATAAATGAGAATTAAGGATTCAAAATCAAGACTAATAGTCCATCTTACTATATATATCTTATTAGTGTATATGTTAGTACTATGTTATACTTTGTAGGGGCACCTGGGTGGCTCAGGTGGTTAAGTGTCTGACTCTTGATTTCAGCTCAGGTCATGATCTCGGGAATCTTGAGATCATGCCCTGCCTGGGCTCCAAGCTCAGTGGGGAGTCTAGCTTGAGATTTTCTCTCTCCCTCTTTCCCTCCCCCTGTACATTTTTTCTCTCTCACTCTCAAACAAATTTTTAAATTATACCTGGTAGTCTACTTTTGTAGTGAACATTCATCTGTTTGCATCATCAATATCCAAAAAAAAAAACAAAAACAATTTTAACAGGTTATATAAAAAGGGTGGCAGGAACAGAAACAAAAATAGCAATGATATATCATAGAAGTAAGGGTCATGGTAGGAGCTTTCTAAATATAAATATGAGGTGCTTGATAATTCAGTGAAGATAAATTACCTTTAAGAATAATACAGTAAAATAAAGACAGACAACACTTTTGGAATTGTGTGAGCATTTTGGGAAGGAAAGGCAAAAAGGGGAGTATGAAGAATAGTGGCACACATCAAACTTCAAATGCAAACATACATTTGAAACTCAGAAGACTTGCCCACATTTACTTTTTACTTAAAACATATATTCATTATTCATGAATTGTTTCTTAAGCACCTACTGTGTGTCAGATATCATGCCAGGAAAGGGGAAGACAATACTGAGACAAAAAGTCTGCATGCCTTTATCCCACAGTGGTACCACCTGAAGAGATGTTATAATAAATACTATGATAAGCAAAACCAAAATTTCAGTAGTGGTGCTTAGAAGAATTTATATTAAGATCTGAAGGATGAGTTAGAATAAACATATTCATTTTCCAGTGTTTCCTTTCTTAGTAAATGACAGTTTCATTAGAGTTACCTGAGCCAGAAACCTTGGTTTTCTTAGCAACATTTCTTACCCTTTTATATCAATATTTGATATTTAATCCATCAACAAGTCCTATTTATTTTACCTTATATATATCATTTTGCCTCTCTATCCCTCTTTTTACCACTCTGGAACAATTTTCTATTGTCTTTACCAGGTCTAATGCAACAGCACTAATAAATTTCCATGTATTTGGGCTTCCCTTCAATCCTCTCTCTCTGCAGTTGCAGTCAGAATATTTAAAATTTTAGAAAATGCTCTGCAGGGCACCTGGGTGGCTCAGTTGGTTAAGAAAATGCTCTGCAATGTCCTAAGACCTGCATGGTCTACATAGTACCTACCTGGTCATATATTGTGCAACTCTGTCCCCTCATTATTTTGGATAAAGTCAAAAGAGACTACTCTTTTTCTTTCCAGAACACTTTGCCCAACACAATTTTATTTCTGTTCATATTTTATATAGATATAAATATTTGAAAGGTGATTTTTCCATACATCTGGTTTTTAAGATATTTTAAGAGTGGTGGTCTCTAAAATGGGGCCATTGCAGTGTGCTCCAGGTTTTATTTTAAAACTTTAATTTTTATAACAGTTTGATTTACAGAAAAATTGAGGTAGTAAGACAGAGTTCCCATATACCCCATGCCTAATATCCCTATTATTAACATCTTACATGAATATGAGACATTTATTATAGTAATAACCAACACTGATACATTATTATGAACTAAAGTCTGTACTTTATTTCTCCTTAGTTTTCACTTTTTTTCTGTTCCAGGGTTCCACCCAGGACACCGCATTACATTTAGTTACCATATCTCCTCAGACTCCTGTTGGTAGTGGTGGTTTCTCAGACTTAGCTTGTTTTTGTTGACCTTACAAATTTTGAAGAGTATGTATTTGTGTGGACCAATTTGTCTATTATGTTACATTGATCCATTTGTTTATTCTTTTGACATTATCATGCTGTTTATAGTACCTTCATAATAGTCTTGAAGTTGGGTAGTGTCAGTACCTTGATTTTATTCTTGTTTAATATTGTGTTGCCTATTCTAAACTGATTATTATTCTTTCCCATACAGATAAGTTTTCTGTTTTGCTTTTTTTTGGGGGGGGGGTTGTTTTTTGTTTTCTGTTTTCTTCTTTCAGGATTTTCTGTTTCTTTGCACTCTGAATATAATATCACTGTGTGTGGATTTTTTAGTATTTGTCCAACTTGGTCTCCTCTGAGCTTCCTGGATCTGTAGTTTGGTGTCTGTCATTAATTTGAGAAAATTCTCAGGCATTATTACTTCAAATATTTATTCTGTCCTGTAGTCTCTTTCTTCTTTTGGTAGTCCAATTACACATGGGCTACACTTTCGTGAATTCTCCAACACTTCTTTGATTCTCCGTTCTTTTTCTTTCTTTCTTTCTTTTCTTTCTTTTTTTTTTTTTTTTTTTGGTGTGTGTTTCAGATTAGGAAGTTTCTATTGACTTGAGAGTCACTGATTTTTCCCTCAATGGTGTCAAATGTGTTGAGGACCCCATCAAAGGCAATGTTTATCTCCGTTTTTTTTCCTCCGTCATTTCCAATTTTTTTCTTATAGTTCTCATTTATCTGTTTACATTATCCTTCTGTTCTTGAATGCTGCTTTTTCCTTGAGAGGCCTTAACATATTGATCATAGTTACTTTAAATTTCCTGTGTGATTATTCCAAAATCTGTGCTACTTCTGAGTAGGATGCTGATGTTTGCTTTATCTTCTAAGGCTGTTTTTTCTTACAATTTAACATGCTGTATTAGTTACCTGGTATTGTTATAACAAAGTACCTCAACTGGTGGTTAAAACAAGAGAAATGTATTGTCTCGCAGTTCCAGAGGCTAAAAATTCAAAATCAATGTGTCAACAGGGTCAGTTTCTTTTGAGAAAAGAGGCAGGAAGAAGAATCCATTCCATGCCTTCTGTCCTTGTTTCTGGTAGCCTGAGGCATTCCTTGGCTTATAGATGACATTCTCTCTATATTTTTATATCATCTCTCCTCTGTACACATGTCTGTCTCTATTCAAATTTCCCTTTTTATAAGGATATAAGTCATACTGGATTAGGGCCCACCCTAATGACCGAACCGTAATTTGGTCATCTACAAAGACATGCATTTAATCCTATAGAAGAACAAAATAGAGAAGGTACAAATCAAACCAAATTCACATATAATAAACTTAAATCCAAAATTTTCAGTAATAAAATGTAAATTGACAAATCTCCAATTACATGTCAAATTATTAGACTAGATTAAAAGAGGAAGATTGAACTACATTATGTGTATTTTTAAAGATGCACTTTAAATAGGGTGATATTAAATAGTAGAACAAGATTTATTTTTAAGTAATCAGAAATTATTAAAAAATCTATAAACATATTGAACAATTTGATCAAAATAACAAATCAGTATTTTATTTATAAAATTAAAAATTATAATAGAAGGAAACCTATTTAAAGTGCACATTAAACTTTTCAAAGTAATCCAGATCAAAAATATCATACTCAATAAAAGTCAAAAGATTAAAGCTTACAGGATATATTCAGTGACTGCAACAGTATTAAATTAGAAATAAAAAAAATACAAGACTTAAAAACTCCAAATGTTTAATAATTAACACATTTCTCAGTAACTGATGGGTTAAAGAAGAGATAAGAAAATATTTCAAAATAAATGATAAAACATTTCAAAATTTGTGGCATAGAGCTAAGATAGAGTTTATAGGGAAATAATTATTTTTTATTTTTATGTATTTTTATGTATTTTTTATTTTTGGATCAAAAATACTGAGATAATTTTGGATACAAAAATTATTGAGAACACCTCCCCCCCAGCTTTATTGAGGTATAATTAATGAATAAAAATTGTATGTATTTAAGGTGTACAATGTGATGATTTAATATATATATACTTTGTGAAATGATTATCATGTTCAAATTAACATTCATTATCTGTCATAGTTACATGTGTCTGTGTGGTGAGAACTCTTAAGATCACTCTCAGCAAATTTCAGGTACATAATACAGTTTTATTAGCTATAGTTATTATGCCATTTAATTTTGAATTATTATATTAGAAAGATAATACATTTAAAAATAAGTATATATGAAATTTTCACCTTAACATAGAAGAACAAATTAACCCCAAGGGAGTAGAATAGATAAGAGTAGGTTATTTAAATGGAAAACAAACAATAAAGAAAGTTAAAGCCAAATTCTATCCTTTTAAAGGTTTAATAAAGATGATAAAAAACTAGCAGAACTAATTAAGTAAAAAAGGAAAACACAAATTATCAACATATCATCAAAGGGATATTAATACATATCCTAGACACATTAAAAAGTAAAATATTTTTATCCACTATATGAGAAAACATTTAATGGTTTAGAGGTAGAGAAATTACTTGAGAAATCTTACAAATACGGATTCGAGAAGAAATACAAAATCTGAATAGTCCTGTCTTTAAAATTATTTAATTCATAAGAGACATCATTTATCCAAAGAAATCTGCAGGTCCATCTGACTTCATTGGTGAATTCTACCAAACCTTAAAATATTAAAATCAATCTTGCACAACTTCAGAAAATATAAACAGATTGTATAGCTGTATTAGGAGCTTCTTCTTTTTCAACATTTATTTATTTATTTGAGAGAGTGAGTGAGCATGAGGGAGAGGTAGAGGGAGAAGCCGACTCCCTGCAAAGCAGAGAGCTCAATGTGGGGCTCGATCCCAGGACCCTGAGATCATGACCTGAGCTGAAGGCAGCTGCTTAACTGAGCCACCCAGGTGCCCCTATTAGGAGCTTCTTATCACTTACTTTTATTGAATTCTTTCAAAGGCATAACTCATTATGTCTCTATACTAAAGTTATTTCACAAAACTGAGCAGTGTTTACTTCTTCTGCAAT
The DNA here is from genome assembly GCF_964656455.1 of Halichoerus grypus. NCBI lineage: Eukaryota > Metazoa > Chordata > Mammalia > Carnivora > Phocidae > Halichoerus > Halichoerus grypus. The sequence continues at coordinate 11,059,562 of NC_135724.1, forward strand.
CACACTGATGTGCCTAAGTGCAAAGGATAAACCATGAAAATTCATTTCCTGCCTGTACATACCCTTGCAATTTGCATTCCAAAATGAAAGCACACACACATACACAAACACTCTTTCTCTCACAAACAGAAACACACTTAACAAATATTGACTTTAAGAGTTGCAAACTTTCCCAAAGGAGCCAGCCAAGCACCCAACAATATTGACTTCAATCTTTCAATTGATCACTGGTTCTATAGGTTTTTTCCCTATCCTTTTGAGTTTGTAAACTTAGCAAAGAGGCTATCTTGTTGTTGGGATAAATTCTAATTGTTGTTTATATTTTGCAATAATTATTTTGAATGCCTAAAGAATTTCAATCCACCTCTACGATATTGAATACCCAAGCAGAATAGAAGAATCTCTTAGATTATAAACACACTGGGATAAAAGTTATATTCTGTATTCACTGTGGATTTGAAATTACAACTAGCTTTCAATATAATAAAATAAAATATAATTTATAATAATTAATATTAAATTAATAAATATTAATTTAATAAATATTAAATTAATAAATATTAAATTAATATTTAAATAATGTGATACAGTATCACCTCAATTATACAAGCAACAAGATAGTAAAGGCTACTACCTGGGGAGAAAAATCCATTCATTGATAGTATGTGTTATTTGCTAATTAAGAAAAAAAAAAGTTATGAACACAACCTGAAGCTATTTGCCTTTTCTTTCATTGATAAATGCAACCGTATTTCGCAGACAAAAAAATTGATACATAAAACAAATTAATTGGCATCTCAGCATCACATTGGGCAATATAGATAGAAGTCAAAATTGATATATTCATTCATGCTCCTTCATTATTAGTATTTTATGAACAAAGATTTAATGTCTATTAAATTCTTGGCACTGTGCTAGGATGAAATAGTAAGGCAACCTAAAGTATCATTTATGGTTCATGGTAATACATCTAAAACATCACTGTTTTAATAAGACATTTCCATGTAATCTTGCATGTGAATTTACAAAAATGTAATTTTTGATAATCTATCCAGGAAAACCCACAGTCCATAGTTTACATTGGTGTTATATATTCTGTGGTATGGACAAATGCGTAACGACATATATCCACCATTAGTGTATGATACAGAGTAATTTCACTGCCCTAAAAAAACTTTGTGTTCTGTTTAATCCTCCCCATTCCCAAACCTCTGTCAACCACTGATCATTTTACTGTCTCCATAAATTTGCATTTTCCAGAACATGCTATAGTTAAAAATAATAATATTTCCTTATCTTTTACTTGCCATTTCTATTAAATAAAGATGTAACTCATCACTATATGGTCTAAATAAGGCTTCTGATAGTCATATAGAAATCAATCAAGTGGTATACATATTGTTAGGAATGAAATAAGAATAAAAATTGTAGGTATTTTATAAATATCACCCAGAGGTTTAGGGGACTGGGTGTGTAACAGACTTAAGGTTTTTTTGTCTGTTTGTTTGTTTGTTTTTAAAGATTTTATTTAGAGAGAGCAAGCAAGCACAAGCAGGGGGAGCAGCAGAGGGAGAGGGAACAAGGAGCCCGATGTAGGGCTCGATCCCAGGACCCTGAGATCACGACCTGAGCCTAAGGCAGGAACTTAACCAACTGAGCCACCCAGGTGCCCCAGATTTAAGGTTTATTAGAGAGAGATAAGGGACTGGCTACGACATTATACTGTTATCACTTCGCATATGCCAGGGAGGAAAATTAGGTTTTCTCAAATGTGTTATGAAACAGAACAACATTCAAAGAGAACAGGAACTACATTAGCTCTCACACTCTGTTAGTGATGGGTAATATTTTGTGGTTTCTCCTCTGAATACTATAATAATAAGCTATATACTGTATTTTTGATGCTCATCCTGTTTTGAAAATAGCAAAGTGATGAAGTTAGATACTATTTTGTATTTACTATAGCAGACAAAAAAGATAATTAACATGTCAAATCCAAATCTAAAACACTGATCCAACATAATCCTTCTTACATTATTCTGCTCTAATAATTTGACAATTATAATAGACTGAGAAATTTGCCATTGTAAGGACAATCTTTCATTAGATTATTTAAAATAGCCCTCATTTTAATCATTTAATAACTTTACCCTTTTCTGTCAATTTTTTTTCATTTTAGAAGGTAGTACTCAGCAGATCAAGAACCTTTATCTTAACTTAGTAGGGTCAGAATTATAATTTCAATCTTCCAATTTTAAAACCAGAGGTTAAAATATTATGTTGGATAGTATGTTAAAAAGGTCTAAATGCAAAAATTGAGGACAAAGACCTCAATTTTTCTTTATTAGAAGAGTTTATCTTGTCTGGTTGAACCTCAGTGACCTTTCATTGCAGAGATTAACCTATTAGACTACAAGCACACTAAATTCAACTGATTAAATTTTCAGATTAAACCTGAAAAAGGAAAAGAGAAAAGCATAATAAATATATATATTATTATAATTTTAAGTTCCAGTCTTATGTGAAGAGGGAGAAATGAATATGTATGCCACTAAAAACCTCTATAATCCAGTTATATTACAGATATTATATATATGTATGTATACATAACATGCAGTGGTTAACTAAAGAGCCACATAGACAAGCAGTAGAAACGTCGGCTTTGGGAGTGGAACTGCACTACTCTTCCTATCATCAAATCAACTCCTAGGGTCTCTTCTCCATTTCACTTCTACCAAACTCTTGGATTGGGGTAGTTTCATAGGTTTCAACTGCTCTGTTTTTTTTATTTTTTATTATTATTTTTTAAAGATTTATTTATTTATTTTTGAGAGATAGAGAGAGAGAGAATGGATGAGGGGCAGAGGGAGAAGAGAGAATCTGAAGCAGACACCCCACAGAGCGCTGAGCGTGGAACCTGACTTGGCGCTCAATCTCAGGACCCTGAGATCCTGACCTGAGCTGAAGCCAAGAGTCAGACGTGAACCACCCAGGTACCCCTCAGCGGCTCTGTAGTTTTCTATTATGCTTTCAAATAGTCTCTTTTCTTTTTGAAGTGAGCCAGGGATCGGGACCCCAGAAGGCCAGACTAGGATGAGGTATAGTTGTGTTTTTAATATTCATCTTTATTGATTGTAGCATGGATGTAAACACAGGTGTTCTGGATCAGACAGATTGTCATTATTCACTTCAAAAGCAAATAATAACCGTGTAATTCCACATACATCCCCTGATTCCTACCCCTGGGATGATGTGATGAAAGTGAGGCCAGGTCTTTTATGCGTGCAATCACTAGATACAGAAGTCCTAGACAGCTAATGCACAGAATAGTGATTATAGACAACAATACTGCCGAGTTGCTAAGAGACTAGATCTTAATTGTTTTCACCACAAAAAAGAAATGTTTATGTGATATGTTAGAGGTCTTAGCTAATGTTCTTGGGGTAATCATATTGCAGTATGTGTGTCAAATCAACACATTGTTCAACTCACACAATGTATTATGTGTATTTTCATACTTACACAATGTATTATGTCAATTATATCTCAATAAAGAACAATCTTGTGTGAACACAGTGCCTTAGACAAGGAAGTAGATTTTTTTCCTGCTTATATTCAGAAAAAAGAGTTGCCTCTCCTTTCTTTTTCTAAAAGGAGTTACAGAAACTTTTGTTCTTTGGAAAGAGAATGGAAAGGATCTTGGATTCTTACTTTGACCTTTTAAAATGTAAATACATCTCTCCAAGGGCCTGATAAGTCCCTTTGTCATTGTTTAGGTTTTTATGACCTAGAAATGTCTCTAAGATTGCAGTCTTCATTTTCCCTTGAACTAAAACACACAATTCCAGAGTTACATAAATCTCTGAGTTCTCTTTCTGTGCAGCTGTAAATTAACTTCCCAAGGCTTGAAACTAACCCAGGCACTGAAGTTTCAGCACAATTTATTCAGAAAGCTCTAACTTTGAAGAAACACAATAGATTATTTTTATTTCACAGGTAACTTGCCCAAGCTGATAAATATAGAAATGAGTAGGGAAGGAAATTTTAAAGAATGCTATAGATACTGTGCTACTTATTCCTACCAACAAAGCATGGGAATTATAGTTGCTACAAATCTTTTTCAACACTTGGTTTTTCAATTTTTAGTTTTCCTTCTAAGCCATTCTGATAGGTATAATAATATCTCATTTTGCTATCAGTTCGTATTTCTCTAATGACTAATGATGGACAGATTTCCATGGACTTAATTGCTATCATATATTTTCTTTGGTAAAATATTCATCTAAAACCTTTCTCCATTTTTTATTGGTTTGCTTGTTTTCTAATTGTTGATTTTAAATAACTTTATATATTCAGGAACCAAGTATTTTATTAGGCATGCAATTTACAAATATTTTCTACAGATTGTTTGCTTGTCTTTTAGTTCAATTAATAATGTCTTTTGGATAGCAGTTATTTTAATCTGTATCTGGAATCTCTATTCTATTTCATTGGCTTATATGTCTATCCTTATATCAACATCACACTGACTTGATAACTCTAGCTTTATAGTAAATCTTAAAATTAGGTGTCATGGGTTCTCTAATCTTGTTCTTCTTTTTCCATTTTTAGCTATTCTAGTTCCTTCTATTTTCCATTTAAATTTGCACATCAACTATCCAGGAAAGATTTGGATTTTTAAGATTTATTAATTTTAGGGGTGGGGGGAGGTATATGAATCCATGTTCAGGAGGGATATTTTGGTTGAGTTTACATTTTCTTGTAATGGATTTTCTGATTTTGCTGTTAGGGCCCAAAAGCTAGCCTCATGAAATGAGTTGGAAATTGTTTCTTCTTAAAAGAAACTTAAAACAAGTTTTCTGGTAGAGATTTTAAAAATTAGTATTATATTTTCTTTAAATATTTGATGTAATTCACCTGTGAAATCATTAGGACCTGCAGTTTTCTTTGAAGACATTTTTTTTTTTAAACTTCAAATTCAGTTTTCTTAATGGATTATAGAACTATTTAGATGTTGCATTTCTTTTTTGAGTGAGTTTTGGTTGTTTGTATCTTTCAAAAAAATTGGTGCATTTCATTTAAGTTTTTCAATTATGGACTGTTTACTTATAGTATTCTCTTGCCACCATTTAAATATTAATGTTAACTGCAATGATGTTCCCTCTTTCCTTCCCAAAGTTGAAATTAATTTCTTCAATTTTTTTTTTATTATTTAGTTTGGGTAGAATTTAATTTATATTTTTAAAGTTTTCAAAGAACAAACTTTTACTTTCACTAATTTTCATTTATTTTTCTGTTTTTAATTTATTTGCTTTATTGCCATCTTTGTATCATTAGTTTGGATTTTATTTGCCTTTTTCCCCTTGTTTCATAAGTTTAAGTCATAATCTTGATATAATGTATATTATTTTCATTTATTTCAGTATATATTAAATTTTTTGGGATATTTCTTTGAACCATGGGTGATTTAGAAGTGTTTTAATTTTTTTTTTCTTTTAAAGATTTTATGTATTTGACAGAGACACAGCGAGAGACCGAACACAAGCAAGGGGAGTGGGAGAGGGAGAAGCAGGCTTCCTGTGGAGCAGGGAGTCCAATGCGGGGCTCGATCCCATAACCCTGGGATCATGACCTGAGCTGAAGGCAGATGCTTAACCGACTGAGCCACCCAGGCACCCTAAGAAGTGTTTTTTTTTTTTAATTTCTAACTAATTGGGAATTTTTAAATAATTTTTATTATTGATCTTTAATTTCATTATACTTATAAACTACATATAATTTTAATTTTTAAAAATTTTAGTATTTTATGGGCTAAAATAAGTCTATCTTTGTGAATGCCAAATATATATTGTAAACAAATATGTATTCTTCTGTTGTTGGGTTAAGTCATTGAAAAATGTGGTTTAAATCAAATAGGTGAATAGTGTCTATAAATTCTTTATATTCTTTTTCTGCCTGTGTTTTCTGTTACTGGGAGAGGAATATTGAAATTCTCCAAAATAATTGTGGATTTTCATATTTCTTAACTTTGTATTTTAAGCTGTTACTAGTTGTATACACATTTAGGCTTCTTCTATTTTCTTGAAGAATTGACCCCTTTAATCATTATGTAATAACACTTTTTATACTTGGCAATATTCTTTGCTCTGAAATATCCTTTTTCTAGTTTCAATATAGCTACTTCAAAATTCTTTTATGAGCCTGATATACCTTTCTCCATCTTTTTACTTTTATACTGTAAGTTTCTTCATATTTAAGATGGGTTTCTTGGAGTCAACACTTAGTTGGGTGTTGTTTGTTTTAGTCTAATTTAATATCTCTCATTTAACAATGTATTTAGAACATCTACAGTTAAGATAATGATTGATATGTGGTTAAATCTATCATTGTGACATAATTTTTTATTCCATGTATTTTTTTGTTTTTCTCATTTTTTACGCCTAATTTGGGATTTTTTTTTTTATGTTTGACATTGTGATTACAATATACATTTTTAATCAGAAACTACCTTCAAGTGATATTATTTTACTTCTCATATAGTGTAAGGGCTTTAAAATTATATACTTCAAATCTCCTTTCCATTTTTCATGCTATGGTGTCATATTTTTTAATTTTATATTTGCTCTGAACACACAACATTATTTCTCTTTATACTTAAGTTACTTATCTTTTAGATTAACCTAAGGAAAAACATGAATTTTGTATTTATTTTCATTTATTGATTTTCCAGAAATCTTCATTTATTTGTATATATTCATGTTTTTCTCTTACCACATTCCTACTATTGGAAGAACTTCCTTTAATATTTCTTGTGGTGCAGGTCTGCTTGCAATGAATTCTCTGTTTTCATTAAAGAAGTCTTTCTTTGGCCTTCCTTTTTAAATTATATTTATGCTTTGAATAAAATTCTGGGTTAACAGGTTTTTTTTCTTTTTATCACTTTAAAGAGGACTATTTTCTGCTGTGTGTGTGTGTGTGTGTGTGTGTGTGTGTGTGTGTACATAGTTTATGATGATATCAGCTACAGATCTTACATTTCTTCCTGTGTTTGTCTTTTCTCTGTGACTTCAAGTTATTTCTTTGTCTTTGATGTTTAGCATTTTGAGTGTATTCTGCTTAAGTGTGTGGGTGGTGGGGTAAGGATTTGCTTTATTTATTTTGTCTTTATCTCTCTTCATCTCTGAGTTTTGGGGATCTGTGGTTTGGTATCTGTCATTAATTTGGGAATTAATTTGATATCTGTCATTTTTTTTAAGTATTTCCCCATTCTTTGTCTCCCTATTTTTTTAGGATCCTATTACGCATTTGTTAGACCATTTGATCATGTCTGAAATCTCTGGGATATTGTTTCTCGATTCTTTGATCTTTTTGATCTTTGCTTTGAGTAAATTTTGTTACCTTCCTGTCAAATTCCTTATCCTTTCTTTATTCCACTGGTTATCTTGCTAAATACATTTTTAAAATATTTTTTAAATTTTCATTTCAAGCATGGTCATATTTTCCTTATAGATTCAATCTCTCTTCTAGAATTATCCATTTGACCTTGCATATTGTCTACCTTTTAAAACAGCCTTTACCATATTAATCATAGTTATTTTAAATTTTCTGTTTGATTTTTCTAACAAGTGTCTAATATTCTGAATCTGGTTCTTTGGATTACTTGGTCTCTGCAATGTGTTTTTTGCTTTTTTCCTGTGGCTGATAATTTTTTATTGAATGCTTAACATCTTCATAGGACATACAGGACATGTCCTTCATAGAACAGCCTAGAAATTGGCATGCTTTTCCTTCTGTCAGAACTTTAGGGTGAGTCATTGAGTTAAAATAGTTAGGTGTTGTTCTGTGTTTAAGAATAGGTATAGTTACAGTTATTCTTGGTGCACTATATGCTTTATATTGCCTTCACCTTTAATGTTATCTAGTTCTTAGCTTGAGGGCTATTTTGCCAAATTTTTCTCAATGTCTACCGTCATCTTTAGGTCTTCTCTTGTGCTGCATCTGAGAGAGAGTCTGTTTCCATGTTCTTCATCTTCCTTTACAACTAAACTATAACTTGCAACCTAACATATTTTGGCTTGATGGTGAGGGAAAGGATAGGGCAAGTTCTAGGTTATTCTGATTAAGCCTCATTCATAGGTAATCACTGTGTTTCTGGATCTTTGGGGTGTGGTCTTCTCAGTGATTTAGCCCAACCTCAAGTGTATATTTTTGTCCCACTTGTATTCTTGCTCTCCTTCATGAAAAGAAGGGTTTTTCTTTTTCTTTTCTTTTTTTTCCCAGTTGAAATGGGTTTTGACTGGTTTCTTAGGTGTGACACTACATGTTACCATTTCTCCAAGAGTGTAAGCCTTTTTCTACATAGGAGAACTAGCTGGAAGAACATAGAGAAGGGTTCCATTTCTCCCTGTGGCTCCTCTTCCCCCCCTTCCCCCGCCCCAGCCCTGTACCATTAAAAATGTTTCCTCGGGGGCGCCTGGGTGGCTCAGATGGTTAAGCATCTGCCTTCGGCTCAGGTCATGATCCCAGAGACCTGGGATCGAGTCCCGCATCGGGCTCCCTGCTCCTTGGGAGCCTGCTTCTCCCTCTGCCTCTCTCTCTCTCTCTGTCTCTCATGAATAAATAAATAAAATCTTTAAAAAAAAAAAAAAAATGTTTCCTCGGGATTCTTATCAATGAATTTTGGGAGTACCTGCTGGCATTTGTAGGAAAAAGCCTATAAATGAGTATAAATTTCCCTAGTATTTTCTGTCACTAAAGGTTCTTTATTCTCTAACATACATTTTATCCTTTACAAATCCATTGAAAATGTTAGATAAGTTTTCTAAAACATGTCTGGCAGCATTTGACATAGCCAGGTATGCAAAATCTCATGCTCTTATCTGTCCTTAAATTTTTGATTAGTTGGTGTTCTCTGACCCCAAGTCTTTACAACTTTCTAGAACTCATGTAAAAGCCGTAAGTCAATCTAGAAGCATATTACATTTAAAATAAAAGTTGAGGGGTGCCTGGGTGGCTCAGTCATTAAGCGTCTGCCTTTGGCTCAGGTCATGATCCCAGGGTCCTGGGATCAAGCTCTGCATCAGGCTCCCTGCTCCACAGGAGGCCTGCTTCTCCTTCTCCCACTCCCCCTGCTTGTGTTCCCTCTCTCGCTGTGTCTCTCTCTGTCAAATAAATAAATAAAATCTTAAAAAAAAAATAAAAGTTGAAGTTGATCTCATTGAAATGAGAAAGTTGCCATGTAGGCTAGCTGGTTACACCTCTTTGTTTATGATTTCCTCTAAGCATTCACTTAAGAATTGTTATCACAATAAAAAGAACATACTTTTCAAACAGTTTTTCCAAATTACAGTGTAATACTGCTGACTGGTGTGAAGATAATACTTACGTTGTAAGTGTTCAATGTTCACTAAATGGGTACACAGTAGGATGTCAGTTTAAAGCCACCATTCATTGTATGTTCACATAGCTAAGCAATGCAAATGTGATGATGAATATTTCACAGCCCCCAGCTTCAAAGAATGCATGTCTATAGGGAGACAATCACAGCAAAAGAGAATTGTAATACAGATATTGCATGCTATCATAATCAAATGCAAAAAGCTATCTAGGGAAATGTGAACAAGGGGAACTACCCCAGTATTAGATGTTTAATTCCACTGCACTGTTGGAGGCTAGTCTAATATTGGCGTCTAGTCTAATATTGTACCATTTAAATTGTGATAAGGCTTATCTTAGACTAGTTTACAGGGCACAGTTTAATTTTATCCTGGCATGGCTTGTGATAATTCCTCCCCCTCTTTCTCCTACTCCATGATGGACTCTTAGAACCATCTTAGGACATCTTAGAAAAGATGAATTCATAAAGGAAATGCCAGAAAGATAGGGAGAAAACAAAGAGAAAACAGTATCATAGAAGCCAAGCAAGGAAAATCTTTTCAGAGAAACTCAGTCCAGTGTCATTAGTAACTAGTTGGTTCTAGAACAAATTTTATACTGTAGTTATATTCTCACGACTTATGATTTAAAAGTAGAATGTTTACCTGTTTTCCACTCTTCTGTAAAGTCAGAATTACCACCTGTAATTCTGCAGTTTTCCAGATCTAGCAATCCCCTGACATGAAATGCAGAATACTAACAGATGATTATTCTAATATGAACATATAATGACACTTCTGATTGCTGATTTATTTTTATTTGCTAATCAACACATTGTTTTTTTTCATTCACAAAAGTTCTTAATGAAAGGAGATTTTTAAAAATTTGAGTCCGCAAAACCTTTGCAGATCAAGGTATTTACATTTCAGAAAATGCAACATTAACATAAAAATTCAATTTTCATGTATCTTTCTGTCAGGATAAAAACTCCAAGGAAGATTATAACTCTCAAAGGATAGTGAGGCACAGCAGTCTTTGAAGACCTCCCACATAAAAATCAATGTATGGATTGCTCCTCATTTCCTCTCACATGAGAAATACAATATGGATAGTGTTATTCTTTTTTTAAATCTATTTCTGAACACATTGTGAAAGAAGGAAAAATAAGGTGGAAATCTCAGAAAGAATAGGAAATTATTTAAAACTTTTGGTGTGGTATGTATCTTTGAAGTAAAACAAATACACAGATTTGTGTCCACTGGGACTGCTAAGCAAGGAATAGTTAAGATTTTTTTTTTTAAACCTCAGACCTAGGAATAATCATACTAACACATTTATTGCTGAATTTGAGTTATAAGTAAGATAAATTTTAAAATAATATGCCATCTTATTATATAAGCAACAAACATGCAATCTTTAATTCATAGAATTATTTTTAGAAAATGCAGAAGAGCATGGAGAAGAAAAATTATGCATAATTCCTATGCAGAGAAAAACATAATTAATAGGATATATTTGTTTTTTTCCCCCAGGTGTGTGTCTGTGTGTAATATGTGTATTCTCATGCACAACATACATTTATTTTTAATAATTTACTATTACATGAAATATTTTAAATTATTTTTTTATCTAGTATTGTACTATGTGCTTGTGTATATGTGTATAATTAAACATCCATATTTAATTGGCATTTTATTGCATTTATAATTTTGCATCAGCTTTCACTTAGCCTTATGCCAACATCATTTTCCAAATTATGGAATCATAAATGTTATTAAATGAATGCTTACCATTACATTGTATTATACTGTATGAATATACTAATTTTATATAATCATTTCCATATTGATGGGCATTTACTTCATTTTCCAGGTTGTGTGATACTTAAGGTGTTGCAATAAAAATATATGTACCTCTCTGTGGGTTTATCTAGTTATGTTCATAGAATGAATTATTAGAAATTACTACATGAAGTAATGGATATGTATAAGGCTCTCCATACATATTATAAATGTTTCTTCTAGAAACATAATAGTGATTTACACTTTCACTTAAAGTATTTGAAAGTGACCATCTGACTTTCATTTTAGTGAAGATTTGTTGGTTTACTTGAAAATCAATGCTCAGGAGAAAGAATCGTATACATGTGATTTTTTTTTTTTTTTTTAATGATCGTACCAAAATTATCTGTCTCCAACTCTGATAAAAAAGATCACAGGATATGAGGCAAGCAGATAAATTATAATGGTATTAACACAGACATTAATACAATCAATACAAAGTAGTACATCCAAGTTATTCTATAGATCCATATTGAGAAAAGGAAAATTAATGCATTTATTTTCATGACTCATTTATTTTATATGAGTTAATTATAGAAAAAGATTATAACAAGCTCTAGTGAAGCATATGTTATGCAGTGAATCCTTGGTGATACTTTCTATCTTGAATTGGTTGTAAAAGAGAACTCAGAAAAATCCATTGAGAAATAATACCTAAGCAGCCAAAGAAAAGATGGAAATTAAAAATCTAGAGTGATACCCAGAGATAATTTTGTTTGCTCAAATGTAAGACAAAAATTAGGTTGATGAATTTAGGTATTCTTTAGGCCTATATTTGCTGATACCTACTGGATCCCAGATCATGTTCAGGCCTGGGGAATTGTGAATATACAGATAAAATAACTTATTCTTAAACCACAATCTAATGGAGAAGAATGATAATAAGTCAAAAATGCACAAAAATTATATAATACCAATGGTGATGTATTATCAAGAACAAATCAAACAAGTACAGTTTGTTATAAGAATGTATAATAAAATAATCTTGACATGAAAAGGTAGGAAAGTGAAATTTCCCTGGAGTGCTAAAAGATACATACGAGTAGGCACAGAGGAGGACAAGAACTTCCCAAGCACTGGAAAGAACCTGTGTAAGGATTTGAGGCAGATAGGAAATTTGGAAAACTAAAATAATTGTAAATAGGATGATAGTGAGTTAGCAGTATAGGAGTTAAGATTGTAGCTCAAGTTAGAAGTCCAATAATGGAAGGCCATGTTGAAGAATTTAGAATCGATATTAAAAATATATATATATGCCCATTCACAAAAGTTATTCAGGAAAACGTTAAAGAAGCAACTAAATAATCTGACTGAAATTCCACAGAAAGGGTACATAACTGTAAAAGAAATGTTTTCAAAGTATAAAGTCTCCACAGTGTGTGTGTGAGTGTGTGCGTGTGTGTGTGTGTAATCACTATAAATAGAACTTTGAGAAGTGGAAAGGATATTTTTGAAAAACTTAGTAGTCTTCACATTTGCAGGTAATATAACCCATAATTTCTTTCATTAGAGTGATATAAATAAACAACAGGTTTATTCATCTAACTGATTGATCTAAACCACTGTGAGAATTGATATAGTTCTCACACATAAACATTTTCCAATTACTTGGTATCAGTTTCTAAAATTTCTTAGTTTTACCTTCCTTCAGTAACAGTAGTAGGTAAATTCCTCCAAATAAACAATACTTGTATCATTTTAAATGAATATGGTAGATAAGAAAATGGATAGAGGCAGACAGCCTCCTGGAGATACAGACATTAAAGTAACATCACCCAGTTACATTTTTTTGTAATTAAATTTTGTCTCAGTGAAATTACTAATTTCTTCATGTTATTCTGAAAACCCTAGCTATTAACTTAACTATTAAACCTTAAAGTAGCTAGTATCTACTTGACTCTATTTAAAAATTTAATTTATTGTGATATATATACAAAAAGGTATAACTAGTACGTAACAGCACTTTTGTCTCTGGATTGTAGAAGTTTATGACAAAACATTATAACAATGAACAAAATCAGATGAATTTAACATCTTATTTTTAATTGATATTGATATCATTGATATCAATGATATATGACTGATATATGATATCAATGATATTAAAAGATATCAGAGAACTGAGGTTGCAAAGGAACTTCAACTAAAGTCTAGAGAGGCACATGCCTTTCTAGGGGGCAGGAGTTAGGAGGCTGTGAGCCTCCCTGAGAGCACTTGAGCCTCAGCAGGGGCTGCCCTTGGAGCCCCTGCCATAGTTGGAGGGAGTCTAGAAGAGGAAAGAGAAGCAAAAAGACATGCAAAAGTAGTTATTTTTCTTTCTACTCCCTGTACTCCCCAAATCTTAGGCTTTTTGGCTCTCCTCCTCTGGGGGAAAAAAAATCTCAACTTTTAACTATTCACATACTATCTTTCCCCCTAATTTCTCTATTATATTCTGAATCCCCAATTCTCACTTTCCTCCATACATTAACCACTCCTTTAAAGGTGGGGACCAACTAACGACTACTGGTTTTTGTTCTAGGAGGTAGATACTTTATGCCAACTCTGTCTCCCTGGCATTGTGCCGTGATATTCCAGAGCAGTGGTAGCCCTGAACGCGCCTGATCTCATCTGCTGAGCTTTAAAGCCTACAGCTGCCCCTTTATTATGGAGTCCCCCTGGTGGTCTCCTCTGGGCCTGCACAGTTTAGTGCTGAAGGAGTTGGCAGTTTATACCCCGAATTGTGCACTCACTTTCTCTGTAGCTCCCATTCCTCCCAGGCTCTCCCAGCTAAATTTCCAGCCATGGTGCCTGCCTCGATATTTGTCATCTGACACCCCAAGCCAGTAAGTCTTCAATTTTTCTGCTGTTAAGTTGCATGTGGGCTGATAAATGCATTCAGAAAGAAACCAACAAGAAAGTCTTACTCAGTTCTGTCCTTCAAGGGTAGAATCTTGTGTTTTGATCTGCTTTTCCCTGTGTCCTGGGAGTCTCCCCTGTTCACCTACAATTTAGCAGTCAGCTAGGGTTTGCGGGGAGTTTATATTCAGATTAGTATCTCATCCCTTTCTCTGCTCACTTGCTCAAGGCTGTAACCGCAGCACCTAGAATGAATACCTAGTGACTTATACTAGGCACTCACTAAGTATTTGTTGACTGGCTGGCTGGTCTAAGTCTAAAGCCATTGCTCTATTTAGATATTTGTGTCATTTTATGGAATTGGAAAAAGCTTTAGTGGAAATGTTAGAAAACGAGTTTTCAACAGACTAGAAGCAAGTAACCTACTTCACAATTCACAGGCATCATTTGATTAGGAGATCATGAATAAAATGAGGCAAAATATGTGATTAAGAGTTATCCTTTATAAATGCCATCATAGATGAGTTAAAGAATATGTTCTCCTTGCAGAAAACAGACACTTTTCAAAATTGGCGAAGAAATTGGTTGGTCTGCAATGTAGATACAGAACAGTATCAACTTTCAGTCCATTGTTCTATATCCAACTCTTAGTTATTTAACTAAGATTATATACGACAAATGATTATTATATGATATTGTATGTTTCTTTTTGTTAATATCACCCAGTAATTCTAGTTCAGAGCCTTTCCTTGCAACAAAATTATAAAAAGGATTGGGTTAGAGAATTGAATAAACTTATAGGTCAGTGAAAGAACAAAGCAAAATAATGTTGCATGTTTAATATGCATTTACAAAACAGAGTGATTATTTCTGAATCACAGATTTATTACATTTCACAAGAGTTACTTTCATCCTTCTAATACTTTCTTTAAATGCTTGTTATAACATTATAATTGATTCACAATGTATGAATGGCAGGACAAATTGGAATTAAAATATAAAGAGTCACTATTAATTATCAATTTAAGTGAAGGTGAAACAACTTTAAAAATTTATTAGAAATTAACCTGAAGTTATGATTTTGCTTATAAACACTAAGTTCTTATTCAGGAACATAAAAAATTGAGAAAATTTCATATATATATGTATATATATGAATATATATAACATTTTATTTTATATACATGTTACATGTATATGCAGTTTTTTCACTGGGAACAGAGATAATTCAACTACTCAAAATATTAAGAGACCCCAATTAGAACCAGTTAGTTTTCTTCAGTAATATTGTTTAGAATTTCCAAATCATTTGTTCAGGAATTCTTGAACATTTGTTCAATTCAAATGGCAACAGCAGCATAATGAGTATTATGTTAAATCCTCTTTTTGTATAATTTATCATCTCTTTGACCCATTAAAAGCAACTTAATTTTTCTGAATCTATGGTTCTATTCATTAACAGGGACAGATGTCAGTCTCCTTGTCCATATGTGAGAATCAATTACATTCATTTTTAAAAAGTACCCAACGGTAGGTGCAGCTCATAGTGAGCACTGAGAAATAATTTCATTTGAATCAATGAATGTTTTATTTATGGCTCACAAAGTTATTCACATATAAAAAAAAAATCTCAGAAGTTCTAAACCTAAAATTTAAACTCTAAAGAGTTAAACCTAAGTCAGTTGGGAAAGCCTTTTACTGAAAACACAGGTGGCAGAGGAGTAATTAACATCAACAACTTGTGTTGCTCCAGATTGCAAAACTGAAAGATTACTTACATGTGCATTGGTATGAAAATAACTTGGTTTACAACGGTGAAATACAAGAAAGCAAAATATGGCTCAGATGACAATTCATAAATAACTCATTTATAAATTCAAATGATGAAACATCCAAACCAACATCAATGCTTAGTACTTCCATAAATAAATTTGGCAATCTAGACCAATGGAGCTCTCCACTTCTGGCTCAATCCTACTCTCAAATAAATCCCATGACAAGCCTTAATGAGAAAAGGAGTCAGTCTGCAGTGCATTGCATTTCTCTTTTGATTTTCAACCTCTCTTGTGATTTATCAACACAACCATTCATCCTTCCTCCTTCATTTTTTTTTTTTAGATTTATTTACTTACTTACTTTATATATTTGTTTGTTTGAAAGAGAGAGAGAGTATGGGGGGGAGGGTGGCAGAGGCAGAGTGGAAGCAGGCTCCTCACTGAACAGGGAATCTGATGAGGGGCTGGATCCCAGAATCCTGAGATCATGACCTGAGCTGAAGGCAGAGGATTAACGACATGAGCCACCCAGGTGCCCCATATTCTTCATATTCTTCTATAACTAATCAAACTTATGTGCTTTGACCCCAAATTAGGATAGCTCCAGGGCTTTTAAGAAACTCCTATTTTCCATTTCCTCTTACTCCATATTGGAATGAAATTGTTCTCCAAGAGACAATTTGATCCCACGTATTATCTTCAATTTAATGCTTAAAAAATAAAAGCCCTTTACCTTCATTCCTTTTTTTCCCTAAGCAATGTGTTACATCTATTTGAGATCAAAACTACTAAATTTTGTTGTATTTCATCATTATTATGTGATATAATTTCATTTTTCAAATCTTAAGAACTAGATAAAGTCCTATTACAGGAAAAACTTTTTTAGTATACTATGATGATTGTTTAAAAAAATCACCAATTAACAAATGGGATGTATCTTGAAAATTCTGTATGAAATGCATAATGATGCAAAAGAATAAATTATTGATTGATTCATTTTCATTGTTTCTGTAGTCAACAAACATAATTAAAATTTATGCTAGTAGAATTTAAGCTTGATAATTAAAAGTTACTAAAAGTATTTTCAAAAATAATTACATACTCTATCAAAATATTAGGAGTAAAGAGACCAGTTCACTTTTTTCCAGTTGCTTTTAATGGGTTCCCTAGAAGGAGAGCCTGAGACAGGGATTCAGAAAAATGTGATTAATTCAAGAGTGGCAAATTGACTGGTCCACATATGTCCATCCAGAACGTTGTCCAAACCTCCTAACAAGAGTTGAAATCAATTTCCCCTCCCCTTAAACCTGGATGGACTTGTGACTTTTCCAAACAAGACAGTGTTGGTAGGAGCAATTTATGTAACTTCTAAGGCTAACCCATGAGAAGGATAAAACTTCTGCCTGGCTCTTCCTGTTGTGACTCATGCCTTCAGAATGTTGAGCTAACACGTAAAAAGTCTGCCTACTTTGACATCACCGTGCTGAAGGGCTCATGCAGAAGGACCACAGATGGCAAGAGCTGTCTAAGGGACATCTCTCTTCCAGCTTGCAGCACTTTGAGTTTAGCCAGCATCAGTGTAAATCAGCCTTCAGGAGATTTTAGCCATCCAAATTACTGATGAATAGAACAGATAAATGCTGCCCCACCAAACCTTCTCAAACTTCAGTTAGCAAACTAAATAAAGGCTGTTGTTAGACTCTCAGTCTGAGGGTGATCGTAACACAACGTTGTGACATGAAGGTTGCTCTTCTAGTAAAGATGATGAAAAGGAGTGAGAAAATCAGAAATGACTGAGCCAGAATGAGACCCAGGTTTTGTTTTGCCTTAGGCTGGTCCATCACATCAAATGTGATAACTCTGGAGTATAAATTATACTGCAAATGTGTCCCAGCCTGAGGTAAAGAAGCTAGACTAATTTACTCCCATGAAAGTTAGTCATTGACTGCAGCATGCAAGGTGTGGGAGACCTGTCAGATGAGGTGACTTAGTTGGTCAAGGGAAATACTTTGTAGAAGGTGGCTCCATGAGCCATTAGCAGCCATGCTCACAAAAGCTAATGGGCTTGGGTCAGTCACCCAAAGCATCTATTATCCTGAGAAACCACAAGATGGAGATAACTATCAATGAGTCTAAGTGATAGTATCTTAAGTGTTCCTCACAGAAGGGCGCCTGGGTGGCTCAGTCGTTAAGCGTCTGCCTTCGGCTCAGGTCATGATCCCAGGGTCCTGGGATCCAGCCCCGCATCGGGCTCTCTGCTCAGCGGGAAGCCTGCTTCTCCCTCCCCCACTTCCCCTGCTTATGTTCCCTCTCTCGCTGTGTCTCTCTCTGTCAAATAAATAAATAAAATCTTTAAAAAAAAAAAAGAGTTTCTCACAGAAATAAAATATCAAAATAGGGCAACATGGCATAGTGAAAGTGCAGAGATCAGAATTTGAGACTTGGCTTAATATTAAGCTTGAGTAATTCACATACACTATCCTTTCTCATTCAATAAACGCCTATTGAGCATCAAAATCTGACCCAGAATTTACATTTACGATTCAACTATTTATTTGACCTCACTGCTTGAGAAGGCACGAAGTACCTTCAAATTGAAAATGCTCAAAAACAGTTACAGAAGTAATGATCTTGACTGAAAACTCAGCCTTTCACTGTTCTATATTTTCAGTTGTACATGTTAGAAATACAAGAGATATTTCTGGCACTTCTCCTTTCCCAATTCACTAAGTCCCACCTTTTTAAGTATCTCTCAGATGAATTTCATGTTTCCTTCTCTACCACTACATCCTTAATCCCAACTTACTATCTCTTGTCTGAAGTGCTTTAATAGCCTCATAAATTCCTTCCTAGATCTCTACCTAGATACTTTCAAATCTGATCCTATTTCCAGCATGCTCAAAACCCTGAAAAGATGCTCCGTTAGTCTTTTGTGCATAACCATAATCTTCAGCATGTCCCACAATGGGCATACCTCTCTTGCTTCTTGCATCTTCTGTCAGATCCAACTTTCCTTTCTATGAGCCTGCCATATGTCTTTCTTGCATTTTCTCCAGAACCAAAGTCTTTGCCTGGAATTCCCTTTGCACATTTATTTCCTTTTCATCCTTCAAATATTGGATCAGTGATCAATTTTCTCCTTTTCCTTTCAACATAGACTAGGTCAGATCTCCAAGTTATATCTGACACAATGTACCACCCCTTCATAGTATACATCAAAGTCACAACTTTAATTATGTGATTATTGATCAATCTTTATTTTTTTCTACCAGGTTGAAATAATAATGAGAGCAGGAATCAAGTTCGTTTTTGTTTCCCACATTCTCCCCAGCCCTTTATACTGTTCCCAGCAAATGGTAAACATCCGATAAATATTTGTCAAATGAATCAATCAATAAAAATGAAGTCATGTTTTCTGACTGTGGCTAATACTACTCTTCTTTGAGAAAACTAAGGCCACTTACTTTCAGTGAACAGTCAATTTATGTTCAGAAAATCTTATTAGTTATACATGTACTTATTGCTTTTTCATGTGCAAATGGAGAAAATAAAGTACAAATGCTTTGCAATATAGATTTCTTTCTCTTTCAAAAATGTATTCAAATGCTTTAATATCATGCATTCCAAAAACATTACATGTTAATAATTGAAAGTACTTAGTAATGTAAGGAATAATTATCAAATAATCTGTAAAGGCATGTAATTACTTTGTGCTGACATGGCACTTGTAATTGCTTGTGGGGGATGAATACTTGAGCGAACATAAATAGAATTACAGAACATTGGCTTAAAAAAAAAGACATGAAGGCTATTTGTTCTATGCCAGAATTAACAATGTCTTAGTGAGGAAAAAGGAAGGATGAGACCGACAAGAGAACAATATGAGAAGAGTAGGAAGAAAAGACTAGGGAAAGGAGAGTAGCCAAAAAAAAGATACAGAAAGTGTATTTGTAAGTTCTTAAATCTGTCCATTTTGAACCTCTATACTAGGCTAGTTCCTCACCTTTTTGTTTCTGAAGAAATAAAGTGTATCCTCAATGAAAATGGAAGCACAACCTTCCTGGATTGTCTTCAAATATGTATAGGCATAACATACAATATTTTCACATGTATTTTGAAAAAACTAAATGATGTATAATGCAAAAAAAATAATCAGATTACTGCACAGTCCAGTAACCTTTAACACAGGCTAAAAAAATTGGGCCTGTTGTGAGTCTTAGTTCAAGTGAGCTATTCTAAACAGCTCATTAACATCTGTAATCCAGGAATGACACTGGCCCATCTATCAGAGAATGTGTGATTAGGCAGCAGGGTTTTACTCTAGGGCTTCATTTTTTCTAATTTTGGAAGGCAGTGGGAGTGTCTCATTTTTTCATATTGAATGATTATGATACTTGTTTAGATAGAAAATGTGATGTGTACTCAACAAATGAAAATAGATGACAAGCCAGGATCTTTTGAAAAATCTATTTGAAAATTAAAGAAGTCTGCCCTCTTAATTACATTCCTGTATCTTTCTAGTTTGCCAATGCTTGAATCACAGATCACCAACTAATCCAACATGGTTTTTACCTTAAAGTGGGTAGGCATTTCATTTTGCTTAACTGGACAGTAGAAAGTGGAGATGGTATAGAATCAAGGTATATTTTCTTTGATGTTAGTCTGAATTTGGTAATTGTTACAAATTTTTCCCATGTGTTATATGCTTTTCAGTAAGTTGGGACATAGCACCTAGGAAAGACATATTTTAGAAGCTTAATTCTGTCTATAGAGCTGCATTTAAAATAATGCAGTGGGATGAATCTTATGGCAAGTTATGGCCAAATTCCAGTGCTTTAAATGTTTTTAAATGTAAATGTCAAAAATTTAAAGAAACCATGTATTAGCCAGGGTTCATCAGAGAAGCAGAGCTAATAGAATATGTTTTATATATTTTTAATATCTTTTAATATATTTATATATATTTATAAACCAAAATATATATAAATATATTTATATATATATGGATATCTATCTGTCTAAATCTATCCATCTATTTATCTATGGGCAGAATTTTATTTTAAGTAATTGACTCATGATTGTGAAGGCTGGATACTCCACATTCTGCAGGGCAGGCTTGCAGGCTGGAGACCTGGGGCAGAAGTGAGACTACAGCATAAATCTAAATGCAATCTGGAGGCTGTCTCTTCCTCACACTTCTCCCTGTTTTCAGTTAAGGCTTTCAACTGATTGGCTGAGTCCCATCCTCATTATGGAAAGTAATCTTTTGACTAAAATGTTTACTTTAAATGTTAATTCCATCTTTACAGCCTTTATCCATTACTGATGTTTGACCTAGTATCTGGATATCATGGCCTACCCAGGTTGATACATAATATTCACCACCACAAACTATACTTTTCAAATTTTCAGAAACAGAAAAACGATATGCTAAGTTATATGCCTTTTAAGCACAGCCTTAGAAGAGAGGTGTGGCATTTAAAGCAATGAGCAGGTTACCATTTAAAATAAATCCTTTGATGTTTAATGTTCTTGTTAGAGATCCTTGATCACTATGTGTATGGAATATGAAATAACATAAAAATGAAAACTGTCTGCTTATCAAATAACTTCTATATAATAGATGTCCACTGCTGACGATACAGTTTTTTGTTTTGTTCTGTTTTTCATGAGTTCTGAGTGGAGAATAAGCTGTAAAAGGGTGAGGAAATGATCTAAAAAAAAAAAAAATCATGTAACAAAAACATACCCATGTCAGCCATATTTAGCAATTGTTATATAGGCTTTATGCTTTAGGATTTAAAATTTAAAATATGTACAGGAATAGCTGAAGTCCCATTTCAGACTCTGTCCTTTCCAGAACTCCCATGCCAGAATGAATCACCAACATCTTTGCTGGGATTCTTTCAGTCTATTTCCTGTATTTTATTTCATGCCTATTTACTCTTAAATAATACCTTATTTTGATTTATAAAAGTTATTATAGTACATTACAAACTGTAACTAAAGTTGCATGATCACTGAAGAGACTTGGCACTATATAAAAGATACATTAAAAGGATATCTAGTTGTTTCACAATTAAAACAAATAGGTTAGTTTTCACAATTATTCTTAAATTAATACTATATGCTGAGGTTGTAGATTACATTGCTACCACCCATAGAGAAATAATACACCAGACTGTTCATTAGTATTGTAAACAAAAAATAAATATGAATATTTCATTGTTTTAGAAATGATAGAAAAATACACATTGATCCTCATGGTGAAATTGTAAAATAAATTATGGATAAGTAGACTCTAATTCCAACAAAAAGGTAATATAATTTCCCTCTTGTTTTTGAATTTTATTTTAAATGACAAGTACTCAATCTGGAGACAGGAAGAAGATAAGCAAAAATAAGAATGGCCAGTAGAAAAATGGATAAAATATGTGAATGAAAATAGGACAAATAAAAATGCAAAAAATATATAATTCTGTCCATTTATATACTAAAAATATTTAAAGCACTAATATTTTTACTTGAGAATAATTATTTAAAAATTTAGGTCTAAGAATTATCTTCTCTTCATTGTGTTATTATAAATCTGTCTTACCAGATCAGTTGTTTTAATATGAAATTTTAATCTCCAAACTCACACAAAATATAACTATTTTTCAACTCTCATAATTTCTTTTACTTATAATGACTCATAAAGCACCTTCTGAAAATGACCTGGAAGAGTGTCCTAGAGAGGGATAAGGAGTGATATGGCATAATTTATGATGTGTAATGGTATAATGTGGTAGAGGAAGAGAGAGCATGCTCCATGCTCTTCACCAGACATGTGCAGTTCAAATTCCAGCATTGCCACTTTCCAGCTGTGTCTGGTTCATCAAATTATTTAGTCTATATATGCTTCAGTTTCTCCATCTGTAATATGGGAATAATAATAGTAATATCTGGTAAAGCTGAGAATAAAATAAGTGTGGAGTGCGTAAAACAGCACCTGACTCAAAGTAAGTCCTATAAAGTATCAGCTATTAACATTCTTAAAAGTAGCATTGGTATAATTCTGGTATTTTTTCCCCAACATAAGTACACATTCAACATAAGGTGGCATCGAAGACCTCCCACAGTGTTGACATAACCTAACCTTTTAGACATGTTTATTATAAATATGCCTATAAATAAACTAGTGTTTAGTAGCATTGGTATATGCTTGAATTGTCACCAAGGCATCAAATTATAGTTTAGAGTTTAAAACAACTTCAGGAATTTACTGTCTAGGCTGAAAATCTTTCTAAATTACCGCCTTATTCATATTTTTGAGAACATAGCTAATAGTCTAGTATTTAATGGAGTCACTAGGTTATTTTGGGAAATAGTTTAATGTGATAATAAATATATATATACTTTCTCATTGAATCAAATCCACGCAGTGGTCATGCTAACTCACATACTTCATACCTCATGGAGCAAACAATAAAAACAGGTGGACTTGAATCTCTCCTATCTTGTAATTATTTTCTTTTTTTAAATTTTTTTATTGTTATGTTAATCACCATACATTACATCATTAGTTTTTGATGTAGTGTTCCATGATTCATTGTTTGTGCATAACACCCAGTGCTCCATGCAGAACGTGCCCTCTTTAATAGCCATCACCAGGCTAACCCATTCTCCCACCCCCCTCCCCTCTAGAACCCTCAGTTTGTTTTTCAGAGTCCATCGTCTCTCATGGTTCATCTCCCCCTCTGATTCCCCCCCCTTCATTCTTCCCCTCCTGCTATCTTCTTCTTTTTTTTTTTTCTTAACATATATTGCATTATTTGTTTCAGAGGTACAGATCTGTGATTCAACAGTCTTGCACAATTCACAGCGCTCACCATAGCACATACCCTCCCCAATGTCTGTCACCCAGCCACCCCATCCCTCCCACCCCCCAACACTCCAGCAACCCTCAGTTTGTTTCCTGAGATTAAGAATTCCTCATATCAGTGAGGTCATATGATACATGTCTTTCTCTGATTGACTTATTTCGCTCAGCATAACACCCTCCAGTTCCATCCACGTCGTTGCAAGTGGCAAGATCTCATTCCTTTTGATGGCTGCATAATATTCCATTGTATATATATACCACATCTTCTTTATCCATTCATCTGTTGATGGACATCTTGGCTCTTTCCATAGTTTGGCTATTGTGGACATTGCTGCTATAAACATCGGGGTGTGCGTACCCCTTCAGATCCCTACATTTGTATCTTTGGGGTAAATACCCAGTAGTGCAATTGCTGGATTGTATGGTGGCTCTATTTTCAACTTTTTGAGGAACCTCCCTACTGTTTTCCAGAGTGGTTGCACCAGCTTGCATTCCCACCAACAGTGTAGGAGGGTTCCCCTTTCTCCGCATACCTTCCAACATCTGTCGTTTCCTGACTTGTTCATTTTAGCCATTCTGACTGGTGTGAGGTGGTATCTCATTGAGGTTTTGATTTGGATTTCCCAAAAGTACTCAACATCCTGATGCCGAGCGATGTTGAGTACTTTTTCATGTGTCTGTTGGCCATTTGGATGTCTTCTTTGGAAAAATGTCTGTTCATATCTTCTGCCCATTTCTTGATTGGATTATTTGTTCTTTGGATATTGAGTTTGATAAGTTCTTTATTTTGGATTTTGGATACTAGCCCTTTATCTGATAGGTCATTTTGCAAATATCTTCTCCCATTCTGTCGGTTGTCTTTTGGTTTTGTTGACTGTTTCTTTTGCTGTGCAAAGGCTTTTTATCTTGATGAAGTCCCAATAGTTCATTTTTGCCCTTGCTTCCCTTGCCTTTGGCGATGTTTCTCAGAAGAAGTTGCTGTGGCTGAGGTCGAAGAGGTTGCTGCCTGTGTTCTCCTTTAGGATTTTGATGGACTCCTGTCTCACATTTAGGTCTTTCAACCATTTTGAGTCTATTTTTGTGTGTGGTGTAAGGAAATGGTCCAGTTTCATTCTTCTGCCTGTGGTTGTCCAGTTTTCCCAACACCATTTGTTGAAGAGATTGTCTTTTTTCCATTGGACATTCTTTCCTGCTTTGTCAAAGATGAGTTGACCATAGAGTTGAGGGTCCATTTCTGGGCTCTCTATTCTGTTCCATTGATCTATGTGTCTGTTTTTGTGCCAGTACGATACTGTCTTGATGATGACAGCTTTGTAATAGAGCTTGAAGTCCGGAATTGTGATGCCACCAGCTTTGCTTTTTTTTTTTTTTGACATTCCTCTGGCTATTCGAGGTCTTTTCTGGTTCCATACAAGTTTTAGGATTATTTGTTCCATATCTTTGAAAAAAGTTGATGGTATTTTGATGGGGATTGCATTGAATGTGTTGATTGCTCTAGGTAGCATTGACATCTTTACAATATTTGTTCTTCCAATCCACGAGCATAGAATGTTTTTCCATTTCTTTGTGTCTTCCTCAGTTTCTTTCATGAGTATTTTATAGTTTTCTGAGTACAGATCCTTTGCCTCTTTGGTTAGATTTATTCCTAGGTATCTTATGGTTTTGGGTGCAATTGTAAATGGGATCGAATCCTTAATTTCTCTTTCTTCTGTCTTGTTGTTGGTGTATAGGAATGCCACTGATTTCTGTGCATTGATTTTATATCCTGCCACTTTACTGAATTCCTATATGAGTTCTAGCAGTTTCTTGTAATTATTTTCATTTTCAGTGACAAGTATGGCAAAGTTTGTTTATTCAGATTAGACCTCGTTCTGCATGGTAGTTCAGGACTGTGAAAATGGTCTTGTGATCTAAAACTGCAAAATGATCTTAATGGTCAATGGGACATATATGATTATTCAGTGACCTTAACACACTTTGTCAAAACATTAGATATTCTGTTATAAATGTAGAGGAAATGAAAACAGTAATTACTTCATACCCTGAAGTTTAAAATATTAGAATGTTGAGAACTAGAGCATTTTATTGTTCCTAAAATCTTATCAGGACTATGTGAACAGTTCTTGCTTCCTCCTCATTATATAATTGACATTAGGAGAGAACTTTCTTGGGATTATTTAAGTATTTTTAATATTCCATTTTGTGACCCTACCCTAGCTTGTTTTACATCTTTTGCTATTCTTTTAGTGATTACACTACAGATTGAAATATACATCCTTGATTTATTAAAGTCTAATGCAATTTAGTTCTATTACCATTTTCCAGAATAATTTTCATATATAATGTCCAGCATTCAATCCAGCATTACCATCCTTATCAGGAAATAAGGCTACATGATAGGAAACAGAGCAAACAGCCGATCATGTGATGTGCCCATGAATCAGAATGATCAGGCACAGTTTCTAAAATGTGTGTGGTTTATATAAACCAGAAATTAGATGAGATAATAAGGAATTTCATCAGAGAACTCCATACTATGAAAAAAATCAAATGGAAATTTTTAACTTGAATAATGCAATAGTTGAAACTTGGAGCTGAATAGGTAGATATAACAGCGTTTTAAAATAGAAGAGCAAATTCATGAACTGGAAGATCAGTGCCAAGTTTGATTTCTCTTGGCAATACTAATTTGGTTTACCATTCAAAAATTAAATACTGTAAGTTGCCACACTGGTAGAATAAATGAAAACATATTTGCATTTCAATGCTTAATAAAAATAAAATTCATCCATGTATCCATTCTTGGATAAAATCTTAGCAAACTAAGAATAGAAGGAAATTTGTTCAATATTGTAAAAAAGACATATTTTGGAAATAAAATTACAGCAGGATAATTCAATTATGCTTTTCCTTTCTATTTCACAAAAATATTTGGATTAGTACCCAACCCTGCTCTCTTTTACCTTCTTTGCCTGTAATTGAAGCTTAATTAGCACGAGTTGTTTGTGCTGCAATCTCAAACACTCCATCTGGTGGCTACCTGATGGTAGAAACTTGTGTTCTGTGAAAACCCAAGCACACAACAACTTTGCCTATAAGTGGATTACTCTGGCAACCTTCGTCTCCCCAAATCTTATTTATTTTTTATTAATTTGTCCTGAGCTCAGAAGTAGGTAGAATAGATATAATTTATCATCGTATCTAAATCCTAACAAATTATATTTGTGAACTTGGAAAAGATAATTTTCTTAAGATATAAATATCAGAATTTTTAAACTGAACAGTAATCCATTTGACAACATCCAAATTAAGAACTTTTGATGTAAACAAAGAAATAAGAAACAAAATTATAAATACTACCTATCTTTTTGGAGAAAACATTAATATTTACAGGGTGCCTACAAATCAAGGAGGAAAATTTAAACAAGGAAGAAAATTGGCTAAGAACAATATTAAACAATCTACAGAAAGAAAGCAAAGGGAAAATCTCCACTAATCAGAATAAATTAAATAGAAACAAATATTATTTCTCACTCATCCTTGCAAAAGTTCAAAAGTCTGACATTATCAATTATTGATGAGTATGTGGGGAAGGGCACGCCTACACTGTTGGTGAACAAATAAAATGGATCAGCCACTTTGAAAAGCAGTTTGGTATTATATAACACAATTGAAAATGCATAATCCTGCTGACTGAAAATAGTTTCTCTTTGGGCAGATTGCATTATCTTTTGTGTAAAACTGGAATAATATTGGCACCCATCATAAAAATACTAGAATAAAATGGGTAATCTCATGCAAAGCACTTGAAGTATGATATTTTTATTATAAACTGGGGGAAACTAATACATATGCATATGGAGACATTTACAAGTAAACTTTGCAGCATTGCCTGTGAAATAATTGAATATAATCTAATGATCCACATAATAATAATACATATGATAATATACAAATGAGCTATACAAATGATAATACAAATGAGCTATAGTCTCATTTTTAAAATATTCCTAGATATAGTTCAACAAAAACTAAAGAACTAATGAATATGTACCTATATAAATGTACCTTAAAAGTGCATTAAGCCTTAAATGGTATGGATTTCTTTGTAGTATGAATTGCCTTTATTGGTAAAAAAAGCAGGTCAATCCATGTTCAATATGGCACAGTCAGTGATAAAAACTGGAAAAGCAAGATTGATTTTACTTATGCTATTGCAATGGGGAAAGCACCCCAGATCCTAAGATCAGTGTCTGGCAGAGTGGTGTGCTCATAGATATTTATAGGGAAGAATAGACAAGCTACAGATAGGATAGTTTACAGTCGGGGTTATTTGGCAAGTAGGGGAAGTCTTAGTAAGCTCACGGTTTTTGAAACTGGGAAGTCCAAGATAAGGTGCCAGGCAATGTGGTGTCTAGTTGAGGGTTCTCTTCTTGGTGTGCAGATGGGCTGCCTTCCTGCCATGTCCTCACATAGAGAGTGAGAACTCTCTTCCTTTTCTAAGGGTACCAGTCCTGTCAGATTATGGCCTTATTTAACCTTTATTACCACTTCACAGTGTCTATCTCCAAAGAGTGTCATATTGGGGGTTAGGGTTTCAACATATAAATTTGGTGGGTACACAAACATTTAGTCCATAACATACCTTGATCACAGGAAAGATTGGAACCATGAGATCCTCACAAGGACACTGGTGCATTTTCACCCTATTTTGTCCTCGATGCTAACATAATGGTTGGCCTGGCACTTAAGCTGGACTCAATGGCATTTGTTAAGGACCAAATGGAATCCCTTAGATGGGTTCTTTATATAAAGAAGTGGTTTCGTTGAAAACCATATATAGTTGGGTCTCATTTTTTTGTTTGTTTTATCCACTCTGACATATGTCATCTTAATTGGTATCTTTAAACCATTCACATTTATAGTGATTATTGATATAGTTGGATTGATATCCACCATGTTTATAACTTTTACTATTTGTTGTACTTGTATTTTGAGTTTCCTTTTCTCCTTTATTCTGCCTTCACTGGTTTTGAGTGTTTTATGTGATTCCTCTCTTAGTATAGCAAGTACACTTTTTTTGAAATTTTTTAGTGGCTCCCTGAAGTTTGCAATGTATATTGTTCATGAATCAAAGTCTACCTTCAAATGACAGTATCTGCCTCAAATGTATTCTAGATTATTTATAACATAATATTCCCAATTTCTCTCTTTATAATATTGCTGCTATTTATTCCAGTCATCCACATGCTATTATCATCCCATAATTTTTACTAGTATTTTACACACAGTTATTTGTTAGATCAATTAAGAATAAAAGAAGTATTTTATTTCATTTTCTATCTCTAATACTTCTCCTTTCTAAATGGAGATCCAAGTTTCTGAACTACCTTATTTTTCTTCTGCTTAAATATCTTTTAGCCTTTCTTACAAGGCAGTTGTACAGTGATGAACTCCCTCAATTTGTGTTTTTTTTTTTTTTTTTCTGGGGAATTCCCATTTCTCTTTCAATTTGAAGGATAATTTCACTTACTATAGGATTCTAGTGATTTATTATTTTCTTTAAATGCTTTAAATACTTTACTTTCTTCTTGCTTGCATGGTTTCTGACAAAAAATCTACTGTAATTCTTGTAACTGTGTCTGCATAGGTAAGGTGATTTTTTCCTCTGTTTTCAGCAGAAATCATTGTCTCTCATGTTTTTTGTAGTTTGAATATGATATGCCTGTATGCCCATTTTTTGGTATTTAATCTACTTTGTGTTCTCTGTACTTCCTGGATCTATGGGTTGGTGTCTGTCATTGATTTGGGAATATTTTCAACCATTATTACTTCAAATATTTTTTTCTGCTCTATCCTTTCTTCTTCTTCCACTATTCCAATTATGCATATATTACATCTTTTCAAATTGTGCCACAGTTCTTGGTTTTTTGTTTTTTGTTTTTTTTTTCATTCTTCTCTTTGTATTTCAGTTTTGGAAGTCTCTGTTGACATTTCTTCATGTTCACTGATTCTTTTCTTGGCTGGATCTAGATTACTGATGAGCTCATCAAAGGCATTCTTCATGTCTGTATAGTGTGTGTGATTTTTAGCATTTCCTCTTGATTCTTAGTTTTTACCTCTCCACTTTGCATGACCCATTTGTCCTTGCATGCTGTGTACTTTTTCTATTAAGACCTTATTATATTAATCATAGTTATTCTAAATTTCCTGTATACGAATTCCAAAATCTGTGCCATATCTGAATCTGATTCTCATGCTTATTTTGTCTCTCAAGACTGTGTTTATGCCTTTTATAGCCTGCCTTATAGTTTTTTTGGTGTTTTTGAAAGACAGACATGGTACATAGAGCAGTAGTAAACGTGGTTATAAGCCTTTAGTGTGAGGTTTTATGTTGACGGCTGCATTGGGCTGTGCTTAATGTTTGCTGTAGTTGTTGGTGTCAGAGGCTTTGATTTCTTCTTGTTTTTGTCTTTCTTTGGGTCTCCCTAAAAACTCCTTAAATAGAATCTTCATTTTATAGCTTTTACAGCTGTAATCCATTCTTATTATACTAGAGTCCTGTTGATGTGCTAGAAAGATGTAATTATGACTAAATCTCAGTGTTTCAGTTGATCTAAATTCCTCAGTTGTGACCTTCACAGCTGTATCTTAGATTTTTTTCACCCTTATATGAGACAGGAAGGCTAGAGGGGAGTGGAGTCAGAGAAATGCCCTCTCCCTCCTGAGATAAGACTCTGGCAAATTGTTTCCCCTTGGAGAGCAAGCCTTAGCTATGGAGAAGACTCTTGGTGTATCTCATGATGGTAACTTTCTCTTCCCTTGCCACAGCCACCAGCGGATCTTTCCTATCTCTTGTTGTGAGAACTTAGTGGGGCTCCTTAAAAGTAAAATCTGTAAAAATGTGGGGCCTGACTGAAAATTGTGGCTCTGGGGTTTTGTTCTCATGCCAGTTCACACTTAGCCTCTAGCAATTTGCCAAAATTAGTATTTAACTGTTCCTACCAGTTTATGGCCCAGTGGTTTCTGCTCCAGGTAAGCTGATCTGAGCTGTGACACTCTGGATTTACCTGTCTCTCCAGATTTCAAGGTGGGGGTTTGTCCTGTGACCTCAGTTTTCAGATAGTTCCCAGACAGGTCCTTGATTTTCAAGTTGTTTGGCTTTTTACCTATAAGGACAGAAGAAAAGGCAGCTTATTCCATGTTGGGCCTTTACATGGGCTCTTAATGTCTTGATGATATAAACACACGTGAGCCCTGGTTTCATTAGAAAAGTACCCTCTATTTGTGAGATTTGAGGGAAAAGATCAAAATGATTTTTAACAATTTGGCATGGCAACTGAAACTTTAACTGTAACACAATGCTTTTGATGAAAAATTGCTGCAAGAAAGCCAGTGTTAAATGACAAAGCCCCACTGATTTAAAAACTGTTAAATTGCTTTGCTATAAAAGCCAGAAAGACATAGTTTCAATTCTTGGACCTGAGTAATTTTTCTGTGCCTCAGTCCATACAGGTTTAGTTTTTAATGCCCACCTTATGAGATATATCCATGTACTTGCCATGAACATTTTTCTTTGTATATTATGTACCAAATGTCATTTAGACACTGTTTTATGCAAAACAGGCAAAAATCCCTACTGTCATGGTGCTTATTTTCTAATGAGAAGATAGAAATAAGAATAATAAGTCACATATATAGTATGCTGGATAGTAGTGAGATCTAAGGGGGAAAAGAAATAGAGAAAGGAAACCAGGAAATGTAATTCTATAGCATGACCAGGAAAGGGCTCTTTTAAAAAGATGACATTTAGGACAAAGCCTAAAGAAGGTCAGGGGCTCACCCATGTAGATCACTGATAAATAGTATTCCAGGAAAAAGGAAGGACAAGTGCAGAGGCTCTGACACTGAAGTGTCCCAAAATGTTAGGGACACCGAGGAAAGCAGTGTTGCTGGAAATGAGTGCAAAAGGATGAAAAGTCAGAGAGTAAAAGCAGGATGGGTGGAGGAGACTCGTTGTCTAACTGCGGACTGTGTCGGGTCTTGTAGATCATTTTAATATTGCAAGGACTGTAGTTTTGAATCTGGGTAAGATAGAAATCCATTGGAGAGTTGTGATCAAAGAACGGATATAATTTGACTTTGGTTTTAATAAGATCACTCAGCCAGCTGTGCCTGCATGGAAAGTAAAGAATTGAGAGAAATAATTTGTGTATTTCTTCCCAGCGTTTGCTATGTATTTATCACAAAATAAGGAGAGCCTCATTTTATATCAAAAGCCATCATGGCCATGACAAATGGGGAAAGTAGTGGACTCTGGGACTTAATAATATTTCACTGGAAGAAGATGGAGGGAAGGGAAGGTGTACAGAAAAGAGGCAGACACAGGTGCTCGCAGTGTCCTCAGGGTCCCAGGAGTAGCATGATGACCTGGGGCTGGGGATAGAGGTCAGTGAAGGAGAAGAGCCAGTGGAAGGGGAGGTGCAGAGTATCACAAAAGTAAAAGATCATAAACTTGGAGTTTTGCTGAAATTCAATTCTGACAATAGCAATTTCATTTTGATTATAGTGTAATACCTTAGAATCATCCAGTTTCTCTGATACAACCTTAATTTTTTCTTACCTGCTACCTAAGACATAGTTGCCTTGCTATTTAGTCTGAAAGTTCTTTAGCTTGTTTACTTGACTCACATATAATTTTTATTATTCCCTGGCCCACATCCCCAACCTCTTCATATAAATACTTCTTTCAGACACATTAAAATGTGACCTCATTTTCTGATAACTATGCTTCTCATGTGTATCATAGCACAGACTGTTTAGTAATTCAAGAATGATATATTTTATTCTTGCTGAATATAACTTTAATTTTCTATGACGATCAATAAAAACAATATAAATTCCTTTAGGAAATATGTCCCTAGGAGAGGATAGAAACATCAGTGAAACATGAAACTGACAAGAAATGAGAATCCAATAAACATTTGCACATTAACTTGAGAGCACTTTGCAGCTTGTTGCTGCATTTCTCTAAATTAGGATTTGATATAGTGAGGCTTTATGAGAGATTTTCTCCTGTAAGAGCATTATCAAAGTTATTCATGCTACATCTGAAGTTCTAGATTATTGAGAATCATCATCTCACTGACAAAGTGAGTATTAGCTAATTGGTAACAGGGGAATAGAAGGTGTGAAAAAATACACAAGGTATTAGAGGTAATTTATTTGTTGAAAGCACTTGTAGACAGTTTGACATTACATTCAGTTAACACTTCTGGGGACTTTTAAAATTATTCTCTCTGCCAGGCAGGACACAGATTCTGTACTTTCACAAGACGTATGAACAGACTTCTCTTGATTTTCTTTCCAGGCATTAGAATTGAAAATGTAAACCATTGCTTGCTGTC
Source organism: Halichoerus grypus (assembly GCF_964656455.1). Lineage (NCBI taxonomy): Eukaryota > Metazoa > Chordata > Mammalia > Carnivora > Phocidae > Halichoerus > Halichoerus grypus. The sequence continues at coordinate 11,092,662 of NC_135724.1, forward strand.
CTTGCGGATGCTCTATCAACATTTTTAACAGCTGTAATGTCCTCTATTTTATAAATTTAATATTCTGCCTTTCAAAATGACAATTATTTTCAAAATTTCAAATTTCTCTTTGGTTAGAGAGGAAGATCCCAGAGTAAAGCTGACAGTCTCTCCTAAATAAATTCTTGAAAGGAGGAAAGCTTCAGCATTTGACCGGAAGCGCTGTCAGAAAAGGCTCAGTTTCTTGAGTCCCTCTGCTGGCTAGTGGCAACCGTTTCGGATAATGAAATTTTTGTAACTTAATTCTGATCTTTAGGTTTAAAATCAGCTGAAACAGGTCTTCACTGGAGTGTTTTATGGGTTGTAAAAAAGTGCCCAACGCTTTTACCTCCTTGCTCTCATGACCACAACTATGCTACCAACCCAATGTATAAGACCTTAAATGATTAAGAATGGGAAATTATTTTTTTTCATAGAGATAAATTCGAATCTGCAAAGTATTCATTGGCCAGATTTTACATTAAAAATGATTCTGATTACTTCCTCTAAGCAAGTAAATTTTGGTAGATGGAAGAAAGAATCTGAGAGCCTAAAAGGGAAGAGAACTGTGGAAGTATAAAAACAGAAATCAGGGAGAGGAAATAAAGTTTAGCTGAAATGAGTGATATAGATGATTTTAGATCATCAAAGGGGAACTAGCCATATTTTATCACCATATTGTGAGGCATGCTTCTTACCTCATCTGCCTTAACGAGGCACCATCTTTCAATGCACATACCAATTTCAATTAATGAAGTACTTAGGTGTATGTGTAAAAATATACATATGTATATAACCTGTCCTTTAAAATCTAACAGGCATAGTTTAAAATGAAATATTCACCCCCGTAAATAGTAGTTTTCATATAAAGACACAAAATTATAATTAAGATACAGACTTAATTATGGTGTGGCTGGATATGATGTTAGATTCAGTTTATCCTCACTAAATAACTGTGGGAAATAATAGAAAGGAACAAAGTGTGTTATCTCTCAGTATACTGGCTACATCCTCTGCTTGCTTTTGTGACTTCAACAATTTTTTCCCAAGAGATGAAGCCACATCACTTCGTTGCATCAGAGCTTAGAAATCAAGGAACCATCAACTAGCCAATAAGAGCAGGAAACTAGGTAATCTAGCCCACACTTGGGCTGAGCTCCTAAAAGGCTATACCCTGGTAGTTAAAGGGTCAGAAGAGCTGTTCTCTCTGGAGCTGTAGTTTGCCTTTATCATTTATCAATGAAGTTCAAGAGTCCCATACTGTCAGCACGCAAGGGGGTGCAGTGAAAGTAAACAAAAGTACTCTCCTGAGGAATAGAATATTATCTGAGGACTCTTGCTATTTGTATCTATTTTTCTTAAACAGTGTCTAATGTAAAATCAAAGATAATCAGGAACAGACAGACATATGACAAAATGACCAAGGGGGGGGAAAAAAAAACAACCTAAAATTAAACTTGAAAACCTCAGCAATGATCTAGAAACTCTAAAATCAAAGCGGCACATTTGAAGAAAAAATTAATTTCTAGAAGAGACAAATACAATAACAAATTAAGAAATCAAGGGATAAATTTGGTAGCAAATTAAACAGGGCTGAAGAGAACTGATACATTGAAAGACAAGTCAGAGAAAGTCTACAAAGTGGCAGAGAGACAAGAGATGAGAAAAGGAATGGTGTGGAATGCTAGCATGTGTTTTAAAGGATTCTCAGGGAAAGGGGAGCAAAAACGAGGCAGAAACAATATTTGAGTCATAGAATGTGCAGATTAAAGACACCAATTCTCAGATGCAAGATTTGCAATATATTCAATAAAAAATAATAGAAATAAATTCACAACTTATAAAACCTCAGAAAGCCAAATAAAAAATATATTTAAAATGAGCACCCCCCCAACACAATTTTACAAGAATTTAAAGTATAAAGTTATTCCAAGAGCAACAATGGAGGACAAGTGACAGTCTAGCCTGTGCTTGATAATAAATGAACCCAAGTTCTTAACACAGTAAACAAATACATTTTATTTCTTGCTCACATCTCTGTTCAATTAGGACTGGATAGGACCTTGACTCTTGTATAGATTCCCCGTGATGTGTAGCCAGATAAGAGGGAACAGTAGGATGCTGAAAGATGGGTTTGAGAACTATGTTGTAAAGAGCCTTCCTTCACTTTCACTTATATCCCATTGGCCAGAACCCTGGTATATTGTTCATACCTAATTACCAGGGAGTCTGAGAACTATAGAAGAACACATGATTTGTGATCCCTTGCTGTATCTCTGGATATAAGACACCATTTTGTTAACATCCTGCAAAGAGAATACAATTAACCCCTTTTTGGAGAGAGAGAACACAAAGTCACTCCCAGTCACCAAATTCTGCTTAAAGTTCATGATATATAAATAATGTATAGTTCTATCTTCAGAAAGTTAGAGAATTGAATAAAACAGTAGTTACTTTTCCATAGCATTATTATAATCCTGAAAATAATGGATTGACAAGTTTTCCTGCTGTGGTCAGGAAGGGGCTAACTAATAATATTGCCCTATTCTTGTTTTTCTCTATACCAGCTTTCTGCACTGTGTACATTACTTCTCATCTTTCGTGATTTATACCACATCTGAAGTAGACATTTGGGATTAAGCCCTTCTGAGGAAGCCATACATCTCTCTTAGCTATCTCCTGCCAATGGAAGGATGGGTTCCTAAAGGAGGTATTAAGTTAAAATTTCAGAGGCCTTTAAAAAAATCCGGGCTCATGGGTTTTTGGACAATTTAGTTATCTCAAAATATACATTGAGTTTGAATTGTACAAGATTATTTGTTCCCATTTGCCAATAATAATATTCAGAATTTTTTTTTTATATATTTGGAAAAGATGCTTCATTTTTTTCTTTGGTTTTTGGTACTCTCTCTCTCTGTCTCCTTAATTCAAGCCTACCCCAAGCTATAATTCTGATCTTTTCTTTGAGTTGTTCTATTAAATTGGGTAATTTCATTGGTTATGACATTCTGATTATGTTATAACATTTTCCCAGAATCACTTTATTCAACTGAGTAATTTGGCTAGGCTTTGTCTTCTAAAGCTTTTTAAAGTATCATCTATTTTGTTTTGGAGTTCCTAACTTTAAGGCCTTAATTACCAGGGCTCTTTATAATCCCATTCTTTTTATTTTTCTTTCTCCTTGGCTTTCAATCTGGTCAGAAGTTTTCTAAACTCAGGTCTTTCTTTCAACACCTTCAGAAGGGTAGTCAAGCCAACATTCAGTTCTAAGCTTTAATCTTGTGTGTCATCCTTTGGAGTTGAGGCTGAGCCAGCACCACCGATGTTACTGCAAGGCCATCGATGTTCCTGAGTGGGCCAACCAAATTACTGCATGGGGCAGTTTAATTGAACATTTTGTCATAGTGTAACATGGATCTCCAGTCTGTCAATGTCTACCAGATTGTCTAGACTCTTACCTAGACAGAGAATACATGATACATTTCTTTCTTTAGCTACTTTCAATTGCTGCTTTTCTTTTTGTGCAAGATCACACAGTAAACCTGAATCTTTAGCTTGGGCTTACTTTCCACAATTAATACAGGCTTCCCCCACTATCTGAAAGTAGTGTGTTCTTTGAAATCTTTCATAAGCTGAAATGGCAGAAAGCAAAAAACCAATTAGCATTAACCTACATGGAGAATGTTTTGAGCATTCCCAGATCCAAGAAATAACCTCTTTTAGGCTTTTCTGATCTTAAGACATGTTTTGCTAATGGATGCACTAAATAAATTTGAGATAAAGCACAGATGCTCACAGACAGTTCAAATCTGGTGGCTCGAAGCTGAGATGCCAAGTGTACTTCCTGGGGAGGGAGCTGGGCTATACCACCCTCACTGTCCAGGTGAGCGCGGTCTCTATACACGCTCCCTGCCAAACACAGGCTGAAGGCTATTTTTGCTTTTTGTCTTTTTACCTAAGAGAAAATCCTCTTCAGATTTCTTTCACATCGCAAACACAGGTACTATCACAGGTCTTGCAAAACTGAAGTAGAGTAATGTGAACTTTTGAAAAGTAGGGGAACACCTGTAACTTTATCTGGAGAAAAAAATATATATATATCCAAGTTTGCGTGGAAGTGGTTTTCCAGTGAGATACTCCATACACATGGACTCTCAGTATCCTAATACTCACAATGAAGAAGCAGAGAGATAATAAGAATCATTCAAAGTCCGGTGGATAGATTACCAATTGCACGACCTCTTCATTTTCCGAATTGGTCATGTATTCTGATTCTTTACCAGGAAAAATTAAAGTCTTTTGAGTCATTTTACACTTTAACCAATGTTGAGCTGATCAATTGGAAGGATTGAGTTACAGAATATAAGAGGAAAATATCTCACTTCTATAAGCAGAAAAGTTATTTCCACAGTTCTCAATGTAAAAATGTAGTCTCACCCCTAGGCACATAATGAGCAATCAATAAATTCTAGCTGATTTTTTTTAAAGAAAAGAAAGACACAATACTTATTTAAAGCCCATATATAAAACTAAGCCATCTGTACGGTTTTATTGCTCCCTGCGGTGGGGGAACTATCAGGGATTGTTAAAGAGAAGGTTGTTTAAATATAAACATTGAAGGCCACTGCATCTAAATATTTGAGTGTGTTTGCATGTAAACTGATGAATACATATTTAATTTATGCTCAATAGTAAATTAGAACTACCATCAGGATACACTCTGCTGAACTGAAAAGCAAGAGAAAAAGCTATAACATTCATTTCAGGGAGCAGCTTGTATTCGAAACATGTCTAAATGGATAGCTATGCATTTATAATGTGGACTCTCTTCATGTGAGTGAAGCAAAATAAACTTCATTAAGACCCACTTACATACTTACTAGAAATCAGTTAAAGTTACTGATATCTTTTCCAATATCTCTACTATATCACCACCCAAAATAATAATGTTATGAATAAATATTAATAAATGTAACATCCTTTAACTGCAGAAAGTAGATGCCTTTTTATATTTAAAATGTTGCATATTTATTTCTGAGTCCCCAAATTAGCAAGAAGATAGAATTTAACTTCAGGAACATCTCTGAAGATTTTAGATTGTTATGTTTACATTCTTGTTGGAACTGGTCATTTATCTAAGAAAAATGTCATTTATCAAACAAAACAAAACAAAACTGTGTACTTCTTAAAGAATGAGCAAAATCAATACAGTGAGCCTCCAATAGGTGGTGGCTCTCACACATACTGGGAATGAGATGAAATCTTCTAGCTACTGTGTGATGAGAATAGTCTGGATGCTTGACTTGAATAATATGGTATGAATTTTCTAGAAGATGGCTGAGTTTTTTTTCCCCTAACAATTTTAAAACACAAATGCCATTTGAAGTAGGTATTTCATCATTGGATTAACCCATCACATAGAAGCTTGCTCAAAGCCACTGTGCCAGAGCTTCCCCCCTAGACAATGAAACAACACAGACGAGCCAGAGAAGCAGGCGAACATTACGAACAATTTAGTTCAAACCTTTTCTTTTCAAAGAGAAAAGTTGAGCCTAGTGAGATAAATTTCCAAAAACTCATTAGGAATACTGAGACAGGGCTGATAATAGCACCCCAACACCTAAGTGGTCGGTACTTGCACAGCAGAGAAGTATAGGGAACCCTCTCCCTAGATCTTCCAAAACTGTCCGCTCAGAACACAGGAAAAAAACATTGGAATATGTAATAATTCTATACAAATATAAGTTGATAATAATCCTCATCATTAGTCGATCAATAAAAACCTCAGAAGTATGAATATAGGAGGTATTGAATTCCTAGAAGCATGACTCAGTTACCCATTCTATTTAAAAAGTCCCATGTTTATATTACTGACCCTTCAAGCGTCAATTTTCTGAGATATTTGAGGAGTAAATAGAAAATCCATTTACACGACTCAATGAATAAAACCTCTGTCAACTAAAGAGTTACCTTATGAAGCACAGCACATCTCAGTGGCTCATTTAGACCTCTTGTTCTGCTTGGGACTGACTCCATTAAACTGAAGACTAAATATAATTGGCCACAGATCTAACATAAAATGTAAGGATAAGCATTCTCTTAGGCATCTGCTCTGCAAGCACAGTTTTATGATCTACATTATTTTAAAGCATGTTTCTTTGGTTAATTTGAGTCATTTCAGTGAAAATGGAAATGGGATATTACAAATTTTTAACAAACAGTAAAAGGATATTTTAACAAAGAGATTACGCCCCCCCCCCCCCAATTCAGCATGTGAGGGTTTAGGACAAGATATTACCTATAAATGACCACTCTTTCTCTGCTAGAAGGTAATTAACTACATAAAACTAAAAGTATGACTTATATGCTTAGGCATATAACAGATACAAAAAATAAGACAAACTATAAAACAGCATATTAGTTCCAATGAGAGTGGTTCAGCATACAGTTATAATATATGGGTTTGTTTTCACAGCATGATCTAACATTACACTTAAGAATGAACTGTTTTAAAAAGTTTAACCAAACAGGGGCACCTGGGTGGCTCAGTCAGTTAAGCGTCTGCCCTCAGCTCAGGTCATGATCCCAGGGTCCTGGAATCAAGCCCCCACGTTGGGCTTCCTGCTCTGCAGGGAGTCTACTTCCCCCTCTCCCTCTGCTCCTCCCCCTGCTTGTGTGTGCATGCTCTCTCTGTGTCAAATAAATAAAATCTTTAAAAAAAAGTTTAACAAAACAGGAATGGACTAAATTAGTTTGCTTAATCTGAGAGGATATTCTAAGAGATAAAAAAAATACCATTTTTGAGTTTATACTGTGTGCCAGGCTTTAGTACTTTAAGAAGTTTCCCATTTAATTGATATTGCAGCCATGTGATGTATGTACACATGCCAAAACTACAGTTGAGGAAGGTGAGATACGTAGACCTTGCCTGCGGTCACAGTCAACAAGATAAAGAGCTGGGGCTTCAGGCCAGGACTACTAAGCTCCAGCATTCAAGCACTTACCCATTATGTGCAGAGAGGTACTGGGTGAAGGTGAAAGAGACTGGTTAACTCCTATGAGAGAAAATCTAGCCCCAAGACAGACTTCAAAGAAGAATCTAGAGATATGTAGCTGCTCGCTCTGTTGGACACAGAGACTGACTCATTAATAATTCACTGAACAAATATCTAATGAGCTCCTAGGATGTGTCAGATACTTTGCTAGATGATGGAAATATTAGTGAGAAAGAGGCAAAGTCCTTATCAGCAGAGAGCTTACATTCTAGTCAGAGGGGCAGGTACTAGATAAATAAATATATATTAAAGTATACATTATAATGCTATGAGTAAGTGATGAATAAAATGTTAAACTAAGATTTAACCTTAAACTAAGATTACATATCATGTGCTATATAGAGGCTGAACAGAAAAAACATTCTGAAGAAATAACATTGGAGCAGAGACAGGAATGAAGAAAATGAGATAGTGAACCATGAGAACATCAAGAAGAAAAAAATGTTCTGGGTGGGGGAACAAATAATAAAACCCCCAGGTAAAAGGATAAAGGTAATAAGGAATGATAACATAGAAATAATCAGAGGCAAGACAATGTATGACACTGAGTCTATGAAAAGAATTTGGATTTTGTTCTGGACAGTATGAGTAGCCATTGGAGATTAAAGAGATGGGAGACCTATGACCTTATGTATATTTTAAGAGGTTCACTTTGATAGCTGTGTGGAAACTCCATAGTAAATGGTCATGACTTGCCGTGGAGGCAGCTATTAGGGGGCAGAGCCTTCTCTTAGAGGGATTAGGTCAGTTAAAAAAATGATGTATTGGTATTCCATCATTTCTGTATGTCATATGAGACTAGACAGTAAAGATTAAAGTGGTGAGAAGTGGTCAGATTCAATACACTTTTGGTTATAAATTCAACTGTATTTGCTGATGAATTATATATGGAGTATGATTTTTTTTAAAAAAGTGAGGAAAATTTCATGTTTTGATCTGAACGTTCATCTTCTGATAAAAACAAAACAGCAACAACCACAAAACAAAACTAGAGGAGAAACAGATTTGCAGTGAGAAATAGTCAAGTGCGGGCATATTAAATTAGAGATGCCCAAATGGAGACGTTGAGTAGGAAACTGGATGTATGACTCTAGAGTTCTGAAAGAAGTAAAGGCTGGGGATTTATCTTTGTGGGATTCATTGAATTGATATTATTTAAGCAATGAGACTGAAAGATTTCACTTAAAGACTCAGTGCTGATTTAAAGACCAAGACTTGAGGCCTTATAATGCTTTGTTTTGGGAAAGAGATGGAAGATTCACTCATGGAGAAGGAGGAAGAGTGGCAAATGATGTAAAAGAGTAGAGTGTGATGTGTTGAACGTGTGAAATGTTTCCAGAAGGGAGAGATCAACTGTGTCACATGTTGCTGAGGGAACACACAAAATGTGGGCTGAGATTTGCCATTGACTTTGGTAACATGGAATAACTGGTGGCCACCAAAGGGACAGAACTCTTAACTTTCATAGTCCTGGTGGATATAAGGGGTAGAGAAATATGAAGCATTCTTAACCTGAATTATTTCAGAGAAAAGAGAGAATTTCAAAGAAGCTGCACCCAACCAGTATAGGAGGGTGGCCTTCCCTCTCCCAGAAGAGCAGCAACCCTCTTCAGGCTACTAGGAGAGGCCCCCCTGACCCCAAGTCAGATGATCAGAGCAAGTTACAAAAGGAATATGGTGTTTGGGGATTCTTGGGGCGCCTAGGTGGCTTAGTCGGTTAAGCATCTGCCTTTAGCTCAGGTCATGATCTCAGGGTCCCGGGATCGAGCCCCACATTGGGCTCCCTCTTCAGGGGGTGTCTGCTTCTCTCTCTCCCTCTGCCTCTCTCCTGCTTGTGCTCTCTCTCTCTCAAATAAATAAATAAAATCTTTAAGAAAAAAATGAAAACAAAAACTGGGATTCTGAACTGAAGAATTGGGTTCAATGTTTAGTTGCTTTTCTTACTAATTGTGTTTACTCTTCACAATTTGATTAACTTCTCTAAGCCTTATTTTCTTCATATTACAAAATTAAAAAAAATTGCTCTTACCACATAAACTTGCTTTAAGAGCTCAATAACTAGTATTTTGGTGATTGTTAGCATTACGGCAACAATAGCAATAGGTGAGACCACTGAAGAAGCACGCACACACAGAGCATTATCCCCCATGCATTAGTCCATTTTCTACTCTGAAGATTGAGTATCTTTTACAAATTCAAATGTAAATTTATTTTAAAAAACTCAGTGAAGTCCCATGCTGTAAACATAAATACTGACGTCCATAATATGGCCCACCCAGCCCTTCATGTTCTGGTCTCATCGAAGTTGGTAGTTTCATGGACAATAGAGTCCCATGTGCTCTAGTGCTCCAGACCCTGTGTTCTCCTTTTAATGCCTGATCTATATAGACTTCACATGTCATTCGTGCCCTCTGTCTGGAATCTAAGAAGCCTATTCTTCTGTGCATTTCTAATATTTCTAGCTCAAACATCACTGCCCATGGGAGACTTTCTTAACCTGAGTATTGGGTCAAATCCACCCCCCCCATTTTACGCCTCCGTAACTCTTATTAGAATTGTGATTGAACATTAATTGGAGTCAATCCCTGATTTATATGCTCTTCTTCCATTAGGCTATAAATAGAAAAGGGCTGAAACTGAGTCTGTTTTCTTACAAGTGTACCATTAACTGTGCCCCTGATTCTGAGAACTTGAAGGAACCAGAGAAGTTGGCAGTGCTGGTATGCTGTTGTTTCTATCAGAGTGTAGGTGACATCTGGGTGATATGGGATCATGCAATTAGGTTGTAAGAGATTTTTTCTTCCTCTCTCTCTCTTCCTCTTTTTCCCATCTTTTCCATTCTTTCCTTGCCCTCCTTCCCTCCTTGCCCCCCTTGCCCCCTTTTCCCCTTGTCCCCCTTGCCTGCCTGCCTGCCTGCCTGGCTGCCTTCCTTCCTTCCTTCCTTCCAATATCATAGGCTAATTCATGTCCTCTTGAATTTTCTCCCCCAGTTTTGGCAGAAAATAAATAATTTTTAAGGTTTTAATTGATAAGTATTGTACAAATAAAGCAAAACCTAAAATTTAAGAATTTATTCACTAAAAGAAGATGAAAGAAGTTATCAACATTAACACTTTTTATTGCTTGGACATATGACAAGCAAATAATGAGCTCTGTAGTAAGGCTGACTCTAATTTACAAACCTGATCAATGAAAATGACCAATTTTATGTTATTTAAAAACTGAAAAATGAGGGGTGCTGGGTGACCCATTTGGTTAAGCGTCTGCCTTTGGCTCAGGTCATGATCCCAAGGTCCTGAGATCGAGCCCCACATCAGGCTCCCTGCTCAGTGGGAAGCCTGCTTCTCCCTCTCCCTCTGCTGCTCTCCCTGCTTGTGCTCTCTCTCTCTGTCAAATAAATAAATAAATAAATAAATATTTAAAAAATTGAAAAATTAGAGTATCACTCATATTCATCTAAATGTATAATTAGAAATTTCAGATATGGAAATGAAGCTAAAATATAACTCCATATCCTAAACTAATGCTATCTAAAGAAAGGTGTATCTCATATGTAGATAGAATGCATGATTCATTGAAGGTAGAGTGTTATTGTGATTGAAGGTCATATGATTAATACTAAAAAATATTTGACATATATAATAAATAAAAGCTTGGTGATAGTGAGTTCAGCAACTAGTTAATATCAGGCCAAGCTAGGGGTTCAAAATAAATACTTAACAAAAATAAACATCCATAGAGTACTTTGTCAAGAGATAAAATTAGAGAAAACAGTTTATAGTATGTTATAAAAATTACAATTTAAATATGTTACAAAATGAAATTATCTGATATCTTCTAAAAAGAAACCATTAAAAGTTTTTACTTCACCATTTAGAAATATGTCACATATTATTGATGCTGTCCCTAGTCTACTAAAATTCAAATGCCAATGGATTTTTATTGAAGAAAAATATCTATTCCAATACTAATCTCTGAAAACATGTGTTTTTTATTTAAATATAAATTTTTTGCAGTGTACTAAAAGCATTTAGTAAATCATGTATGTATATCAAACTTATTTAAACATTCTCCTAGAGAAAAGCTTAGAAAACATAAGTATTGGTATTGTTTTATATGAGTTGTTATGAACATTTTCAAGATAAAGTCTCTGATTTAGGAAGAAAAGTCCTTCTCTGGGTCAAGAAGGATCTTACTTTCTAAAAATTAAATAAATTTGAACTATATTATTTTAAGAAGTGTGTGGGGGGGTGTCTGTATGCACAAATTCTTAAAAGGAAATAATGCTGATTCAGCTCTATATTTTCTGAGGATCGAGAAGCTAGTAGTAGTGCCAGGGTGCAAGAGGAAGTGAAACATAACTTGGAAAATTGAAGTTATTTCCACCTTGTTCTTGACCTCAAAGGATACTATTTTTATTGGTATTGCTGAAATGCAAAGACAAAAATTAAAAAGACAAATCACTTGTAAAATATTGTTACATTTTCCTCTTGCCCAAGCTGCCACTGGATGTTGAAGAAAGAACCTGGGATATTATTAAATAATTTCTTTAATTATTCAAATGCCACCTTAATATCTTGAAACAGCTAATTCAGCTGGCTAAACTCACTGGGATCAGAGAATGTTTTAAACACTATGAAACTCTATTATAACATTACAGCAACTGAAAATTATGAAAATAAGCTTTAATGGTCCATCTCATGAGAAATACCCTAGCTCTATTTTGTAATACGAATAATCATTAGCACCCATCGTAAATGGTATCCTGGCAATATAAAATTTAAAAAATTTAAATTCTTTGCAATGAGAATTTGGCTTTTTTAAATATACTTCTCAAATAATTGAGGCTCCTGGCCTTGCAGTTCAATAATGTCCAGATAATACCACTAATGTATTTAAATGTGTAAAAATGTATCTCATGACTTTCTGCAGACCATCTTTTTATTTCATGAATGTAAATGGCCTCATTAGCCAAGATTGCCACGGGCATAAAGCACCAACCAGGTCTAAAAGTGCATCTTTAAATGCTTTAATAATTCTTGGGCACCGTTTGAGAATTTAATGTTTTCTTTTTAACTGTCATTCATGAAATTAACAAAAGTAAAAAGAAAATCACAGCATAGAAGGAACAAGGTAAAACTCAGAAATTCATGTTGTAATGTACACGTGGTTCCTCTGTCTCCTAACTAGAGATACTGTTTAAAATTGTCTGAAAAGATTTTAGAGGGAAATGAGACTGGATTTTTGAAGTAACATCTCTAAGGGAACTCTTGAATAAAAAAGAAAGCTCAAAAAAAAAATCCTACGGGAATTAGGAAAGTTGAAATGACAGAATTTTTACTACCCACTCCCCATCTGCCATAATCTTTTGTCATAACTTGTAATAAATAGCTGTGTTTCTAATTGAGATTCTAATGAAAGCAAAGAGAGCCTGAGCACACGTTCAGTATTTAAAGGGAAAAAACATAAAATAAATTTTTTGAAAAATCCACGAACTGTACAGTCAGTCAGTGGTTGATTTATAAATCAGTAGTCCCTCAAATATTATGACTTTGCTTTCAAAAGGTATGCAGTAGTGGTATTCAGAAGTTAGGATGAGATCACCTGTTCTATCCAGTGTTAAGTGTGTAGATGTCTTAGCTCCTCTCCTTATCCACTAATCTATTTTAATGGGTATGGAGACCAGACAAGTTTACTGCTAATAAGGTAGAACCACTGGCTTCATCACTCAACTCTGTCATCTTCTACACATTGCTGATAGCTAAAATATCATTATCAAATTAAAGGCTGTAAAGAAACTCCTCTTCTTTTTATGACAAACTATACAGTCTTCAGGCAAATTATATTCTTAGATTAATAATGGGCTTCTCTCTTAGTCACAGGAAGTCATGACCTCCCTGGGGTCTAAGTCCTTGAGATAACTAGAAAGTTTTTGATGACGATGTTGAGTCTCCATAGGCAATCTAATTAAGAAGGAAATGCTGTAATCAGATCTTCTCTTCTGATGCTTAGCATATAGGAAGCCTGATAGGATGCCTAATATTTACTGAATCCATGATCCAGTCAGAGAAAGAGGCTGGAGAAACCAAGGCAGTTTTGCCTGACCCCGAAGTCCACACTTCTTCCATGCCAGCACATCAAATGACAGGACCCCCATCCCTGGGCCCGCATTCGTATGTCACATATGCAGCTGAGAATTTGTTTGTTTGACTCTATTTTCCAAAATTGAAAATAATTTATTATTTCTTTTCTGCCACCTAAGTTCCTACACCATTTTTCTTTATTCAATATTAATGATATAGATAGAAGTTTTGTTTTGTAAACAAAATGTATTCAAAATGAAACATTTCTTTATAAGGATAGTGAACATTGGATTTGTTACAATCCCTTTTGAGTGTAACAAAGACACAAAATCACTGAATGGAATAATGTGTTATTTTCCCTAAAATTGTTGCAAGAGACAAGAGCAGGTTAATGGTTCATAGGTAGTTTTGAGCACTTTCCCACCACTGAATTTCTGACTCCACCACTGATCCATCTCTATCATGCCTTCTATCAGGTTCACTTCCTTGAGGAATTCTTTCTCCATTTTGGAGGCTGGAGTTCCCACAAACATTGTGGTTTTGGAAGGATCTATCATTTCCCTCTCCTCAGTCCATCTAACCCAGTAGGGCAGAATTACATAGGGGTTACATGAAAGGGTCTATAGACCATCACATAGGGATTAGAATTCAGGTTCTAGCACATGCTAACCAAGAATACGGGCAAATTGCTTAATCCCTATAAGCCTCAGTCTCCTCATCTACTGAAATAGATAAATATAGACCTAACTGATTATCTTAAATATATACTCTGCAAAATGTTATTTTGAAATTATTTTGTGACATTTTGCTTCTATAAAGTCTAGTAGATAATGGGAATATAAAAGTGAAGAAAATATTGTGCCCTTTCACAAAATGTTTGCTGCTTATTTAGAGATTCACACAAGTCTGTTAGAAGTTACCATGTGGAGAGAGTTAAATCAGATGTTACAAAAAGGGTAAGTGAGGAATCTCTTGGAAGCTTATGCGTCGGGCACACTGCCTGGTCTTTATGCTTAGTGTGTATTTTGGGGAGCAGTGATGAATACTGGAGAACTAGGGAAGAGAGGAGAGGAAATGAGGAGAGCCTTCCTGGAAGATCTTTGAGAATATAATCTTTGTCTATGAAAGTGATTATTTCTAGCCACGTTTCCTGCTTAGTGCAGCAGTATCTGTCTTAAAATGGAACAGAATTTTCTAAAAGGGAAATAACTGTGAATATTCTATCAAAAAGTGGGTAAAATATAAGTAGAAAATTAAGTTTACACGCTGTACATTTCATTTGTCGTTGAAAAGTGCCAAGTTATCTTCCTCACAAAAACAACGTCCCTGAACCTAATGATGAATTTTATTAAGATAGAACTCTAATGCTCATTTTATTTTTTATATTTTAAAAAGATTTATTTCTTTTGGAGGAGGGGGCAGAAGGAGAGGGAGAGAGAGAATCTTAAGCAGGCTCTGCACTGAGCGCGGAGCCTGAAGCAGGGCATGATCTCACGACCCTGAGATCATGACCTGAGCCGAAACCAAAAGCCGGATGCTCAACTGACAGAGCCACCCAGGTGGCCCTCTAATGCTCATTTTAAACCACTGGGGACTAAATCATTTAAAGAAGTTCACACATTTCAAGAGTTTTTTTCCTTCTTTAACAAATTAGCTCTCACATGCTCTTCAGGACAAATTCATGCACCACCTCTTTTGAAAAGACTCCTGAACTTTCTACACCTCCACTCCTCTCCATTCAACTGAGTCTGATTTATATGCTCACATATTATGACATCCCATTATAGTTGTTGGTTTATTAATGGTTCCTGCTATACTTCCCTCCACTGAAGTAGTATAATTTATTTTTATCTTTTTGCCTTTCCTAGTACAGTACTTGACTATAATAACTCTTAACAGATGTTTGTTGATTTAATTAGTGACAGTGTTAAGCTAAATTCAGTTTAATGAAATGCATGTCATGAAGATCCTGGAGATTTGAATAATGCCTCCACTGCTGAAGATGTCCATATCCTAATTTTCTGGACCTGTAAATATGTTACATTACATGGCAAAAGAGACTTTGAGGGTGTAATTAAGGGTATAGAGCTTGAGATGGGGAGATTATCCTGGACTACCCTGGTGACCCCCAGATGTGAGGAAAGGTACTTACACATGGAAAAAGAGGCAGAAGGGGAGAGTCAGAGGGAGATGCCACTCTGGAGAAATAATCAGAGATGATATGTTGTTGGTTCTTAAGACAGAGGGAAGGGGCCTTACCAACTGGAAAAGGCCAGGAAATGGATTCTGCCCTGGAGATCGCACAAAGATACGCAGCCCTGCTGAAAATTGATTCTAGCCTAGTAAGGCCAGTATCAGACTTCTAATCTGCAGAAATGTACAATAATAAATTTCTTTTAAGCCAAAAATTGGAGATGGCTTGTTATGGGGTCAATAGGAAATGAATACATTTAGCCACTCTGACCGTATCACATGTATGTCGATTTTAACTAAACAGAAGGTCTAATATTATCAGTAATCATCTGTAACCACAGAGTAATGTACACTCTTATGATCTCTAATATAATTTTCAAGTCTCTTTTCTATAATTCTATTTTATTAAATAATTACAATTGTCAAATGAAGGGCTATTTTTTTTTAAAACCAAGTATTTTTTTTTTTTCAAAGTAACACTTGGCAAGGTGTCTGGGCGGCTCAGTCAGTCAAGCCTCCGACTCTTGGTTTCAGCTCAGGTCATGATCTCAGGGTCATGAGATCGAGCCCCACATCCAGCTCCGTGCTCAGTGCAGAGTCTGCTTAAGACCCTCCCTCTCCCTCTGTTCTTCTCCCCTGCTCTCTTTCTCTTTCTTTCTCTGAAGTAAATAAATAAATCTTTAAAAAAAAAAAAAAAAACTTGTCAAGTAAATTTTGATCTCCTTTTCTTAGAAATAACAGAAATACTAAAATAAAAAGTAAATTTCATTGATAATATCCATTACAATATAAGATGGCTTGCAATATGCCAAATATTTTTCTAAAAAATGGTATGTGATTGCTTATTATAATGTTATAATTAAATGAATCAGGTGATAAATTATGCTAATTTCACAATTAAGATTATTCTATTTAATTTTACAAAATGCAAATAACACTAGTACATGACAAGTATTAAATTTAATAACATAATTCAACATGTGCACATATGTTTCGGTGCGCTCACTCTTGTATATATTCTCATAATCGCTTATTGATTGAATTGTTATTTCTTAGTTATGCACTCCTATATAACATGACTTCTATAAATTATTCATCACACATCTAAATCATACTCGACACTGTAGAAATGGAACCGTACACAGCACTTGTCCTTAAATCATGAAGTTCCACAATATAAATGATGTACTTGTGCTAAAATATATGTGAATTATATCTGAGAATAAAATGAATAGTTGATGTTATTTGTTTCCTGCAGTTATCTATCAAAAAGTCAAATTACTTGAACATATGTGATATCTGTGAAAAATAAAATACGTCACTGAGAATATTTATAATTGTATTTCTTCAAATAACCAGAAACAGTTATTAGAAGAATTTCTTATGGTTCCATAAGAAGCCTCTTTACGGAGGCGCCTGGATGGCTCAGTTAAGTTTTTGCCTTCGGCTCAGGTCATGGTCCCAGGGTCCTGGGATCGAGTCCCGCATTGGGCTCCCTGCTCAGCGGGGAGTCTGCTTCTCCTTCTGCCAATCCCCCTGCTTGTGCTCTGTCTCTCTGACAAATAAATAAAATCTTAGAAAAAAAAAAAAAGCCTCTTTATGATCCATTTATTCTGATGCTGATATGATTGATGTCTACCTTCCACTAGACTGTAGTCAATCTGAGAACTAGGATTGGATTTGATATGCTTAATGTTGTGTACCCAGCTGTGGCCTAGTAACTGACACAAGGCTAATAGGTACTAGATGAGAACTTTTTAAATAAATTAATTAATGCATTGCAAAACAGGATATTGAGAGGTTAGTAATTTTGAGAGAAACTGTTCCATTAAACTACCCTGAAATTCTGATTATTCACTACATTCAATTCTCTGGCATTTACCAAAATAATATGTTCATTGTTATTGCCCTCCCCCATTTTTTTGTTTCTTGTGGAATACACTTGTGGGTGAAGATTTAATTATATTTCATTTAAAAATAAACAGGCAGAGTTGTTCTGTGGCTTAGCCAAGCAAAACCCTAGGACTAGAACTCAGGTTTTTCTGATTTAAAAAAATATATAGTTTTCTTTGAATTAGATGCATGTTTCAAAAACAGCCTGACTCCAATACGGACATGATTTATCTTTCGGTATTCTGGACTAGCACCCACTCTCTTTTATTTCTCTTGTGGGACACAGTCAAGGTCCTGTCATCTTAAGATTCCAAGAGCTGAAAGATCATATAAAATTGAATAGTTTAAGGTGACATATTCCAAGGCCATTAAAAAATTTATATATTAACAAGCAATACAAAATCTAATGTGGCATCAGTTCAAGGTAGAGAAAGAAAGGAAATGTGCTGAGTTTATCTAAATGATGCCAACATCATAAATACAATATTTGTATGAAAAAAACAGCAAGTAATAGAAGGTCAAAAAGAAGAAAATTTTAATGACATAAGATAAGTTGAAATCTGAAGATTTGTTATTTTAATAAGCTTCAAAAAGAAGATATAGATTAAATTATGTATTGCTCCCCTTCAAGTCCCATGAGGCAATATGGAGTGTCCCTGGTAGATGCAGTACCCCTGGTGAGTTGTGTTAACAGCTGAGGCAGAAGGAGACACTCTATCTGTATTCGGTACACCTATATCCTTAAAAAGATAGCCTAGTATGAGAGCTGCTATGGGAAGAGCAGAAATATGACTCATGGAGAATTGTCTCTCAACCATGTCAAATTTCAATATCCTTCCCAAAATGTGACCTCTTCCTTAGTCTTTCAAAAATGGACCTGTTGATTGATTTTTCTCCATGAATACCATCACCCAAACTAAAATATATGAGAATCTTATCAGAGTTTTTTTTTTTCTTTTTTTTAATTCAAGTGAAGTTATTGCTTCATTCCTGGAAATTGAACTTTAAAAGTCTAAATGCTTCTCAAGATCTCCCCGTCTTTTGTGGCCTTATTGTGTGTCTTTTTTTTTTTTTTTTTTAAAGATTTTATTTATTTATTTGACAGAGAGAGAGAGAGCGAGAGCAGGAACACAAGCAGGGGGAGTAGGAGAGGGAGAAGCAGGCTTCCTGCCGAGCAGGGAGCCCGATGCGGGGCTCGATCCCAGGACTCCAGGATCATGACCTGAGCCGAAGGCAGACGCTTAATGACTGAGCCACCCAGGCGCCCTTTCTTGTGTGTCTTAATTTAAGTCTTTGGCATTAGTGTCCTGAACTGTTGTGGTAATCTGGATTGGTGCTTCTCAAAGTGTGGCCTCCAGACCAGCAGGCATGAGCATCACCAGAAAATGTTAGAAATGAAATTTTGGGGCCCTCTTCAGACCTATAGAATCTCTAGGGATGGTTTCCAGCAGTCGGCTTCACAAGTCTTCCAGATGATATTGATGGATATCAAAGTCCAAGAGCCACTCTTCTTTATTATATTATCTCTACTCTTTACCTTCCTAAATAAATTCTGTTACCAGAGTTGGTCAAAAGACAAAAACAAAACAAAACAAAAACACAAATCTGTTGACATCATGTATCTTTAAAACTTTATAACATCTTCATAACCAGGGGATAAAGTCCAAGACTCAGCTTAGTTGAGCTCCTCCAGAAATCCCTTCTGGAAGTCTTAGCCTGTGGAAACCACTCCCTCGATATCCTCAGAGCATCTGTGCATTTTTTAATAAAGCACTTTAGAGGTAGTGAGAGCTTAGGTTCAACCTGGGCTCACCTGGGAACGAATCTTTGCTTCACCACATAGTAATTGTGTATCTTTGATGAAGCAACACATCCGCTTTAAACTAGCTTCAACCTCTGTAAAGTTGGGACAGTAATGACATCGGCCTCAGAGTGAGTGTGAGTATGTAATTCAGCAACAAATACAAACCATTAAGCACAGTGCATTCTGCTTTATAAGCATAAATTTGTTTTTTGTTACTTATTATTCAGTAATTACTGTTTGTAATAGTATTTTTGCTACTATGACTAATCAGTATTATAGCTGTTACTCTGACAGTATTGAACATATTATGTTGAAAGTATATACTTACCTAATTGTGCTCTTCCTAACCTGACTGATAACAGCAACCCTGACAAATAGTGTGTTTTCAATTAATGTTTGTGAACTAAATTCAGTTAAGGTACATCATCCACCAAACGTAAAAAAAATGTAGTATGAAGGAGATAAGCAAAATAAATATAAGACCCATATAAATAGAAGCGCATTCAGGTGAATAGTAATTTATATGTTTAAGTCACTGTAAATAACAACAAAATTACAGGATTCCCTCACTATCCAAAAGTAGAGCAATTTAGGAAAACTTTTGTGAGCCGTAGGGCATAAAGCAAAGAAGCAATTACCATGAATTTATATATATATATATTAACATTCTCAGCCCCCCCCCCCAAAAAAAATAACCTCTCTTAGGTTTTCCTGGTACCTTAGGGCACGGATGCACACGATAAACTGAGATAAAGCACAAATGCTCACAGACACCGTTCAAAGCTCAGGCGGCTGGATGCTGAGATGCTGAGTGTAGTTCCCGGGGATGGCGCCAGGGGGCGCTACTCTCGCTGCTCAGGGTGCGTCTTGCCTCTATCAGGGCTCAATGCTGAACAAATGTGGAATGCTGTTTCCACTTTTCACCTTTCTTCTAAAAGAGAAAATCCTCTTCGGATTTCTTTGCGCTGGCAAAAACAGGTACTAATGTGGGTCTTTTGTAAAAGCAAAGTTGTGTCATGAGAACTTTCAAAAGTGAGGAATGGCTAAATTTCAGCTGGTATCAATTGGCCACTTATGGGCTACCCTTGAGAATACAAAGATTGATAAAACATAATTCTTCTCAAGAAGTTCAAGGCCTGTGAGGAAAGTCATACACATAAATAGATAAATTACGATGATGTATTATATAAGGATAAGTGCTATTGAAGTTGCACAAAAATAATGTGATAGGATCACAGCCTGGCCAGGAAGAATTTGGGGAAATGTTATATCCAAACTCATAAAATAAGGTACCACATATTGAGGACATCAAAAATACAAAATGTACAATTTAGACTCTTTAAAGCCTCTTCTTTACTGCCCCATAAAATTGGTGACAACAGCTTCCTATTGCATGAAGAAGAAATAACTCACTCAGGAAATATTTCTCATCCAATTGGGACTAAGGATTGATAAGATCTTGACAAATGCTGGGTTGGGAGGTTTGCCAAGAGATATTTCTAACCTAGTAGCACCTCCAAGAAGTAGGACATGTGTCCACATCAAAATCAGGGCAAGAACATGTCTGCCCTTCTACAAGTAGGACTCATTAGCAGAGATGATGTGCTTCCCAAACAGGACCTGTTTTAATGTTCCGCTAATCATCTCAGATGTAACTGAGGCCATCAGACATCATATATAAAAAATTATGACTAGGAACATTGCAAATTGAATTATCCACAAAGATGAATAAAATCAATGTCCCTGATGAAGATTTTTAATCTTATAATTTCAAATGTTCATGAAAATAAAAGGGTGAATTTTCTGCAGGCTTGAAAATTTACTTAGTATCTCAGTTTATATAAGGAACTCCTTAAGACCTGAGAATTTCACCAAACCTTTTTCCTGAAAATCATGCGACAGTGTCGTTGTAAGCCATGTTAAAATGGTGATTTTCCTTAACACTTGAATTTTATAAGCATTTCATTTTTTTAATTGCAGACTGACTTGCTTTGCATTAATTTTCAAGTTGGAATATTCACTTATTGACTATGCTTATTTCATATGAGAGAGTGGCTTTCCAGAGTAAGTATTTTCTTTTAAAGCTGCACATCCTTCTAAAAAATGCTATAGGGACAAACTCCAGAGTGCCTCTAATGTAGAGCAGGATCTGCTCTTTTCTGTCACCTTCAATAACCACACATTTTCTTATAACATACAATCTGAATTGTATTTGCAAAGAGTTTCTAAGAACATACTGAAAATATTTGGACAGCCGACTACAGGCGGGAGTCCAACTGTATGTAAATGACAGCCATTGCCCACAAATATTCCCCCATGTGGATTACGACGCATGTCTGCTAAAGTGAAGTTTTCGGGTTTTCTTGGATCCTCTTGTGCAACTAAATATGTTCCTGCGTAACACTCCTGAATGCTTCGGGCCATATATTATTCTGCTGCCTCCCTCTGATGATACGTTACTATGATAAATCATCACAGGGCACTGCGGCTCTGATGAGCTGTTGCTTCAGTACACCATTGAAGCTGTCACATGGATGATGTATGAGAAAGGCATACTGATGATGTTTTACGCAAAAATGGTGCTGCCTGGGGAACAAAAGGTTTAGAAGATTCAACATAATCACCCGATAAAAGTCAACCCACACACAGCATGCTAGAAAATGCATTCACGGGTATGGTAAATCACTTTCCTTTAATGTGTGGTATTTCTGGTGCTACTGTCATAAGCCTCCTTCCCTGAGCTATAGATTGATCTACTATAAATATTTTTTTAAGGTGGAAACAAAAGCTAAAAGGGTGAAATTAAAATTTACCTGAAACTCAAATGTATAGATTAGCTCTAAGAATATGTATTATTTTCAGCTGTAGGAAAATTTGCCAAAGGAGTTAATTGCTGCTGAAAATTTTCATGTATTAGAGGAAAAGGAAATAATCCCTACTTGTAATAACTGAGCAGGAGGATGTTCCTGGGAAAATATCAGTGTCCTGGCAAAAATCGGAGATGACATCAGGTTTACACTAAGCCCTTACCATGTAACATTCAAATGTCGGCATCTATGACTGCTGATACAGTATTCCAAATAATTTATTTAATTTAAAAATAACCACCTAATCCTTATTCATCTTCCTACAGAAAAGGAACATAAGAATTTAGGGAAAGTGCGTAGCTTTTTCAGGTTCTCAGAGAACTGAAAGATTGACTCTTTCTATACCCAGTTCTCATACAGTCGATGCTGAATAAATAATTGCTCATTTGAAATAAACTCCATAATTATCTGTCCCTTTATAATCTCAGCTCCATTCCATGATGCAGTATGTTAACCAACCCAATCAAGTGAATGGGATGAGCAGAGAGTATTCTAGAGGAGGAAAGGGATTTCTTGCTCTCAGTTTTAGGATTTTTCTTTTTTAATTTTTATTCTGGGGTCTTGGAAGATACAGAGCAATCCCTTAGACCATCATGCAAACTACTAATTACTATTTATCTTTTCAATAAAAGTAAGTTGACAGGGAGTTTAATATTTGTTCATATTCTGCTTTTATTTTCTGCAAAAATTCATCAAGACTGGTAGATGTAGTTCAAAGAGAACTGTCAGAAGATTTTTGAAGCTTGTATTTGCTAGAACTTTTAGAAAATGTAGGCTAGTCTCAACAGAAGCCACTAAAGTTGCCTTTAGTGTTCACTTTATTTTTATCTATCATCTATCTATCATCTATTTATCGATGTAACTATCCATCTATTCATCTATCCATCCATCCTCCTGCAAAGTTCTTAAATTAATATTTCTCTGGAAAGTTGACAACTTAAAATGTCTTAGTTTTAATAGGGTTTTGGTAAACTCATAATCCTTTAAAAATCTTTGCCTATTTTTCTCTGCCATATAAAGCTTACCTCAAACCCCGTGATATCCTGGAGGTATAGTTAAAGAGCTGACCACGGTTGGAATAAACTTCTCTTACAACCATCTGCTTTCTGGTGGAAGCCCGCCAAGCTCAAAGTCAGATATTAACTCCCAGCCAGGAAACTAGCGACCTCTGGAGGTGATACAGATAAACACCGTGTGACTCAATATTGCCTCTGTCTGATTGCTAAATATTTTCTATCAGTGATGATGTTTAAAGGGTCAGTTTATCTAAGAGCTGCTGGAGACAAAACCAGTTGCTTGTACTTCTTTTTGAGTCTGGTCTTTGTGTTTCAGATGTTTTGGTAAAAGTCCAAAAAATATGGACTCAGAGGCTAACGTATAAAATATCTAGGAATTGAATTCAGTCTACTCTGACCCGTCATTCAATAAATAGTTTGGAAGACTTCTTAAGTGTTGGGCACTGTGCTATAAAAAAATAACATGATCCATGGGGTTGGTAAAAAGAGCCATGCCACGTTGATACAGTGTTCTTTGGTTAAAAAAAAATAACTAGAATTGTTTTTTCAGAGTATCTCTAGGTAAGAAAAGATACTAAACAGTATCCAAAGGGATTAGTTGTTGCCTGAATTATTTGAGAAAAGCAATATATCAAATAATATACTTGATAATAGTGTGTGTAAAATAATACAGATTTCGTTCCATGCCATTTTTATATATGTGGGATGCTCAGATTGTATGAGAGTTGAAAACCATTTATTTTTTTAAATTCTGTCAACTTTCCTTAATTTTAAGGAGCATATGTTAGAAAAAAATGAAGGAAAGTAAATTTGAAACATTAAAGAGGGACCACTTTTTATAGTAACTGATTGTAAATACAACTCTCCGCTAAACTGTAGTTGCTTAGGATCAAGCATATGTTCTTACTCTTCTTAAATTCTCTTCAAGTCAACATTAGGAATCAAATAAGTCTTGAGTAAGTGGAGAAAGAAAATCATTAGAAACAAAATTATGAAGCATCAATATCTATACATTCAGTACTCACTTTTAGTATAGTATACATACAGATACCTACATACTTAACTCAGATGCATACATCTGTTTAGACATCGTATATAATTATACCATCACCCACATGTAAGTGTTCAGTAAATATTGGTTCTTTCTTTTTCTTAGAAAATGTGAAAGAATCTACCACATATGGATACAGTTTAGAGAAGGTAAAGAACTATAGCCAGAAAGCATCTTCATACAGAGAATTGGAGCATGCTATTCAAATATTAATTAGCATAGTGTAATGGAAAGAACATGTACTTTGGATTCAGCTAGACCAGGTGGTAGTACCATTCCAACCAGTTTTCAAAGTGTGAATTTTGTTAGTTTTCTTAACCTTTTTGAGCCTCACTACATAACCCAAATAAAAATAACACCTACATGAAAAGTTTGCTATAAGTGTACGGTAAGATAACTTTAGAAAGTATAGTTCTAGCTAGTAGGGGATGCTAGTTGCATCCTTAACTCAGTTAAGTTAGTTTTGTAGATAATTATTATATGCTTAGATAGGTGTCAAGGTGTTCTGTTTTGAGACTTCATTCTGTTTGAGACTTAGGTTATTAATGTTGTCAAAAATATACAGCTATATTTACATAGCACAATTGTTGAACTATCTAGAATGCAGTGACAATTCAGAGCACAGTACCAACTCTAGGAGGGGAAAATAGTCATAATTTGAGTCGACAGAATTGGGAAATGGCTAAAATAATTATTAACACTTGGTCTGTCCAAATCTGAAACATACTTTTTCCATTATACTAGGTGTATGAGCTTGTATAATTTGCCTTTCCGTACTTTGCAAGACTGTTTCAGCCTATCAGAATCTATGTCAAAATCAAAGTGACTAGCTTTTATATACCAATAAAGCGCTCCAGATATTATCAACTTATTTGTTGAGGTTCAAAACCATTATGTGAGTTAACTAAAATTTCCTGGTGAAAACTAATGAAAGGTAGATTTTCTATAACTTTTGTGATTATTAGCATCTGAAAACTGCTTTCATAAGAAAACCTATGATATATCATTTCTGCACAATATGCTGTGTTTTTTAGAGGATGTCATTTTTCAATATCCTTACGTTTGGCCTTATACATATGTGGTTCAGCAATTAAGCAAAAGCAAACATTAACAAAAATAATCCTAAACAGATTACAATCTAAAATGAGAAATAATGAAAATTGAACAGTACTACAAGAATGTTATTTAGCTAAAGTACTAGATGATTAAAGTATTTTCAAAAGCGAGGAAAAATGGAGAACATAAACAGAAAATACCTTGTTATAGTAATTCCAGCTTTTAAATTATAGCAATCCATCTGCTTTTTACAGCAGTGGTGATAATAAGGTATCTTTGATTTTAATACCACAGTAAGAAATTGTGAATACCATAATATTTTATTAATATTAATACTTGATATTTGTGAATACCATTAATACAGTTTTATATAATCTATATCTATCTCTCTAATCAACAATATAGATATCTATATAACTTGAAAAAATATTTCTCATTCCTACCCTATTCATCAATATTTCAGAAGTCATTCACTTCATAGTAGCCTTTTAGTGTGAAAAATCACATGACTATAGCATTGAACAGAGTTCAAGATTCACTAAAATGACAACTCAATTATTTTTCAGCTTGATTTCTTTTAACACCGTCCTAACTTTATTATAAATAGTCTGATTGATGCTCCAAGCTACATTACTTTTTTTTCCATTGATTTCAGTTTTTTTTTTATCAAATGAATCTTGTTATAAATAACATGACCCAGTAAAGTACAGTCTAAGGTGGTGTACAGTATCATTTATATAACAAGAGAACTTCATTTTTATCTATAATATAGTTTTTGCCACGCAGATTTGGAGTATGATATTGTAGCAATTTGTAAATTCACAAAAAAGGATTTTTGGCAGATGTAAGGGTATTTTGCTTTGGTGGAAATCTTGTACTCTGATTTATTTTCTCATTAAATAGTGGCATCTCTAACACATTTTAGCTAATAAAAATCTCAACAGAATATTTTGTTATAAATGCGTATGTATATATGTTGTAGAAGGAAAAGGAACTAAGGAGAACCAGTCTAAGTACTGCCTATCCGTGATGCATCTCAGGGTAGAGTTTATAAACAGGACTACGGTTGCAATTGTGTTTTTCCTGTGGCATTTCTCCACTGCACTTACACACCAGAAAGTCTACACAAAGTTCACCAACTACTTCTTCCTGAAATATTCTTCCATAGTAGTTCCCACCATCTACCTAAAGCAATAAATTCTCTGCTTTCAACTTGGTACTTTTTTATACACATTAAAAAATAAATAAAAAAGAAATGAGTGAACAGAAAACATGAAGGAGGCGGACTGAGTACTGGTAAACAATCAGGGTTTAGATTTAAACCAAATGGGGAAAATAGGTGTACATAACCTAAAAATGGTGTTGATATATGTCAACATTGTTATTTGAAGTGAATCTCGGTTGTAGAAAGCAAAGATCCTGAACCAGGAGTCAGAAAATTTGGTTGCAGCTCTGGTTCTACCACTAAATAATATATGATATTTAGTCAATTATTTAATGTTCTTTGTTCTGAATTTCATTATATCCATAAAGGGGATACAGAGTTTGTGACCTTTATTATCCCTTGCAGCTCTAATGTTCTATAACGTTGGTATGATTTCATAAGAAAAAATAGAGGCAACCCATTTTTGTTTCAGCACAGTTTTAGATTGCAGGATTTTTCTGGCACTGTGTAGATTAAAAAAGCTCAAAACAAAACTAGTGAGTCAGCAGCAGCTACAATACAATCTTGACTGCAGGATAACAACCACTCAAAGGGACTATGAAATGCATCCATTTAATACTCTGCAATTTGTTCGTCTTCAGAGCTATGTTTTTGAGCAAATCTATCTAACACTTCGACCCTACCCTCTAATATGCTCTTGAGTCTCAGATGATCATTGAAACATGCAGCTGTAATTTTTCTTTGCGTTTCTCTGTGTTTCATGTTTTACTTTACTTTTTTTTTTTTTTTGACAGTAGCCAGCAGTGTATTTGCCTATTTCATCTCACGTTGAATGGCCCACTATGCTCAGAATTGAATCTGATAGAAATTACCATACCAGTATCGAGCAAATTATGACACACACACACTGATCAACATTTGGCAAAGCAGGGCTTCTGACTCTAACTAGCAACAGTAGATGGTGGCAGACCAACAGTCCCACCAAAATAAAAAAAAAAAAAAAAAACACAAAGAAAACCAAAAAATGGTACAAAAACAATCTATTTAAATCAGGGCTGCTGAAACAAAGATTTTAAGGTGTTGAGATTCTAAGGGAGAAAGTGACTCAGAGGCGTAAGCTTGGGGTAGTTCTTTCCCTGGGGCAAATGATAAATCTTGGCACGGGGCAAATGATAAATCTTGGCACAGGGCAAGAGACTAAAACTTCGAGTTTTGCCATAGCAGATGGCTGTGACTAAGGATAGGGACCAGGAAAGACTTTTGTGATCATTGAAAGTTTGGAGAGACAAAAAATTAGAATTTGGGGTCTCTCAAAGTAGAATTAATAAGTAAACTTACAAGGAGTTAGATACAAAGTAAAAAAAAAAAAAAAAGCCACTTATCAGAAAAAAAGAAATAGTCAAATTTTAAAAGTGATTCTATTTGGAAAAGCATCAAAACACTTTATATAGAAAGTCCAAATCTAAAAACACTGCAATTATAATTGAAGGAAATTGAAGAAAATCTAAGTAAAAGGAAGGATGTTGCAATGTGCATGGATTGGAAGCCTCAGTATTATAACGATGTCAATTTTCTCTAAATTATGTAAAGATTAAAACCAATCCCAACCCCAATTTCAGCAATGTTTCCCCTTTTTTTGGGGGGGGTGGAAATTGACAAACTCAATCTTAGTATATGTGCTGCCGAAGCGAGCACGGACAAACTCAATCTAAAGAACCTATAGATACAAAAGTCTAAAACCATTCAGTAGAATCCTGAAAAGACCAAAACAAGAGCCCTTATACTACCATATGTCAAGGCTGATAATAAAGCTATAGTAATTAAAACAGTGTGGTTGTGAGCCAAGGGCAGATAAATATATACATGAAATAGAATAGAGTCTGAAACAGACCTGCTAAAATGGTCATTTAATTTATGGCTTTCCTGACAAATGAACATTAACTCACCTTTACATTGCAAAAAAAGAAAAAAATCTATATTGAGTGTTGATTTATTTTGAAAGATAAATGATAATAAAAATTTTAGAGGCACACATGGGAAAATACCTTCATGTCCTCCAGATAACAGCATTTTCTTAAGTAGAACACAAAACATACTAACTGTAAAGGGAAAAATATAAATTGGATTGTATTAAAGTTAACTCTGTAGAAAGTTATCATTTAGTAAAAATCTAAATCACACAGGTGAAAGAAATATATGAGAAATACGTATTCAATAATGACTTAAATGAATATATAATTCCTAAAAATCAGTCTGAAAAAGACAAATGCTTTAAAATAAAAAATAAAAAATTTGAATACACATTTCACAAAAGAAAATACCTAAAAGCCAATTAATGCATTAAGAGATGTTCAATTTAATGGTTGTCCGTGAAATGCACACTGAAATTCTAATGGGATACTACCAGATATTCATCTGAAAGGCTAAAAGAAGGGAAGCAGAATCTATCAACTGTCAGCAAGCATGTGGGAAGGAACCAGATTTCTCATATACTACTAATGGAAATACAAATTGTCCTAACCGCTTTGGAAAACTGGCACCATCTAAAAATCTGAAATATATATTCTTTATGAACTAGTAATTCTCAAGACACCAGGATATCCAAAAGAAGTGCATATGTATGTTCACCAAAAGACATAATTATATTCTTAGCACTACTCATGGTAGCCAATGAGAAAGAAAACAATTTCCATAAATGGATGACCAACGTGTGACATATTAACACAATAACACTATGTTGCAATGGAGAAACAAACTACACTTAACATGGATGGATCTCACGAATATAATGTGGAGAGATGAAAATCAAAACACAAATAGTACACAAATTTCATGACTCTATTTATATGTAGTCCAAAACCACACAAAGTTGTCATGTTAGAAGTCAGAATAACCACTGTCCTGAGAGGAGGAGATCCTGGAGACCTGGGGACCTTCTGTGTCCTCTCCGGTTATGGTTTATAATGGAGTGTCAGCTTGGTGAAAAGTCACTGAGCTGTAACTTATTATCCACTTCTCTCTATGTATTTGTTCCAAAAATGTTTATCTATTAAAACAAAAACAAAAAAAAGGAAATGGCTCTAAAGGGTCATGTGTGTTGCTGCAGCATGGAGCAGGCTGGGAAGGGGACTGTGAGGCGAAATATATCTAGGGTGCACTCGGGGGCATGTGGGGTGGTCCACACCCTCAGGGGCAGGAGGAGGATGAACAGGATGGGACGGGGGAGATGGTGAACTGTGACACGCAGTGGGGGATGCAGCAGTCACAAGATGACTCTCCGAAGATAGGGAATAAATCTCCCTGGGGTGGGGGACGCTCTGGGTGGCAATCCCATCTGAGCACTTGAAGAAAATAAAGTGAGAAAGGGACCGGGCGGGAACGTTAAACAATGTTAAGATAGGAAGGATGCCTCCCACTTAACCATCCAATTCTCAGGGAAATTCTTCCCTAGAACTAATCCTAAGCTCTCATAGGGCAGTTTGAAATTTGTTTAAATTTGGCATCTAAAAGCTGAAGAGCTGCCGGGAAACAGAACACTACTTCTCCCCTTTTGAAGCTAATACTGTAATCTACAAGCCAGCACAAAAGATTTTAAATTGCTGAGCTAAACATATCAATTCGCAAAGCCTTCTGCATTCTCTCGTAACTTATAGAAACCTTTGAAAGAATTCAGTGGGGTAGCACACTTCTTTCATTTGTCATAGTTATCAGAATAAGGAATGAGACACATGAGAAAGTAGAAAAATCACCTTCTTGAGCAACATACCAAGGCTTAGACTTAATATTTTCCCAAATTCTAAAATGAACACTTGGACTCTTTTGTTGCAATGTATCATTTGGCAATAATCAGAGTCATGGATGAAACTAATTAAATGACTATTATGCTTTGTTTCCGTAAGGTTGATTGAGATGGTAAGAATGCCTCAAATATTTACTTTATACTATGTATGCATATTAATTACTCTGCCTATGATCATCATAAATCATCCTTTCCACTAATGACATATTCTTCACACTAATAAGTGAAAATTACAAGAGCAAACAAACTAATCTATAGCAGGAAAGCACTTGGTGATTTAGTAAATTAAATGAAGCTGAGCCCTATGTATATCTCTAACAACTGTCTGGGTTATTTTCTTTCCTACCCGTGTGTTGCAAATGCCAACTACATCTTTAGGCCACAAGGAAATTCTGTTATTTTTAGATATCCTTAAGATACCACAGGGAAGTGGGAGATCTGCTTGTGAAAGGCCAGGCTATGATGTCAGCAAATTAATCAAATCTGAATAAGACAGAGCCTTGGTAAACTAAAGCATTTCTAGAATTAACGTGGCCAGAGTCATATCAGCTAATACATTCCCTTTCTTTGAATTTATACATATTCCTAGAAGTCAGGAATGGCTTTCCACATTGACGAATCCTTTCCATGTATGAATGTTACTGTCATTAACTGAAAGCTTACATTTCGCCAGATACCATTCTAAGTTTTGACATCCGTCACCCATTTAAACCTCCAAAACCCCTGAGGGATAGGTTTCTACTTTATCTGTGTTTTAAAGATAAGCTCACCAAGAAATACAATCCCTTGCTCAGGTGTCCCCATAACCAGACAGTGGTGGTAGGATTGAAACCCAGGCATCATGGGCTCAGCAAGGACTGTGTCCTTAGCTGATGAATGACACTGCCCTTGCTTGGAAAGGAGTCTTTGAGTAAGGATATTCTCGATAGTTGAATGTTTCCTTTATGGTATTTCCCCGTTAGCTCTGTATAGTAAAGGACAGGTTTTCTGCTATTGGTGGTGGGAGAGGAGAGGAGCCTTGTTGTAGATGGAGTCCTGCTGGTGAGGAGACCGGGGAGTGCACGCCCAGAGTCTCGGGAGATGCTTCGCCAGGCTTTTCTGGGGGGAGGATCTAGGCCTCTAACCACTCCTCGTGCGGTGTCACGATCATCGTCAGACAGCGCTGCGTTTTCCCTTTTCAAGAACACACGATCTCTTGGTAGGTGAAGGCTTCGTGATTTTTAATCACCTGGGTGATTAAATGCTCTTCAGAGTTCCTGTCCTGAATGGCTGCAGGTGATCGTACAGTTTGTACTTCTCGCGCAGCGATTGCTGCCTGCTGGTTTCCCCAGAGAAGGAAAGGAGAGGACCTCGGATGAGCTGGGGCTTCAGCAGGTGCCTTTCAAATGAGAAATTCAGAGCCTTACTTTTTTTTTCTCTCCCAAAGCCCTCTGCAGAATGGTCCTCAGTATTCCAGGAACCACAGTTTTAAAAAAGAAACCTATAAGAATTACTCTAAATCAAGACATAATATTTTTTAAAATATTTTATTTATTTAACAGAGAGAGACACAACGAGAGAGGGAACACAAGCAGGGGGAGTGGGAGAGGGAGAAGCGGGCTTCCCGCGGAGCGGGGAGCCGGATGCGGGGCTCGCTGGGATCATGACCTGAGCCGCAGGCAGACGCCTGACTGAGCCACCCAGCGCCCCAAGACATAATATTTATTATGACCTTTTTTTTGGGGGGGGGGGTTAGGCATTAAAATTACACTCCTACCTACTGTATTGCCTCTGCTCCATCATCGTGGTCTCTGCTTTTCTTGGCTGGGGTACATGTAATGAAGAAAGAGGAAGATCGCACACAAAATCAGCATAGAGTTCTACAAATACTCAGAGTAAATCAAGTTGGTCTAGACTGAGTAAAAATTGTGCCTTTCTACAAGGCTGAATTTTCATATTTAGGAAAATAATGAAAAAAAGTCCATTTCATCTTCTTTCTTTTCCAAATTTAATTTCTAACAAAAAATACTTCATCATATAAATCATCATGCTTTCCTGACTGCCCAGAATCCAAAGAATATCACAATCACTTTAAACTCAGTCTGAAAATAAATAATACTTTCAGGTAGCTTATTTGCATTCTTCAGGTTTTTCTTCTGTTTTTTCAAAAAAATTTGGCTTCTTGTAAAATGTGAATTCAAATATGTTTTAGAGGGAAGGGATAAATAAAAATACTTAGATTTAGGAAGTCAATAGGCAGAAAAAAATATAATGCAATACATTTTGGATACAAAAATTGTACTTTGTTATATACAGAGATTATAATTACACCATGTTTATATTCATGTTCTGGAAATAAAGCTTGCGCTACTTTAGTTGGGATGCAGGTATAAATATAAATATGAAAACGTGCAACCCCGATTATGTCCATTATCCCTCCAAATATACTGTTATGTGTTAGCTGCATATACCAATTTTATGCCGAAAATACAGTCACTGTAGCTATAAAATAAATTTCAGTAGATGTAGGTTATTTTAGAAAACAAATATGTTCTTTGTATATTAGATTCACCATGACTTCTAATAAAAAATAATTTTTGCTTATTCTAAAGCATTAATATATTCAGTGAAATAAAGAACTTGACACGTCATAAAGCTCGTAAAATGAGAGCCATAGACTGCACGTGGAGCATTCCTACATTAGGGCACCAAGTGTGGGGGCTTCCCAGCAGAGAGGGGTCCTCGTGAGCTGGTTGTCTGAGGCTCTTTGGAGTCTGAGACTAAGAACAAGTGTAGAAAGTGCTCAAATTTTATTTTATTTTTTTAAATTTTTATTTATTTATTTGACAGAGACACAGTGAGAGAGGGAACACAAGCAGGGGGAGTGGGAGGGGGAGAAGCAGGCTTCCTGCGGAGCAGGGAGCCCAATGCGGGGCTCGATCCCAGGACCCTGGAACCATGACCCGAGCCGAAGGCAGATGCTTAATGACTGAGCCACCCAGGCGCCCCCAAAGTGCTCAAATTTTAAAGCAGATGAGATCAGGAAATTTGTCAGCAGAGCTGCAGAAGTTGGAATGTCCAAGACTTGAACTGTTCTTGCGACAGCACAGTGAGGAAACTGGTTAAAAGTGTCCCCCTTAGAGAAGTGGCAATTACGTGAACCAAAGTAAACATTTTTCTTAGTCCATACGTGCCTCTGGACTTGTTCTCCATTCTGTTTCTGTGGAGAAAGAGCCTCTTTAATTGAAAAGGCTAATTTTGTCCTCGTGTGTTCTGTGCCTGTGGACAAGTGACAAGCTCCCTCTTCCTCAGATATAAAATAGGAATAGTAGTACCTAACTCACAGGATTGTTGTGACATTCATAAGTGTCACTGCGTGGAAAAGCACTTAGCACGGCATCTGGCATATAGGAAGCCCTTAATAGACATCAGCCAACATTATGTCAACACTAAATAAAAAGCACCTTGAGCTCATATATACTTTTAAGTACAGCAACCACTTTTTTTTCCTCATCAAAGTCTAATGGTATCTTTTGCTATTCAAATGTCTTCGATTTTACAGTTTCCATCATTCACTATGATTTGTTCTTTGATCCACTCCAATATTTGTAGGTTTCCTAGCATCACGCTGAAATTGCCCTTAGTCATGTCGTCAATACTCTGCATGTGGCCAAATCCAGTCATCGTTCTGTTCCGCCATCTAACCTGGCCACTCGGCTTCTTTGGACATGGCTGTCACTGTCTTCTTGGCTTCAATGAAATGACATGCTCCATGCTTTCCTCCTAGGAGCTTACTTTTCTACCTGATCTTTAAATTTTGAGTGTTTTGAGCATCTTGCAGTGTTTAAACTAAGCTTTTTATTTTATTTCCATTATAGTTAAAGTACAGTGTTCTATCAATTTCAGGTGTACAATATAGTGACTCAACAATCCTATACATTACTCAGTAGTCATCATGCAAGTGTACTCTTTAATCCCCAACACCTATTTCACCCATCCCTCCCCCCCCAACGTAATCATCAGTTTGTTCTCTATAGTCAGGAGTCTGTTTCTTAGTTTCTTTTTTTCTTCTCCTTTACTCATTTGTTTTGTTTCTTAAATTCCACATATGAGTGAAATCATGTGCTATTTGTCTTTCTCTGACAGATTTATTTCGCTTAGCACAATACACTCTATCTAGGTCCATCCGTGTCATTGCAAATGGCAAGATTTCATTCTTTTTTTTTTGTTGTTCTATAATATTCCATTGTGTGATATAACCACACACACCACATCTTCTTTATCCATTCATCTACCAGTGGACACTTGGGCTGCTTCCATAATTTGGCTATTGTAAATAATGCTGCAATAAACAAAGGGTACACGAATCCCTTTGAGTGTTTTTATATTTTGGGGGTAAATACCCAGTAGTGCAATTATTGGATTATACAGTAATTCTATTTTTAAAATTTTGAGGAGACTCCATACTGTTTTCCACAGTGGCTGCACCACTTCAAATTCCCACCAACAGTGCACAAGTTTCCTTTTTCTCCACATCCTCACCCACACTTGTTTCTTTTATTTGTGATTTTAGCCATTCTGACAGGTGTAAAGTGCTATCTCATTGTAGTTTTGACTTGCATTTCCCTGATGATAAGTGATGTTGAGCATCTTTTCCTATTTCTGGTGGCCATCTGGATGTCATCTTTGGAGAAATGTCTGTTCAGCTCTTCTGCCCATTTTTAATTGGATTATTTATTTTTTGGGTGTTGCATTGTATCAGTTCTTTATGTATTTTGGATAGTAACCTTTTATTGGATATGTCATTTGCAAATACCTTTTCCCATTCAGTAGGCTGCCTTTTAGTTTTCTTGATTGTTTTCTTTGCTGTGCAGAAGCTTTTCATTTTGATATAGTCCCAGTAGTTTATTTTCACTTTTGTTTCCCTTGTCTAAGGAAGTATATCTAGAAAAATGTTGCTATAGCTGATGACAGAAATTACTGCCTGTGTTCTCTTCTAGGATTTTTATGGTTTCAGGTCTCACATTTAGGTCTTTAATCCATTTTGAGTTTATTTTTGTGTATCATGAAAGAAAATGATCCAGTTTCATTGTTTTGCATGTTGCTGTTCAGTTTTCCCAACACCATTTGTTGAAGAGACTGTCTTTTCCCCATTGTATACTCATTCTTCCTTTGTCAAAGATTAATTGACCATATAATTGTGGGCTTATTTCTGGGTTTTCTATGCTGTTCCGTTTACCTATGTGTCTATCTTTGTGCCAGTATCATACTGTTTTGATTACTGCAGCTTTGTAGTATATCTTGATATCTGAAATTATGATACCTCCAGTTTTGTTTCTTTTAAGATTACTTTGACTATTTGGGGTCTTTTGTGGCTCCATACAAATTTTAGGATTGTTTGCTCTAGTCCTGTGAAAAATGCTGTTGGTATTTTGAGAGGGATTGCATTAAATCTGTAGATTGCTTTGTGTAGTATAGACATTTTTTTCATTATGTTATGTTAATCACCATACATTACATCTTTAGTTTTTGATGTAGTGTTTCATGATTCATTATTTGCGTATAACACCCAGTGCTCCATTTAGTACGCACCCTCTTTAATACCCATCACCAGGCTAACCTATCCCCCCACCCCCCTCCCCTCTAGAACGCTGTTTGTTTCTCAGAGTCCATAGTCTCTCATGGTTCATCTCCCCCTCCGATTCCCCTCCCTTCATTTTTCCCTTCCTGCTATCTTCTTCTTCTTCTTCTTTTTTTTTTATAACAGATAATGTATTATTTGTTTCAGAGGTACAGGTCGTATAGACATTTTAACAATATTTGTTCTTCTGATCCATGAGAATGGAATGTCTTTCCATTTCTTTGTGGCATCTTCAATTTCTTTCATCAATATTTTATAGTTTTCAGAGTACAGGTCTTTCAACTCTTTGTTTAAGTTTATACCTGAATGTTTTATTATTTTTTGGTGCAATTGTAAATTGGATGGTTTTCTTAATTTCTCTTTCTGTTGCTTCATTATTAGTGTATAGGAATATGACAGATTTCTGAACATTGATTTTGTATCCTGAGACTTTACTGAATTCATTTATCAATTCTAATAGTTTTTTGGTTGAATCTTTAGGGTTTTCTATATATGGTCTCATGTCATGTACAAATAGTCAAAATTTTACTTCGTCCTTACCAATCAGATGCATTTTATTTCTTTTTGTTGTCTGATTGCTGAGGCTAGGACTTCCAGTACTGTGTTGAATAAAAGTGGTCAGAGTGGACATCTTTGTCTTGTTCCTGACCTTAGGGGGAAAGCTCTCAGTTTTCCCCATTAAGGATGATGTTCACTGAGAGTTTTCACATACGGCCTTTAGTATGTTGAGGTATGTTGTTTTGTTGAAAGTTTTTATCATGAATGGATTTTACTCTGTCAAATGCTTTTTTCTGCATCTGTGAGCATCTTGTACTTTTAATACTCTGTATAAAGTTTATTTACCTATTATTGCTTAGATGCAAATTGTCCTTCTGTATCCTGTGAAAATGTCTGACTTATTTTGATGATGAAGACCTATGTTCTTCAAATACTACTATATTTGTTACATGTTGTTTTGAGGTTGGTGGAAATAAAGATGTGATTCTTGCTTAGCATCATCACTCTTCCACTGCATTTTTATTTTTTAAAAAATTTTTAAAGGTTTTATTCATTTATTTGAGAGAGAGAGAGAGCACAAGCAGAGGCGAGTGGCAGAGGGAGAGGGAGAAGCGGACTCCTGGCTGAGCAAGAAGCCTGATGCGGGGCTCGATCTCAGGACCCTGAGCTGAAGGCAGACACTTAACTGAGCCACCCAGGTGCCCCTCCACTGCATTTTTATTAAAGGTTATTAAGCCCCTGTAAGGTTTCAAGCTCATCCTACTTTGAGAACCCATAAAACTTAGACCCACTCTAGGTGAGCAAAAACTGTCATGGTCCATGCTTCAAAGTATATTGCAGTATAGTTTAGTGTGAAAGAGAGACATTAAGTGAATGTGCCGGTAGCTACTGTACTGTGGGAACATTGGCAAGTTTTACTGTGCTGGAGAGGCACATGGTATCATGAAGTCTTATAATATAGAAGATTAACTTAATCATTTAAATAAATCTGTCAGCTAAACAAGAGAGAGATTATCAACTCTTTTAAAGATAATGAATCATAGATTGAAAACATATGGTCTTAATAGAAGTCAAAGCAATGCAAATTAAAAGAATGAAATACTGGTCTTCACCTATATAATTAGCAGAATTGGAAGATAATATTAAAAGATGGAGAGACAGCCACAGAACACTATTTCCTGGAGTTGGGAAGCAGTTGATTGTATGTGTCATGAACTTTCAAACTTTTAGATGTATAGCAGTCTCTCAAGGGTAGAAAAAAATTTTTGTGCAAACATCCTATATTTCAATGTCATTTACAATAGCACAACTTTGATAACTGAATTGAGTAACGGATAAATGGTTAAATGTACTGTATCCGTATGATGGTTATTCACATTTAAATTTTAATGTTAACTATTGAAAATAGAAAATATGTATTGTGTTAGGCAAAAACAAAGACATATTGAAAATCTATATACACAGTATAATTTTAGTTATATATAATTACTAGAGACAAATATACCAAAATGATGATGGTAGTTCTCTCTAGGCAAAGAAATAATCCATTGTTTTTATTTTTCATTTTTATTTTCTATATTTCAAATTTTTGATAAATAATGTATTATTTATGGACCATGACACAAACACCACATCATATAAGTACTTGAAATCCTATTGGTAGAGAAAACCTGCTCAGAAGACAGGTTTCTTGGGTATAGATGGAGACCAGTCATCCAGTCAGGAAGCCAAGTTGAAAAGAAACTCATTCATCCTGACGGATAAGCCCGCCTCTATTGGAGGTTCCTTTCTTTGATATTTGGGTGGTATTAGGTCATGAGCATGACGCTTAAAGATGCTGACGAGATGTTTGAAGCAAAGTTGTTGAATTATTAGTGAAACTCCAAGGGCAGAATCAAATGATTCAATGGAACTTATAATCTTAGAAAAGACCAATAATGAATACTAAATTTTAATGGAGTCCACAGTATCACTGAAATGCCTCATTTCATTTGCTGTTAACCTTTCTGATATGCTACCTGGAGGTCTTTAAATTCTTAGGACAGGGTGCCATTTAAAAAAATAAATGT
Source organism: Halichoerus grypus (assembly GCF_964656455.1). Taxonomy (NCBI): domain Eukaryota; kingdom Metazoa; phylum Chordata; class Mammalia; order Carnivora; family Phocidae; genus Halichoerus; species Halichoerus grypus. The sequence continues at coordinate 11,130,849 of NC_135724.1, forward strand.
CTTTTACTGATATCTGACAAGAAACATAATCAAGTTGCACAAAAATTTCTTCAAGTGTTTATTCAAATGAAAACCAAATCATTTAACATCTCAGGAGAAGTCATTTAAAGGGAGCAATTCAGGAGTGAGGTCTGAGTTGGAACACAAATTGTCACAAACTGGCGGTGTTCAAAAGGGTGATTTTGCAACATGTCCTCTAACACATTTCATGGCAACAGATTATTGTGAATATCAAAGTTACACATCGCAGCCCAGGTTCAGGATGAGCCAGGTGGCATAGTAGCATGATAGACGAATCAAAAAAAACAGGGCACTATTCCACACTGAACTACGAGTTTTGAGTTGATTTTATTTTTAGCTTTGTACTTATTGTAATGGTACCGAGAATTCAGAGGCAATGCTCCAGTTGAGAGGAAAATAAGTGCAGTAATAATCCTCTGCTCTCTGCGACTCCCAGCCTTCCCCCAGCCAGGGCATCTGATTCATGCTGTGGCCAGGCGCTTTGCAGAGTCCTGGTGACTCTATGCAATGTCTGCTTCCTCAAGCAAGGCTATTTGCTGTCTCTCACTGCTGTAACAACTTCCCACCAGATTAGGGCTTGAAAACAACACAAATCTATTACCTCATGGCTTGCGTAGGTCGGAAGTCTGGTAAGCTTGGGTGGGTCCTCTGTTTAGCATCTCACAAGTCTGAAATCAAGGTGTTCACAGGACCAGGATCCTCACTGGAGTTGGTGGGGAAGAATCTGCTAACTAGTCCATTCAGGCTCTAGGTAGGATTCAGTCATTGCTAAGGTCCATGATGCTTGATAGCTGCCCACCAGAAGCTAGTCTTTGTTCCTAGAAACTGTCCCCACTCATTTTGGAGCAGCTCTCTCCAGGAGGGGGACAAGACCCTCTTATGCTTCAAATCGCTCTGATTCTCCTTTGCCACATTTCTCTGACTTGAGCCGGAGAAATTTCTTTTTAAGGGCTTCTGTGATTACCCACGATAGTCTCACTATTGTACATCTGGAAACTTAATTACATATACAAAATTCTTTTTGTCACTTAAGGTGATATATTCCAAGGTTCCAGAGATTACGACACAGATATTTTCAGGGGGCTATTCCACTGCACAAAAATCCTAGATGGGTGTCAAATAACTTATTATTGACTTGTGTGTGTACTGAATTAACAAATAATTAGAATGAATTGAGGAAATTCAACCAGTCTTGTAGTGTTTTGAATCTTTTCAGAATAGCTTTAATTGCTTAGTCACTTAGGACTTAACACAAAAATTATAAATCCGTCAAGTCTGTTGGAGCCAAAAGAATTCAGAGAAAACTTACTGCATTTGCTCTGTTTCTGTTAGCAGAATTTTGACAAAACCAACAAGCAAATCAGCTGACAAGAATTATTCAACCCATAGTAGCTGCTTTTCAGTCATTAAATTCAAGAGACTGAGCATATATTAATAACCAATATTTTATTAATTTCTACCACAAAACACAAAATCTTTTCCCAATTAGTTAAATATATTAAAAGAAGGGCTGGCATATATCTAATTTGTAAAGATTAAGTTTATTTCTGAATAGAGAGACCATTTCTGTAATGTCAGACCAAGTGCCTTGAGTCCATATATTCATGTTGGACCACACATGTTGGGTCATATGGTATATGTGCTGACATGGGAAGGTCTGGAACTGACCATCACTCAGAAAGAATCTGAAGACCTTTTTCCCAAGTGGCTTAGCATTGGTTCAGCCTCGCTTACCACTCCAACCCTGTATTCTAACAGTAATTGAGTCCCTGCTTTTTTTCCTCTTTGAAGAAGCTATGCCTTCAAATTATGAAAGACCAGCATTTCAGAATGTTTCCTCATGCTAGCATCCTACCTCTATTAATTTCCCATTACTGCTTTAGCAAATGACCACAAACATAGTGACTTAAAACAGTACTAAGTTACTATCTTGCAGTTCTGGGGGTTCAAAGTTCAAAATGGGTTCCATTGGGCAAAAAATCAAATTGTGAGCAGGACTACATTCCTTTCTAGAAATTCTAGGGGGAAAATCCAATTATTTTCTGGGCTTAAGAGGCAACCTACATTCCTTTGCTCATGGCCCCCACCCTCTGTCTTCAAAGCTAGCAAAGGCCAGTCATGTGAATCTTTCTGAGAGCGCACCACTCTGACACTGACTCTCTCCCTCTTCCAAATCGAAGGACCCTTGTGATTATATTGGATCCATCAGTATAATCTACAATAACCTCCCTATTTTGAGGTCAGCTAGTTAGCCGCTGTAATTCCGTCTGCTGCCTTAATTCCCCATTGTCATGTAACTTAACACATTTACAGATATTGGGGATTTGGACATGGGCATCTTTGGGAGACCATTATTCAGCCTTCCATACAAGTGGTAGAACGCTTTATGGTAACAAATGTATCTGGGGGCGCCTGGGTGGCTCAGTCGTTAAGCGTCTGCCTTCGGCTCAGGTCATGATCCCAGGGTCCTGCGATCAAGCCCCGCATCGGGCTCCCTGCTCAGCAGGAAGTCTGCTTCTCCCTCTCCCACTCCCCCTGCTTGTGTTCCCTCTCTAGCTGTGTGTCTCTCTCTCAAATAAATAAATAAAATCTTAAAAAAAAAAAATGTATCTGAAGCTATCACTGTGAATAAGATAACTGCCTGAAATAAAAACAATGTATTCAAAGAAGAAAAATAAGTAAAATTTATGTTAAAAATCTACCATAATTCAATGCCTTGTCTGTAATCATCACTTAACATTTTGCCTCATTTGGCTTTCTTTCAAGGTTAGACCAGCATCCTTTTTTACCTCCAAATTATCCAGCTCAGTGTCCTCCCACACACTTGAGGGAACAGACATTTATCTACTCATAAACTCTGTAAATATATTTTTTGTAAAAAAAATCAAAACTTGGCAGTTTTTTTATATTACTCAAAATGATTAAAATTGAGCAACTCTCTTGGGATTTTCCTTATATTCCTAATTCCAGATATATTCCTTTCTCTGTCATTATCTTTAAACACTGAACCATCTTGATCCTCTCTCACATATGCCTGAAGCTATTTTAACTCATTCTCTCAGGGGAGGCAAAAAAGACCTTTTAGAACACAGACCACTCTTTTTCATTGTTTAGTAGATAAGAAATCAGTCATAATAATGTTTTATGCAGTATATTTGGATAGGAGGATCAGTTTACAATGACTAGGAATAGAAAAGATTTGTATTTGAACTGCAATTCACATATGCGCTAAAATCTAATTTTTTTTTTTTAAAGATTTTTATTTATTTATTTGACAGAGACACAGCGAGAGCAGGAACACAAGCAGGGGGAGTGGGAGAGGGAGAAGCTTGCTCCCCGCCGAGGAGAGAGCCCTATGTGGGACTCGATCCCAGGACCCCGGGATCATGACCCGAGCTGAAGGCAGACGCCTAATGACCGAGCCACCCAGGCGCCCTAAAATCTACTAATTGTTAAAGTATAGGCCTAGTGCACCGTTCATAAAAAGATGAGTTATACATCGCATAATCAACAAAAACCATAAAGACACTAAAGTTTTAATAATTATATTTCACCAATGGTAATTATCATTTAAAAAGCACAAGCAGAAACATTTTAATAAACACTTCAAGATTATAGTTACAGTGCATCCATAGGAGGAGTTCCTAAAATTTCTAGGGTTTGCTATCTAGCTATCCATCCAACCAGCTATCCACAACAAGAATCACACACTTGCTAATGGTTGTATGGCAATTAAAAATTCATAGAAGAAAACTGATTTAGAGTCTTCAGTAAACATATCTTTAAACACTCTAAAATTATGAACACCTAATTTAAGTGACCTTTAAAAACTGATTTGCTTTGGACTTAGTAAAGCCAATAGTTATAGGAAAAAATGAATTTTTGTGAATATATTCAAAAGAACAAAAAGAATGAATTCATCATTTGGCCACTTAATGGCATAGTCACAGGATATTCATTACCAGTTGTGTGTGGGTAAACTGGTTCCCTGAAGTATAAAAGCCCTGATTTGCACCATTTACCTATTCCCATGATATAATAGTCTTACCAGGGCCTATTTCATGCTATCCACATGACATCATGGAACAGATTGCTGAAAAGACATGCCCACAACCTGCTCTCCTGAGCTGGCTGGAGCCAACCCGTAGCCAGTATCACACTTTGAAAAAATATTGTTCCGTGGTTAGTGTATATCCATCACAATCAAATCCCAGTGTCAGAGAGACTGGATCCATAGTGTAACTCTTCTTTGATATCAAACAACTTAACACCCTCTATAAACCAGATAACTCATCTATTAAATGAGGATACTTATACCTTCTTAATAGTTTTGTTGTGAAGATTCAATTATATAACATATGTGAAACATAATGTCCACTGAATACATTAACAATGTTGTCATTGTTGCAAATCTGTTCTAGAGAATCATAGACTGCGCTACCTCAGATCTAGCATATCAAAGATACGTGCGGCACAATATGATTCTCCTAACAGCATAGCATGATGTACAGAAAATTCATGGAGCTTCAAGACTAACACACACACTCACACCTACATATACAGCCTGGCACCTTCAGAAAAACCACTATACAAATGCCTTTATTAGCTAATTTTAACACTCGATAGAAAAGGATGATAAATATAAGAACATGGTTATTTACAAGCATCTTGTCTCAGGGCACCTGGGTGGCTCAGTCGGCTAAGTGTCAGACTCTTGGTTTCAGCTTAGGTCATGATCTCACAGTTGTGGGATCCAGCCCGTATGGGGTTCTGTACTCATCCTGGAGTCTGCTTCAGATTCTCTCTCCCTTTCCCTCCCTCTCTCTGCCTCCCTCTCCCCCTCCAAAGCACACACTCTCTCTCTCAAATAAATAAATAAATAAAATCTTTTAAAAAAATAAGCATCCTGTCTCTACATAGTTTGACTTATTTTTCTAAAAATACATGGAAATTTTACTTAGCAAAGACATTTAGATTAAATGCTTCTAAAATGATTTTCTACAAGCCACAAAAATAAAAAAAAATCATGAAGTATTTTGAAAACCGTCTTTTAAACAAAGAACCTCAAACATACTATTATGCTTGCAAAAAAAATAGTCTATTTCATGAAATTGAGTAACTTCTTTGCTTGACAGAAAATGGCATTTTCTCTTATAAAAATAAGTGTGACGTCTATAAAAATGTTTAAATTTCAAATTATCTCAACTTAAATCTGTATGCCATCCACATAATTATATATAGCATTTATTATTAATCTGTATGCAATAGAAATAATTATATTTTAATATGGATGCTATATATGTAATTATCTGGATGCTATAATATACCATATTGGAATATAATAAGCATAAAAGAAACAGATACTTATTTGTGTGTTGGTGAAGAGTGGAAGACTATGTTCTGTTTTTCTCTGAAATCTCATTATGTGGGTCTAAATTCATTTCTTTTTCCAAAATTTCTAATACATGATTTGTAAGGTTTATTTCCTTCCAGAAGGAATAGGCCTGATACTGACTAGTTGAATAAAGCCTAGTATCAAGCCATTACTAATTTTTCCAATACTCTTAATTAAAATGTGTACTTGTATATACATATATCCATCACAGTCCAAATCTATTCCATTTCAAAAGCCAAATAATGAATTCAGATGCTCTGTTTCGATTGCAAAGAACATTGTTGAATTGCCTTTGATTCCTGAATTATGAATAGCATGTAGTGAGAGCTGAAGTTATCTAGCAATTCATCTAAAGATGTATTTGGTTCCAAATTTGAATTGTGGTTCCTGGAACTAGAGTAATGATGATAATAACAGCAATAATTGCCCTTATTATTACTTGCTCTGTGCAAACACTATGTTAAATATATCTTTTAATTCTCTTGGAAATCCTGTAATTTACCGGTTATTGTTATAGCTGTATTAGAGTTGTGAATACAACCACGAAGTAGGGTGAAGTAATTTTTCATTCATAACAGACAAGTGGCAGAGCTATGTTTCAATACTCAGGTGTGTGTAACTTCAACATAAATAATATAAAACACTATGCTGAGTTGTCTCTAGTTTCATCTGAGTTCTCTGAGTCAGTCCTATTTCTGTGACATAATTTGAAAGATTCATGTCATGTGCTAATATTCCTCCCTTGTGAACTATCCTTTAAGCACCAACTATGGACCTATTATTGTTTAGTGCATTTGGCATAGTCTCTGCTCTTCAGATGCTTAGAACAACACAAAGAGTAGACACAAGTTAAGAAACAACCAAAATTCCATATGATGAGAGATAAAATCAGGTTGAAATGGGAACATCTTCATCAAATTTATAAGAGAATACTCAGAAGTCTCCCTAAGAAAGTGACTTCCCAGCTAAGTTTTGAGAGATAAGTAGAAATTAAGCAATGTAGTAATGGTAGGGGACCTCGGATAAAGAAAATCAGAGACAAAAATCAGAAATGTATGAGATGAGATCACCTGACTCATTTGTGGATTGCTTCTGTCAAGAAGCATAAAAGCAGAAAACACACTAGAGATTTCAGTTAAAATATTTAATATAAAGAATAGGTAATTACAAAACGTTTGGATTGAGTGAGTTTCCAAAAGGACAAAGAAGACTTCCAGTGATTTCAGAAACTTAGGATGTGATAATATTTGCAAAAAACTAACACCAGTGAATACGGCACTGATATGTACGGGAGACATCGTCGTCACTAGTAAATCTGTATCTGTTTCAGTCACGATTAAATTTCCGTCTGAATTTCACACACCTGTCCACTGGTGTCAGAGGAACATTGGTGCTTTCTGTTCCTAATCCACCATCCAAATCTTTCACCAAGGCCTTACACAGACATTTTCTAAATTGGAACTCTGCCGACAATGGTGTCTGAGAAATGTGGTCTCTAGCCCGTGAGTTAAAGAGAAAGGGTTAATTACAAGTGTGGGGATAATTCTGAGTAACCAGCAGATGGCATCCAGCACAGAAGTGAAGGGTGCATGTGGGGAGGTAGTGGGTGAAGAGGTAGAGAAATGGCCAGATTGCCTACCTAATGGGCACTAAATATTGAGGTGAGTTTTGGGGTGCCTGGGTGGCTCAGTCATTAAGCATCTGCCTTTGGCTCAGGTCATGATCCCAGGGTCCTGGGATCGAGCCCCGCATTGGGCTCTCTGCTCCGCAGGAAGCCTGCTTCTCCCTCTCCCACTCCCCCTGCTTGTGTTCCCTCTCTCGTTGTGTCTCTCTCTGTCAGATAAATAAAATCTTTTAAAAAAAAAAAAAAAGGTGAGTTTTATTTTATTGCAGAAATTACAAAAACCCTTGGAAGGATTTCAAGCAGGAAATTGCCATGCCATGGTCAGATCTGCATTAAAAAAATAATTATGGGAAAAGATTTCAGGTTCAGTTGGTTGGGCTGGGGTATGGAGAAAGGGAAGCAGATGAGAGATGGGAATATTAGTAAAGATGCTATTATAGTAATTTAATAGGTACAAACTACATTATCATTCATGGTAATAGAGAAAAAACGTAACAGATATCCCAGGTCTTATCAAGGAAGAATGTGCCTGACCTGGGGATTGGTGAATGAAGAGAAGAGTCCATGTGAGCTCCCAGTGTTCAGGCTGTGTGTTGGGTTCAGGTATGTTTGCTGTGTCTCTCATGGAGGTGATCAGGCTGAAGGTGCTGTGGCTACCTGGGGCATGTCCTTCTCTTGACTAATTACATGAGCCATACAAGCCTTTCTCAGCCTCTCCTTGTAACCAGTCCACTCATATTACATTGGCTGAATGAAGTCACATGACTAAGCCTTTAATTAATAGATGAGTCATATATGCTTCTCCTATTTTGTGAAAAGCACTGCCAAAAATCCCTGGGCAAAGTTATGGGTATATAATTCTACCAAGAGAAATTGAAGGTTCGGAAAAATGACTTGACAAAGAATTAGCAGTTTGCTCTATAAAATGGCTATACCATTCGCATGATTACCAGCAGTGCTGTGACCTCAACTTCCCCACATTTCTAGCAATACTTGACACATCAGGCAGGTTTTGTTTTGTTTTTTGTGTTGTTTTGTTTTGTTTATACAATCTGAAGACTATGGGCTGGAATCTACATGTTTTAGCAAGCATTTGTTGGTTGAAAATTAGTAGCAGTGATCTTTATATTCTTTTGAATCATTTTGAGTTTGCCCATATAAATTTATGTTTTGTCTCTTTTCTTGCTAATTTTTAGGACTTCTTTTTTTTTTTGGTATTCTAAATATTAAATGTTCCTTTACCTTGCATGTGTGCACATATCTTCTAAGCAGTCCTTGATCTTTTAACCTTGTCTATACTATTCTTTTAAACAGAACTCTTTAATTTTGATACAATCAAATCCATTATTTTTTTAACATTGTTGTATTTATGTTGTAGGTGGTTTTTGTTATTTTTTTGGTTTGTTTTTTGTTTTTATCTTGTTTAGCCAGTTCCATGTGGAGCACAATGACATCCTTCAGGTAATATTACCTGTGTGCTGGTACTTGTCACATTGAGATTTTTAATCCATCTAGAGTCAAAAGTAAGAGTTAAGTTTTATCTTTCTCTTTTTGACAAACTACTTTGCCCCAAACATTTACTAGTTCATTCTTTCCTTTTGATTTGGGGCTACTTTGTCATAAGCTAAGTTACTGTAAAGTTGTATTTTCAAGCCATGTCATGACTTCACTGATGAAAACCTCCAAAGCTCTCATATACTTTAAATGACAAGTTCTTTAACATGTAATTTATTCTTTCTTTATTCTGAAAACATCTGTTGAGCTTCTATGTGTTAAATACCGTCTGTGCCTTCATGCATCTTCCTGGCAGGTATGACTACCATGGACTGAGTGGTTACCAATGGATGGTGTCAGGAAAGAGGAGGACCAGAGTGCTATCAGAGCGTGCTGGGGCACCAATGGCAGTCTGGGGTCAGGGAAGACCACACTGTGGGAATGGCACTTTTACCTGAGAGGCTAAGTAGGAGTAGGATGTGGCCAAACATAACACCTATGAAGCAGATTTCAAGCGAACACTTCAAAACACTCTTTTGAAGGCCCTGGGGTGCATGGAGGCTGTGGGCTGCTTCTCTAGCACAGTTGAAGTAATGAAAATAACTGAAGTCTCTTATTGTACAGGAGTGAAAGATGTCTTCTTTTCTCATGGGCTCTGATCTCAGTAATTCAGGTGTATTTTAAGATTTATGTATTTGAGGGAGAGAGAGCGGAGGGGAGGGGCAGAGGGAGAGGGGAGAGAAACTTCGAGCAGACTTCGGCTGAGTGCATAGCCCCACGCGAGGCTTGATCTCAAGACCCATGAGATCATGATCTGAGCTGAAACCAAGAGGACGCTTAACAGGCTGAGCGACCCAGGCGTCCCCAGGTGTACTTTAGATCTCTGGCTACCATGGCTCATGAGGTACCAAACTCTCTCATTTCAAACAAAAATTCATCAGGATTGAAGTCAATTACTTGAATTATGCTGAGTGGTAATCTAATATTTTCTCAATACCCAGGCATCTAGTCATAAGTTCCTTGCATAGGTAAATCCATATTTATTTTGCCATTTGATTTTTTCCATAGAGCAGTTAAAAACATTAGTTTTAAATAGTAAAGTATAAGACTATAAAATTATAAAAAGAAATTTATGAAAAATAAATTCTAGCGTTGAAGTACTTTTAAAGGAAGCTTACACAAGGGTAATATTTAGCCCTTAATAAATTCCTCTGGTGATAATGAATAGATTAAATGAAACAATGGTAACTCAGAGATTGTGAACCATATATAATGTTAACAAATATTTTATCCCCAGCCAAGACATAAGCTAGAACTAGTTAAAAATCTTTGTATAGTTCAATACACTATATGTTTATAGTTCAGATTCTAAAGAGACATATCTAGATGACAGTCAACCATATGCATCCCTTTCACACACTCTTCTCCATTTCGATGTTGTGTTCTCAGTAATAAATTGATTGCTGTTCCGTTCAGCCACAGAATGGAGCACCAAGGGACCATGACTACAAAGTGATGTGAGAAGGTCAGCATGAATCATAGCAGCTAATTTGAACTTCCATACATGGAAAAAGATAAAAGCGACAACCTATCCATAATTTTCATATTATTCCAGAGTGGAGGACTAACAGAGACAGACTATTGATGTCATGCCAAGCATTTATTTTTCCAATCCATGAAAGTTTATGTAAGCGTAAGGTATCATTTTATGTTACTATGGCAGTCTTTGGAGAATGCACACAAAATGGGCTGCCAAGCCATACACAGAAGAATTGAACTTGTGCCCTTAGAGGGAGAGAAGATAGGAAATGTGGCAATTGGCCAGAATCAAGAGTACATAAGGTTAAAAATAAAAATACAGGATTGAAATTTTAGAGACTTAAGCATTTGACAACATTTAGATGATCTTAATTTTGAAACAGACTAAAGAAAGAATCCATCCAGTGCCATTATTTATACATCACACTTCAAGGAATAGATAAAATTTAGTAGTTAAAGAAATATTTGAGCTAACATCAAACATGAGAACCAGAGGGCCTTCACTTGGGATTGGAAGGGGGCTGAAAGAATGTTAATTTTTTTTTTCCTTTTCAAATGGGAGCGGTCACCCTGCAATATAAATGAGTAAGAGAAGCAATTAGCATAAAGAGTTTTCAACTGTTGTTAAATGATCATAGTATTTGAAGGAGTCATAAAGTTTGGATCATTATATACGGCTCTTACATATTTTCAGTGCACTTCATGGTCATTCACTAGCAATTAGCAGATAAAGCTTCTTACTCCAGGGAAATAGATGAAAATATGTTGTTTGCCCTCCTGACCATATGAAATCTCCTATGTAACTTTATTTAGCTTGTAGTTGATTTAATTCCTTGTTTTTCTCAGTATCTAGTGCAAGTCTAAACCTCCATGATTTGTACTGGTGTCTTTACAGAAAGATTTAAAACATCCTTAAGAAGTTAGTGTTCAAACATTATTAAATATTTAACAGTAAAGGGATGTTAAAAGTTAGCTTCTGTTCTATGAGAACAGCATTAAAAAACACAGCAAAAACCTATTAAGACTGCAGAACGCAAGCGCCACTAAAGTAAGAGAATCAGAAATTAAAATCATTGTCCCAGGGAAAACAATGACTAATGAAAATGTACTGATCATTGTCTTGCAAGTAAACTGCTTTTATTGACAACCACATAAACTCACTACAGGAGGTGGTGAGGGTTAGAGTAAGGACAGAAACCAACATGAACATTAAATCTCACAGTAACCATTTAAAGTAAGTATTATTACATTAATTTATAGATGAACAAACTAAGAGATTAATAGTCCAACAAAATAGAGTAAGTGAACATCAGAACAAAGATTCCAAGTTTATCTGATTTGAAATGGGCTCCTCTCCTCCTCTGTCTTGTTTGCACTGTATCAGCTCTGCCACATGCATGAACAGACTTAACGCTGGGTCATGCTCTAAGGATTCTGTCCCCTGGAAAACATGGCATGTCTCCAAGTTCCTGTAATGTAAGCTTCCAAACAAATGTCCTTCAAAATGTGTGGAGTGATGGAATAAAAAAGAAGAACCAAAGTTATATTGTTATTGAAAATTCTACCTTGTAGCAAAGCAGAAGTGATTTTCCTATACGGCCTGTGTTCTTCATACAGACAGGAATACAGAGGCACATTCAAATAGAACACCGGAATAGTATACAGTGCTTCGGAAATGATTAGGCAACTGCCATGAGTAATTCATGTCTATGAATTCTTGAACCTCAAACATGGCTTAACCTGAAGCCTCAAACATGCCTTAACTCTTACTGTCTCTGTAGATTCATGCCCATGCCATGTATCTAAGGGGGTACTCTGATGGATTGATCAGAGCTCCAATTTCCATTGCTATTACTTCTCAGTACATTGAAAGCTGCTAAGTATTGGAATCAACTGTACTAACATTACCATTTTATAACAGTATATTGAATTGGATTCTTTGAGATTCTTGTTTTCTAAATAAAGGAATAAATATAAACTATGTATGACAGATAAAAGAAAGAACAATAACTTGTTAAAATAACTTTGCATAAGACTATCTTTAAATAAAAATTGTATGGAATGATTTAGCTTGGTCACCTTCACTGGGCAACATTTTTTTTTTTAAATCCTTTCTCATTGAGGGCATATATATTAATAAAAAATGCACGCATTTTAAATTGATCAGTTTTCACTATTACAGTTATTTCTAGCTCAATATATAAATGCACTCAATAGAGGTTGATAAGCAGGTTGAAGAAAGTAATTCATTTTAGGGGGAAATATCATGGTTATTGGATCATTCTTTTGCTTAAATTTTTCAGAAACAACTATTTAAACTTATTTTACAAGATGTGGTATTTACTGTATCCTTAGGTGTCTATCCTACATTTGATATCATACAGTTTCATCTTTATGAAGATCTATTTCAATCATATTTTCAGATTGGTTTGATACAAGGAGTTTTGTATAGGTCATCAGTTAAATAGACTCACAGGCTATTATTTGAATCAAGTCAACTAATAAATAGTAGACATTTCCTATGGTACTTCATTTTATGGCAGTCTCAAAACTGTTGAGTTACAAAGTAAGATTATAAGAACCACAGCAGTGGTTCTTAAACTTTGGCTTGCTCAGAATCACCTGAAAGACTTGTTAAAAGATTGTTGGACTTTGCTCCAAGTTTTTGATACATTAGATTTGGAACAAGGTACAGGGTGAGAGGGTTTGAAGCAAGAATTTGCATCTCTAACCAGTCCCAGCAGAAGACATTGAGAACCACTACTGTTGAGAAGCCACTGAAAGTGTTTAGCCACCAGAGTATTCCATAAAATATTTCATAACAAAATTCACCAAACCTATCATAGTAAAGTAATTGTGAACCCATATTAGAAAAATGTGATTATAATTAAATTAAAATTTACAATGTATTCCCACTGGGTGAAGACATTTTATGATGGGAACGTATCAACTAAGTATTTCTTTGAGCTGACCAATCAGATTTGAGGGGACCACACAGATGAGTCTTCTCAGGCCATGAGTTGACTCGCCAATGTAAGCTAGACCTAACTTTTTTAAGCAATGAGGTTAAAACTTTGCTATGCATGGAACCCAGAAGCCCAAATGATATTCTACTCAACCTTTAGTCATTATGAAAAAAATAGAAAACAAAAATGACAGTTATTCATTTATTTCTATTCTCTCTGAGATTTTTTTTACCTTTTTTTAAATTTTTTTATGTTATGTTAGTCACCATACATTACATCATTAGTTTTTGATGTAGTGTTCCATGATTCATTGTTTGCGTATAACACCCAGTGCTCCATTCAGTACGTGCCCTCTTTAATACCCATCACCAGGCTAACCCATCCCCCCACCCCCCTCCCCTCTTGAACCTTCATTTGTTTCTCAGAGTCCATAGTCTTTCATGGTTCATCTCCCCCTCTGATCCCCCCCCCTTCATTTTTTTTTTAATCTTATAACCTGACAGATTTTGGTCTTCTGTGACTTCTTGTATGACTCACTCACATCAGATAACTTCTTGATGGGAGATAAAAATGGTGGAACACAGAAAATAGATAAGACACAGGTGTTAAGCCAACCAACCATTCACTCTTATGTGTTTGACCATGATCAGAATGACAGAACTTGATGAAATAACACTTGCTCAGCTTATCTTTGTTACAACAGAGGAGGTGATAGATTTGAACAAAATATACTTGATTCATTAAGGGCAAATATTAATGTGATAAGTTTATTACTTTAAGGTGAATTTCTGTAATTGATTTTTGTTTATAAACTCAAGGGTAGCAAATGGAAAAAGAAAGCCTGCTACAACCATAATTCAACACAAGGAGGAATTAAAAAACTAAAAATTCCCTTTGACCAAATAAAAGGCAAATTATGAGTTAATTATCCAGGAACTAGACCCAAAGCAGAGAGATAATGTTTAAGACCCAGAACATACCTAACAGGTAGCTGATCAGTATCATGGGAAATATAATTTAGAATCTTAATGTATAATTAGGAAGTTTCTAGTTGATTTTCAACTGTGTTCCTCTCTTCCTTTTACTTGTGATGATAGCTTCTATTGTTTGAGGTTGTAGTTATGAATTCATTTCACCAGAATCACCCAGCTCCCTTTTTCACATAGTCCTACAATGTGAAACACTTTCAACAGTGTGAAAATTATGGTGATAAGGGGAAGAGCCCCAGGGTAGGTATCTGGGATTCACTATGTATATATATTGCTCCCTTAAATTAAGGCAATCCATAAGCAGGTTACCCACAGATGCTAATTATTAATTCCCAGTCATCTGCCTGGGCCAAATGGGAATACATCTGACAAAACACCAAACTCTTCAACTGTAGCAGTTAGAGAAGATAATCAGTGACTTGAAACAAAGGCTAATGATAGTTCCATGAATAGATCCAAAGCTGGAACCTGGGTAAATGTCTGCAGATACAGTAAAAATACTCACTATAACAACTCCAGCAGTATTAGAGAGTAAATTCCACGTCTTTAGTGGCAGAGAAATTCAGAATAATTGTAGAAACCCCGTATGAATTTATTTAGTTATATCTCAAGGGTGGGAAAATGAATCAGCATGATAAAAATAGAATACCACATATAGAAGTGTATGGCCCTTGGAGCCCTTTGATGGTAGGACTGAGAAGCGTGGAAGGGAGAAAGAAATTACTGAAACATTTACTTGGACATAAATGAGTGCTATGTAGGTAAAATATACATGGATTCATTTCAAGAAGGCTAAACATTTAATTGTGCAGATAAGAACTTCTACTTTGGCCAAGATGGGACTGGACTTACTCTCCCACCTGAAACAATTTTAAAACCAGACAAAAGATAGGAAATAAAAGCTTTCATAACCTTAGACACCAGGCAATGAAGAATGGTGATCTGTGAAAGACAGAAAACAAATTAGGTGAACCATACAATTTTCTCAGACATTTCACCCAAAAAGATATAGAGATAGCAAAAAAAAAAAAAAACACATGAAAAATGCTCAAGGTCATTGGTGATTGAATAAGTGCAGATTAAAACTATAATGAATTCCTACTATGAATGTCTTTAAGTGTCTAAAATTAAAAAGACTGGCCATACTAAGTATTGGTAAGAATATGGGTCACTGGAAGTTCATACAGTACTAGTGGCAATGTAAAATTGTAAAACTATTTGTAAAACAGTGGGTAGATTCTTATAAATTTAAATATCCATCTACCAAATGACATAGCCATTCTACTCTTAGAGAAGATGAAGGCATATGTCCATACAAAGACATTTACTCAAATATTATTGCAGCCTTTTTTTTGCAATAGCCAAAAACTGGAAACATTTTAAATGTCCACCCATAGGATTGTGGTATATTAATACAATGAGATAATACTCAGCAATAAAAGGAAGAAAGTATGGACACATAAAATGATGTGGATGGATATTTAAACGTTTATGCTGAATAAGAGAAGCTTAATAAGAAAATATGTGATTCCATTCATATACAATACTAGAAATGCAAACTAATCTACAGAGACTGAAAGCAGATGAGTAGTTGCCTGCAAGTGGTGGAAACATAAAAGGTCAAGAGAACAAGATTACAAAAGGGTACAGAGAAATTTTGGGTGCCGATGAATATTTTCATTTTCTTGACTATGGTGATCAATATGGTGATCAATCTTGATTATGGTGAACAATTTCACAAATGTGTGTGTGAAATGTATTCTACACTTTAAAATAATGTATATTGCAGTTCAGTTATATCTCAAAGCTGTAAAAAATGTAAAATTGGAGGATGTGTGGGCAATCTGGCTATGACATCTATCACCCCATTGATTGCCTGGGTTGATTCAGCTGATTTGGCTGGCCAGATGGGTGCCTCTTTCCTCCCTCCCAGCTCCAGGTGCACCCCTCCTGAAGGTGCAAAGGTACACCCTTGGTCCAAGAGGACAACCTTCCCCAATAGAGGAGGGCTGATCTTGGTTGAGGGTATACGAGTAGTGGTGCTCCCCTGCTAGAACCTCCAAACAAGCTCTCAAGGTCCATTTGTAGGAGAATGTAGGGTAGTCAAACTTCTAAGGCTCCAGACACATCCAAATGAGGTGCTGCATGTGGCAGTCTGCCTTTCTTTAAAAAAAAAAAAAAAAGGAAAACTGTAAAAAATAATACTCTCATACAGAAGACATTGCCGGTATGACCCATTTCTCCTTTTTGTTTAGGAAGTGGGGACAAGTTGTAGGAATCCAAAGAGTTACAACCATAGCTCAGTATGTAAGAACCTTTGGTTCTATAGAACTCCAAAGAGTTATCTGCCCCATGACCTACATTTTTGGATTCATAAAATTGAATCTTAACTGTATGACTGAAAATGTGGAAATAATTTTTCAAGAATAAATGATTCAATTTGAAGACTTTGGTAGGAAAAAGAATTAGCAATAACTAGAAAGCTAATAAGAAAATTAGATCAAAGTTGTCCTTCAATTTCTTTGCACTGATAAATTTTGCAGCCCCAGCTGTGTGAAAAGAAGTAAGTCATGACTGTGAAGTGGCAATGTCCAATGTTTGCAAAGTCCATCTCTGCATATTGGTGGTTTCAAGCTATTGTATTAAAGGTGTAATGATTAAAAATCTCAGTGCCACTTGTTACACAGCATTACTCACTGTGAGTTTGATTTCTCTGTTCAGCTTGAGAGATGTAGCATCCATTCTTTGAAAGGTTCATAAAAAATTTATTACTGCTCTTAGGAATAACTTGTGGTATATTTGACAGTGGGAGAAAATAGAAAAAAAAATTCTTACATCAGATGGTTTGATTACTGCCTAAAATTACTTTAAATGTGTCTGCAAGGATAATAACCAATAAGACTAATTAATAGCATGAATTTATTAATTGAAAGATAATGATGCTCTTTAGGAGTTCAAAATATCTGGTTAAAATGTCTAGGGGTAAATATATCATCTTGATCCCAAAAACTAAAGTAAATTGGGATATACAAAAACAGTTTGTAAATCAACCAAATATTGATCAAATGAAATAGAGTTTAAAATTTACCCATAGAATTTAAAAAGAGCCCATACAGTTTAAAATTTACAACTCCATGGCAAAACGTATAAAATTAATAGCAATTTTAAAGGAGCTGCAAAGATTAAAGTATCCATTATGCTTGGCCATCCTTGGCTTGTGTCTAATAAGATGTCATTATTTTAATAGTCTCATTATATTGACCTGCTATCTTTTAAACTCTGCCTTAGGTAAAATCTCAAACAAGGACGCAATTGTGCAATAAAAGGTATACCATACAACCTTTATAAATTATAGGTAGAATTGAGAAGTATTTCAATTATAGAAAGTGAAGGGAATGGAAGCATACATTGTTTTACAAAATATATCATTGTTACTAAGAAATTCTAGGTGTTTGCGACTTTAAAATATTTCTCTGGCCGAGTAAAGAAAGCCAGCTTCTCAGTAGCCCAAACAACAATAGCAAAAATTTATAATCATTTTCATTACAGAAGAGGCCCTACAATACTTTGACTTGAACAGTGATCATTTTAAATCCATGGGAATGCCTGCAGATCCAGCTTTCTCTGCTTGGGCTTCCTGAGACACAGACCTCTTAAACAAAACCATCCCTGGTTTTGTAAAAAATAATACTCTCATACAGAAGACATTGCTCTTCTGTTAATTAATTAATCATTACTTAATGTTGTCCTGCATATAAAATGGAAAAAAAAGTAGAAGAAAATTTGGAGATAACTTGGCATTGTGAATTTTTCCTGCACATCTTATGAATAATGAACTAAGTAATCCAAAACAGCAAAGAAAGAGGCCCACTCTCTTCTTGACCCAATTAATACCCTTGACATCTCCCTTCTATTTAGCGTACTTGAGAGTACAAAAGTGGTTTTTCCTAAGACTAGATTTACTTCTGTAGGGTTCTCAGCAGAAGAATACTCAGTGGCCAATGTTGGATTGTATTAAACATCTTCAGTGATTCTTTTAATTTTGAATGCAGAGCAGTAAGCTCATTGTTAACTTCTAGGATTTCTTTCTAAATAAACTCAGATCAGCATTTGGACGTATCCTCTTTTAATAGGACAGTGCTTTTTCTTCTTAGTGCTCTAAAAGTATTGATCTCAAACACCACCTTTTGTCAAAGTTTGCATCATTGTTAATTATTTTCACACATAGGGTACAGTATACATAGAGCCAAAATGATCAGTTCTTTCTGCTCTGTGTATACTGTGTGAGCCAAGTGTGAATTCATACTCTGTATATAACTAGTTTCATCCAAGTGTTAAAAAATACATCTTAGCTCGTAAATGGGACTGATTTTGCTCTTCCAGCTGTATGACATCAATTGATGTGCATTCAGTACTGCCCTTTGACAAATTTCTACTGGTTTACAAGTTCTTCCTCAATAGTATTTCTTGTTTCCATGTTGGCGATGATGCATGCCACTTTGAATGCACCTTTGTAAATTTTGTCTACTTTTCTAACTTTTGATGTTAATTAATTCCCAGCAGGAAGGGTATATTATTATGCCTCTTCTGGGGAAAAAGTTACTGATTTATCCAAGACTCTGTAAATAATGCTAAAGTATTAATAGTCCAGCTCAAGCTATTTGGATAAAGTGTCATAACTGATACTTCTATGGGAACTAGAGCTCTAGGAATTCACAGGCCAAAAAAATTCAATGTCCTACTTTACCTTTTTTTTTTTTAGCTGCCTGTGTGAATTATCACCTCCACAGAATCACCTGTGCAAAAACATGCAGATTTACATTCTATACTTGCACCAGGTCTTGATTATTTCCATTAATAAATTTAAGTTGTAGTCTTTATGTTATTAAAATCACTGAATTTATACTTCAGTAACCCACTTTTTCACTAATAACCTAATTGATAAATTGAGGATTTAATAGAATTAAAACAATAATCAAATATGCATGCTTAATAAAATAAAAAATGACACACAAAAAAGATGTGAATTGTCAAAATACCTTCTATTACTTGAATATTAGCCAAGACCAGCTCAACAAGGCAGGCCACATAGCATGATTATTATTATTATAAATGTGATAGGGTTTCCACAAAAGTTACAATAAACCTTTGATTTCATTCTGTGAAATGAATGTAAATTTTTGATCCAAAATTTTTGACCCATCTAAAATCACAAAACTGCTCAGGGACCACCCAAGTTTTGAGAAACATCGCCTTTGAGGACCTGCTGACTCAATGTTAGAAACTCATCTTCTAAACATAAACTTTACAATTACTTTTTAAAATTCATTTTAGAGAAAAGATGACAGTAATCCACCTGCACTCTCAAGCTATATTCTACCTATATTCTGAAAAGATTTTTCCACTTACATATCGACATAAATATATGAAAGTCTCGGCACCTCAGTCTAAAAAAAAAACCTTGCTCAATCAATGGTCATACCAAAGAGGTCAATAATACCACTGTCACCTGGAGATTGTGACAAAAAAGGAATAACAGAGAAAAAAGGAATAACAGAGAAAAGATGAAACATAATAAACATTTATGCAACTATAGGTATATAAACCTACACCTAAATGAGAAGCTGTTCAAGATTATTCATTTTGTTCCTATCTGGTTTTCTTGAGGCACATTTTGCTTATTTTTTGATTTTTTTTTTTTTTTGTAAAGGCCAGTATCACATAGATAACGTTTAGAAATTTCTATGATAAAAACAGTTTATAGCCAATCAGATAATGTTTGGGATCACACCAATATCTAATCGGGATAGAACAGTAGGATATCAAAAGAACTCAAGGACAAAAAAAGAGGAGAGTAATAAATCAAAACGAACAAAAAGAATGGGAGAGACCCGTTTTCTAAACAGGGTAAGATGAGGCAAATGTAGCTTACAGAAGTAAATCTCATCTTTCCTGACAGTGAGGAATGAAAGCATTCTGCGCTTTTCTGCCCTCACATGCTTATTATTGATAGTGGCATAGAGGTATTTGTATAAGAGAATTTGCTAAAAGGAATCTGAACTGAGCTGATCTGACACCATCTTCACCTTTGTGGCTTAAAGCCAATGGAACTGAAATACAATGAAAAATTACAGTTCATGGTAGTGTTTTTTACATAACACTAGGAAAGATCGCTGCATTCTAACAGATTGTGAGACATGACAAGAGCCCTTGTTTCAAATTAAATAAATACTGATGGGGAAAAGGAAGTAAAAATTAGTGGTTTTTAATTAATTTTAAATGCTTACATTTTAAATGGTAGTGTATTCAGAATCTTTTTTTTTCTCTAGACAGTGATGAGGCGTAGCCACAAATATTAATAATAGTTATTACTTCATTATTAGGATTTTTACAGTCTCTGGGATTCTCTTTTGCTGCTTTAAAATAAAAAGTGTAAGTGAACAATTTTCCAGTCTGTTTTTGTCACAGGGTAACCGAAAATATAGAATAACATTTTAAAGCAAAATACTCTGTTCATGGGGGAAAAGGGGGGGAGTGACTGTCAAAACTTAAAGTGCTCTACCCCTCATTTCACCCCAGGGTCCAGCAAAACCTGGCTATGCAGATAATGTAGAACTAATAATCACATATGAGTTGTAGGATATTTGAAATTTAAAAGATTCCAGATTCATTGGTAGTATTTAAAACATAAATCCATACTTGATTTTATTAAAAACTCTTGCTTTTCTTACAATGCTTAGGTACGTACGTAGCTTTAAATGAGAAATCCAATCATCTCTCCAACTGATAGCTGACCACAGCAATGAAATGGCAGGTAGCTATTTTAGAAACCATCATCAGTTAATAAATTCGGTCTGATTTGTAGCACTTCTAGAATCCGATCACAATTCAGACTTTAAACTGGCACTTCCTTGTGGCTCGTATTCTACAAATTGTGCATTTTTTATATTCTCCCAAACAGTTACTTTTAGAGACCAGTAAAGACACAGGATATTCAAAGTCCCAACTAATATTTTACACTTCTCCAACGCTTGTTTGAAGTTAAGCTGATCCTTTAAAAATGATAGGTTAGTAGCTGCAAATCACTGTTTCAAAAGTTTATTTTGATCAATTCTTTAACATGAAAAATGTTAACATTACTAAGAGGCTATTTCTCCCCACAATATATATCAGTTTTTGAACTAATAAATTTTTCCAGCACTAGGCCATTTCTTACTTAGTACAATTATATGCAAACCATGATTATAAAAATAAGTATCAAAAATATCAAAGCCTGAATCCTAGGTTTTAGAAATACTGACTCTTACTCTGAAATTTTTATCTTTCTTGCGTGAAGATTCTGTATCACTCAAGGCAAGTGCAAGAATTGTAGATGCCCGTCCACATGCTAGTTTGGAAAATCCTTCACATTTGCAAATCCATTATTTTTGAAAGTCAATAGCATATACCCTGAAGCACTACTTGCCTAAAGTTCTGCCCAGGAAGGAAAGAGTTTTTCAGAATAAATAAATAATTGCTATTGAGGGCTGCTAATATGCCCACTATGGGCTATAAGCATTTTAAATGTATTAACACACTGATGCTAATAATGGTACAAGGTCATTAAATAGGAACATTTAGTCATTAAAAGCACCAGGCAATAAGAAATCTCCCAGGAATAACAGATTTTAACAGTTGAACTTCTAATCTCCATTTACTGTTGTTTGTTGTTTAACTGTTGCCAGTTCTTAATCCTGTTGTCTAAGATGTAACCCTTCTCATTCCCTTGGGGAATCTTGTTTCTTTTCTTAAAAGGTAAGAATGTATTTCCCCCTACTTCTAAAATTCTGTCTTTAAAGTCCTATTTAGTTATAGCCAGTGACCAACATGGCGTTCAAGTTCTCAGCTTGACTAAACTTTCCACAGGCTTCTTCAATCTAGGCTTCATCTCTCTTATTTACATTAGAAAACTTGTAACTGTAAATCCTTCTTTTACCCCTTTGAGATGTAAATTTGTAAAAACCTCTGGCCAGTTTTACAACCCAGCATTTTTTTTTCGCCCCAAGGATCTGGCCCATCCCTTTGAAAAGTAAGCATCTTCCAGCATCTGTCAGAGGGACAGTAACCTAAATTTTGAGGCACTTTGCTCCAAGTTATAAAAATCACTTGTTATGAAAAGAGGGAAGAGTTTACTTTCCCTTAAGTAGTTGCTAAGGCCAATTAGCAAACACAAATGGGCTTTGAGACCCTCATCCCAACTCTTAAAATCTTTTTGCCCTTTGTTTTGGGATTGTTGAGCTCAGACTGAGTTCTGACCTCTCTCCCTATCTCAGTAGCCTAGTACAGTCTTCCTTTCCTGTTCAACTGCCTGCCCAGTGCAATTTTTGTTTGAAACAGTGTCTCCTAATAACAAGGTTGCACACACTTTTAATTTTGAAAGCATTGTCCATGCACACCCTACAGTGCGTCTTCTGCACAGCTTGGATATGAATAGGAGAAGTTCTTGGAAAGGAGTGACCGTCAAGTGTACCGCTACTTGCCCAAAGTCACCATGAAAATGGCTGCTATTTGTGGATCTCTTCACATGTGTTAACTAGAGGTTTCAGCCTAATGTCAATGTTAAATTATTTAGTTCCCATTACTGCTCTGTCATGTAGGGATTCAACTGCTTCAATAGGAAAATCAGTACCTTTAAGTGGGCCGGATTTCAGCTTTTGAGAAGCAGCAGAGAGTGTTCTGGGGAATAGATTTCCAGATTTTGCCTTTCATGTATGACTAATAATTTTAAAGGAAGAGGAGATTAATATTTGACTTTGAGTAAAACAGATTGCCCTCCGTAATGTGGGTACAACTCATCAAGTCAGTTGAAGGCCTTAATAGAAAACAGACTGACCTCCCCTGAGGAAGATTCTTCCAGCAGAGGGCCTTTAGACTTGAGCTGCAACATCAACTCTTCCCTGGATCTCCATCCTGCTGGCTTACCCTAAGAAATTTAGACATGGCCACCTTCACAATCATGTGAGCCAATACCTTAAAATCAGTCATTCTTTCCCTAGAGAGATCTCTCAATAGCATCCTATTTCTCTGGAGAATCTTGATAATACAGGACATCAGGACATTTTTATATTAAAACATTATTCTTTATTTATCTGAAATCCAAATTTTAAATAAGTGTCTTGTGTTTTTTCTGGCTACCAGTTTAGAGGAAAGTTCCAGGAAGGGTCAGATAAACCAAATGTGATCAATTTCATTAATGTCCCCAATTCTTTGTTCTTCAAGGACCTTTATCATGTGATTTTGAGGCTTCTTTCATAAGGACAGAGAATATTTCTCCCCTCATCTGACTCTCTTTGGCCAATAGAATGTGGTAGAAATGATGGACCTGCAGTGCAGAACACAGCCTCAGGAACATGTGTTTCTGTCTCCTCTCTTGTGCTTCATATATTACCATGAAAGCATGCTGGATGATGAAAGAGAGGTGGCGCCAAGCTGAATCCATCAGGTTGTCCCAGGTGAGGCCAGCCTAGATTTTTGACAGGTTGCTGAACTTCAGACATGACAACAGTCCCACATAAGATCAAGGGGAGATGCCGAATCAAAATCCACTGACCCCAGATTTATTACCAATAAACACTTCTATTTGGATGCTAGGAAAATACATGGTTGTTTAACATACAGCATTACTGTGGCAATAGTAACTTAGATACTGGCTTATACATTAATTTGGTCCCTTGCTAAAGGCTGCGGGCATCATCCTATAAGTAACAAATCATACGGTCATGGAGGTTAATAAATGGAAGGGACTACCACTTAGGAAGACTTTGAGGTATTCCTGATGAAATGAGGATTCAGTCTAGACTTTGAAATTCTAAAAACATTCCTGAATAAAACAGCATTTGGTAACATATTACATATGAGGTAAAGTAAGATAAGGAGTTGCAAGTGATGAAAGGATTTCTGCTTTGGCTGGATGGATGATGATGTTATTAATGAGCTGTGACAAAAATAACAAGCTTGGGGCACAAACTCTGATGAAAGAGTATATTTTTCTTAGACACTTTGAATTTGAAGTTTATTGAAGCATCTGGTTTTAGAAGATGAGCTCAAAGTGTGTGTCAAGATCTCAGGATAGAGAATGAGATGAAGACATAGATTTGAAACATCTTCATACAGATATTAAAAAAAAAGATCCTTCCAAGAAAAGGGAAGCGATTGTTGGAAGAACACTGAGAAATATTTTATTTAAAGAGGCAAGGAGATGAAGTTGAGACACAAGGAGAGTGCTAGAAATAACAGTGAAGTAAAAAAAAGAAAACAGGTTGAGTTGGCAAATAGGGATATGAAAGATGTTCCAAATCCTATGTCTCCTGGGAGATGCGAATTAGAACCTATACACACCTAGTAGAGTGGCCAAACTCCAGAACACTGACAACACCAAATGCTGACAAGAATGCTTTTATTATATTTTGATGAATTGATTTTTTTTTATCATTACAAGTGTCTATCTCTCCTACGACTTATGACTTTGAAGTCTGCATTTGCTGATATTGATGTAAAGACACAAGCTTTGTAAGCAGAAAGTGTACCTGATGTACCTTTTTCTATATTATTAATTGTATCCTATGTTGTTAATGTGTGCATTGTTTATACACAGCATAGAGCTATTTCTTGCTTTTTCAAAACCCAGGATGAAAACCTCTGCCTTTTATTGGATTGTTTTTGCTATTTATATTTAATGTAATTTTGATATTATTTGGTTTAAGTTAACCACCTTAATGTTTGTTTTTCACATATTCTTTGTTTCTCTATTATTTCTTTCTCACCTTCTCTTGGTTTAATTGGCTATTTTTAGCATTTCATTTCTTTCATCTTTGGGCTTTTTAGTCATATCTATTATAATATTCAGTTATACTAGATTAATAATATTGAACGTTAATTTATCAGATTGCATAATTTCAAAATTTAATTACTTCACACTTCACTCATTGTGCTCCTTTTTTTTTTTCCAACAGCCAAAGAATTCTCTTTAATTTCATTTTACTTGTTTTTACCTTCAAATAATGACTTTTCACATATTTTCTATAATGTGTAACTGTTATCTGCAGGATGATTTTTCTGATATAAGCTGTTCCACTATTAGCAGGAATGGAAGTCCTCATTTAATTTTATACCCAGTAGAATTACTAGGATTAGAATTTTCAAAATAAATAACACAACAAAGGTATCAAATATCTCTAGCATGTTGTTAGGACTACTCCACAGAGGTCTGGTTTTGTTTTGTTTGTTTTTTAATTTCACATTGTGATGTTTATGCTAGATCTGGGATTCAGTGCTTTGATACTCAGGATTGAATGAATCTTTAATCAATCACTTAGAATGTTTATTCAAACTATATTAATAGCCTCACCTTTTTTTCTGCTAGTTTGCTTGTTCAAAACAATAAATTTCAGGTGTGTGCCTCATGCAATTCTTCATGTTTATTGAGTGGAAAAGGACATAGAAAGGGCATCTTCTCTTCCCTGAAGAAGTTTGCCATATAGTTGAGTATATCAAATATGTTAAACTAACCTTCAGATTTTTTAACCCAGAAAGAACATGTACAAGGAGAGTACAAATTTATTGGTCATAAGGTTGAATAAGGGGGATAATTTTTATTTTAAACACATCATTCTATCTTCTCTTGCTGTAAATTAGCTTTTAAGCTAGGACTCTTGAAAACCACTCACCAGTTAGAATTTTGGTACAGTAATTTGGATCCATGCAAAAGGTATATTGGAAAAAAAAAAAACTTTTTGAATTGAAATAAGGACTTCAACTCTTTTATAAGCATTCCTAAAAAATCCCCAAGACTACAGAATCAGAAGTTCACACTTTGACATATTCTGCTTTTCTTTGCTCTGTGGGTATGTGTGCATCCATTTATATGTGTGTATTTGTATTTAGAAAGAGTGTGGTGTAACCTATAACCTTTCTGGATTTTTCAGATAATTAACAATTAGCTTGATAAAGACCAAAAAAAAAAAAAAAAAAAAAACCATAAGAATAGTACTCAATAAATTTACTGTGCATTTAATCTTCGTACTATATCTGGATAGTTAAATGTTATTACAATATTATGATTATCAGGGAGCTAAAGCATTTGCATGGACAAATGAATTTGAAATATTTCATCCAGAATTGAAATATATTTGGTAGATATAGCCCTAATCTGAAAACCCAGTTTTCTACTCTAAATAATGGACTGTCTGGGTACTTCTGAACTATAATTTTATGAAGCTTGTGATCATTCTCCAGAACACTGTGTATTTCTTCTACATGAATATCTGATTTGTTTATAATATTGCACCATCAAAACACAAGGGCAGTTTTAGAATACGATTGGCATCGTGCATGTAAGTTAGTTACTTTTTAACACATTTTATACCATGAATATCAAACTTATTTCACATAAACTTAGCTCTTCACTGACTGGATTGTGAACATCTCATATAAAGGGTGAAGGAGCACAACACAGAGCAAAAGAATCGTGGGTCATGTGAACCACCATATATTTTCTAGTTGCTAAGGGGCCAGGCAGCCTTTTAAAATCAGCTATTGTGTTCTACCTTGTCTCTCTTCATCCCTCTGTGTATTTTATGCTTATTTTGGAGGCTCAAAAGAGCTGTATTTATTTGCTTGTAGAATACAATTTATATTTTGGTCTCCTGTGTTCAATTTTACATTTTCCAAAGTGCACTAAATTTAATCAATCTAAGTTAGCAGTTCTCCAATGAATACAGGCAATTGTCAACACAACATCCTATTTCTGAGCTCTTCAGAGGTTGTGCCACAGACTCTAGAAGCATGACACTGGGGCTGTATGAACACATTATTCAAAATGTCTCTGTTGCTTGCAAATGATAAACAATTAAAAATTAAATCATTTGATTTTATTTTAGCTTCAACCATAAAGTTTGAGAAATATAGAACATTCAGAAATCAAAGACTGAGGATTAAGACACCTGCAGAAATATTCAAAGAAATATATTAATACATTTTCAGATAGCTCTATTATATGAATCCTTGAATTATATCCTGTTGCTCTGCACAAAAATAATAAGTATGCTACTTGAAACAGTATGCATTTTATGTAGAAAGGAGCTCTTTAAAAGTGAGCCATATCCACATCTTCAAAACAGACTTGAGGAATAAAAATAGAGGAATTTCTTTCATATTAATTCATAGAAGTGACTAGAAAAAGCCGGTATTCATGTAAGATCTTTTTAGTGTGATGTAAAAGCTTATCCCAAAAGATAACAAAAATTCTTAATAAAATAAAATGAATTTCATGGAAGCCATTATATAAATCTCTTTCCTACAAATAAAAAAATGGTAAGATATCTTTAAGGACCTTTTAAAAAATATTGTTTACATAATGCCCCTTACGCTCATGTGACCAGGTTCAGTAAAACATTCAGTGTGAGTTTGCTTTATTTTCCATGAAATATAAATAATTTAATTATCCTAGCAAATTGCAAAGGGACAGTAATCTCTTGGCTTGCAAAATATTCCATTGCTTGTTATTCAGAATTGACTCTAGGAATCCAATTTGAGTACAATGGCATAATACATTATACATACACACATACACATATACATACACACCTAAGGAGATGGATATTTGACATCTAGCTACTTTTCTTTCATGAGCAATTCTAGTGGTGTTTAAAACTTAAAAAAACTTTCTAAATTCCAGTCATTTGCATAGTCTGATAAGTAAAATAATGCATTGACTTTATTATCTGTAGCCTAGAAAAATAAAACTAATTTTCAATATTAAATATTTGAAATAAGTTGATTTTATTTCTTTGTTCAGGTGATATTTCCTATTTTTAATTTGTTTTTCAGAAAGATAATTTTGTATAGTTTAGAAAGATTTTTTTTCCTTGAAGACAATATCCCAAAGTCACATCCTCCCAAAGGGTTTAAAGTTATTAAATATTTTCCTTATTCCCATATTTCAGCCTTGTTATCAAATTAAGCTATATTTACTCTTCATACAGAAATAAATGAATAATTACCAAGAAGTTTAAGATAATGTCTTCTTAATACATTTGCCATCATCTCTAGCCTTGGCAAAGGAATAGGTATGGAAGAACAGAAACAGACATTGTTCAACCTTTTATTTGTTCTTAGAAGAAAAGGAATGTTTTAATTTTTATACAATTCACAAATCCTTACAGTGTCCTTGAATGTAAAATGCAATGTAATATCACACAAAGTAACTTTTATTTCTCTGTGGGTATTGCCTGTAAAGCAGGGCAAAATTCTTTGAGAAGAAAAAGAAAAGCTTTGAACAGCATTTTTTAAAGTAAAAAGAACTCCATCACTAGTATTTCCCATCGAACGTATCTCCAATGAGAATAGAGGATCAGTACACTTAAATGCCCTGTCGTATTTTAATAGAAACTTATTTCTCATGGGTAGATCTCAGCTCTTCCTGTGAAGATACTAGGCAGTTCTGAGGCACTCTTCTTTGTCTTAATGCTTCACTTCTGATAGAGGTGGACTTGGACCACTTTAAATTATTGCTAGCCCCAAATACTTCATTAATAAAATTACCGCATAATGTTTTACTTCAAGAATTTGTAGATATTTGGAATGCCAGGATCAATAAAATCCCTAAGAGAAATCTTTTCTTTTAGAAGTCTGATTATTTGAATTTTTATAGATGTGAGAAATAATTTTCATTCAGTAGACCTGGTCTTTTAAGATTTCCTAGAACCTGTGAACACATATTCTTTTTAAACAAATCTTTAACCATGCAAAAACAAATATTTAACCATAAAAGCCATTGAATAAATATCTCAACAATTCAAAATTTAGTATTAAAAGTTGAGTAGTCAGATAGTAATGAGTAATAATTTAGGCTTTCACATTGGGTCTGTACTTTGATATCTCAGGATAATCCTTAAGAACATTCCATTAAGGAGGGCGTGTATTGAATGGAGCACTGGGTGTTATATGCAAACAATGAATCATGGAACACTACATCAAAAACTAATGATGTATGGTGATTAATATAACAAAATTAAAAAAAAAAACATTCTGTTAAGTGGACAAAATCAAAATAAAATAATGCATTGTTAAAAGGGCTATGTTTTGGTGGTAGGTGTAGAGAGTTGTTGGACAATACCATCATAGGATCTCTCTCTCTCATAGAAATAAAGTAGGCAATAATGCATTTTTCACCTTACAATTGGCCAAATTCGTAATGTGTTAATGCACTTATAATTGATTGCTTCGTTATCTGGAACTGAAATTTTCTCCAACTTTTAAAACAAGTTTTTATTAATACTTTTCTAGACATAATTTAGAAAATGATGCAAGAATGCTGGCGCCAATGAAAAGAGCATTTTCATTCATGAATGGCGTCAGAGTTCTATGATGTAAGTCATTCTAGTTGCCAGCCAGGATCTAGACCACAAAGATTATCCCAAGTGACCATCAGAAATAATCCTGTCAGCAAATAGGCCATGAAGATAGGCTACTTGTACTGGTTCACCCATTTGACTTCATTGTTTTAAAGCAACTCAGGAAAAAATGATGTAAGATTTAGTTGATAAGGTTCTGTTTATTTTGCAAATGCAGTGCCCGCTGTTCGAAGTACTTTATAAGTATTAACATTTTTAACTCTCTCAGCATCCAGATAAAGTAGATTCTATTGCTAAGCCTACTGCAGAGATGAAAATTTTGAACCATGCGGAGGCAAGTCTGTTGCCCAGAATTATGCAGATAATTGGCCCAGATCCAGAAATTTACATCTAGAAGCTGTACCTAGTGGTGTTATGCTGTCCCTCCTAACAACTGCTTCTGAAAAATCCACCTCAAGACGTGTGTGTGTGTGTTAACAGCTTGATAACCCTAGCAAATCAGAAATTAGAAAGTTATTACCCCCTTTTATAAAAATTTTTTTATTATGTTAATCACCATACATTACATCATTAGTTTTTGATGTAGTGTTCCATGATTCATTGTTTGTGCATAACACCCAGTGCTCCATGCAGAACGTGCCCTCTTTAATATCCATCACCAGGCTAACCCATCCTCCCACCCCCCGCCCCACAACCCTTAGTTTGTTTTTCAGAGTCCATCGTCTCTCATGGTTCGTCTCCCCCTCTGATTTCCCCCCCTTCATTCTTCCCCTCCTGCTCTCTTTTTTTTTTTTTTTTCTTCACATACCACCTTTGTTTTAAAAACTATATTGGTGAGTGCTCTGAATTGTCTAAGACTGATGAATCACAGACCTATACCTCTGAAACAAATAATACATTATATGTAAAAAAAATAAAAAAATAAAAAAAGATAGTAGGAAGGGAAAAGTGAGGGGGGGAATCGGAGGGGAAGACGAACCATGAGAGACTATGGACTCTGAGAAACAAACTGAGGGTTCTAGAGGGGAGGGGCGTGGGGGGATGGGTTAGCCTGGTGACAGGTATTAAAGAGGGCAGGTACTGAATGGAGCACTGGGTTATACGCAAACAATGAATTGTGGAACACTACATCAAAAACCAATGATGTAATATATGGTGATTAACATAACGTAATAAAATAAAAATAAAAAAAACTATATTGAGTGTGTTGGGATTTGGGAATGTAGGGACAATTTTGATTTCTGGTCATGATCAATAAGTTCAAGGGTTCTGAGCTCTTACTGCTGCCATAGATCCCATTGCCTTTCTCTAGTTCTTTCACTCTTCTTTCTCCCTAGAAGTCTGCTTCTTATCCTTTTTCTCCTTCTTTATCAAGATGTCCTTCCCCTTGATCACTTTCTGCTGATGACTGCCCTCTAGTTCACCAAGAAGAACAAGAGTAATTAGAAGAGAACTTCCACATGTTCCCACTAGCACATCAAGCTACCTGTGTTGGTAGCAATATGCCCTATCTTTCTTCATTATACTCATTATGGACGATCTTTTTCTCTATCTAAGGCCAACCATTAGGCACTAGACCCTTCCCCTCTCATCTCAGAGATATCCCTTAAATTATCTCCCTTGCATCAGCTTCTAAAAATATTGTATTTGTGAAATACAAGTCTGTGAAAAAAACCTCCCTTGACTCTACATTCTCTTCCAGCTACTTCATTTCTCCATTACTGCTGTCAATGCCCTATGGCCAAAGACCCCTACTAAGAGATCTGTAGGTCACCAAAGTTGGATTTATTTACTCATTGCAGCAAAAAAGAACCCACACAGCAGAATTGCTGGGTATCTTAGTAAGATGTTAGACAAGACATTATTGGAGCTTGTGTTAGATGATTAGGGGAAGAGTTCAAAAAGGGAGGGTTTTGGTATGAATTAGATGCTGTCAGGAAGTGAGGATAATTCTCTGATTGGATTTCTTAATAAATCTTATCTAAAGCAGAAAGAATGAAGGGAAGAGAAAGCCATTTAGTAAATTATACACATTGATAGTGTAATCAAGGGCTAAAAGATCATTTAAACTTCTTCAGAGAAAAATATTTAACAATATTAATAGTATTAATTGCATCTAAAATTATATAGTAACTTTGCCACCCATTAAAGTAGATAAAGTACGGGATCTTCCCATTTTATTTCACTTTGTTAGAGTGTACTTTGCCATTTTGTCATCGGCTTAAATGTAATAATTTATATTTATTAAAAATATTTTAATGTACAAAATGCTTCACTCACATACTATGACTCTATCAGTTAGAGTTTTTGACAACAAATAATTCAACACCTACTTAGCAATGGCTCAAACCATTAGGCCATTTATTATTTGCTTAAGTATAGTGAATGATAGACAAAAATCACAGCATAATGTTTGTTATAGCAGTTACAATTCTATAGTCAGCATTTTCTAAATAAAATTTCTAATCTTAATATAAAGATTTGCACTAAGTGCAAATCTAGTCCAATCCAGTCAGATATTCTGTCATTCATATCATAGAAAAATTACAATTATTGTTACAAACATTATAGACAATAATTTGAAAAACTGGATTTCTGGGAAAATCAGCTATTGCCAACTTGTATTTTGTTAGTGGAATAGAAATACCTTATGAAGCATCTCTTAGAATTTTATAACAAAGAATATACTGGTATATGGAAAAAGAACATAGTGATTAGTGACAGTTTGGCAATCACCATAGAAACTATATCCAAGTTTGAATTATATGTATTAGCATTGCATGTGAAAGTCTCATACAATGTTTTGTCTTATTATTTTATCTTGGGCACTTAGATACCACTATCTCTATTTAATATTCTATTTCTACTGTACTCAAGGATTCCATTTGTTATACACAAAATATCTAAAAATGACTTCACATTGTGGTTTGGCAGAGGCTAAGTTGACCTACATGTTATAATCTCATAAAAATATAGTTTAAAAAAAACATGCCTTCTAACTTTGGAAGTAGATGCATTGAATTTATATCACTTTATTTTCCTTTAATCTGGAAAATCCTCTAGCTTTTAAAAATTTATTGGTCTTGACATTTTTGAAAAATACACATTCACTATTTCAGAGGTTATTTCTCAATTTGGGTCTGCACCATGCATTTCCTGATTAGAAACACATTATACATCTCTCAAGAATACCACAGAAGTGATGTTGTATCCTGCTCAGTGCATAATGTCAAGAGGCATTTGATAACAGTTTGTCTTAAGCTTAGTGATCAGATCATTAGCTGATTAAGGGAGCATCTGCCAGGTTTCTCCACCATAAAGCTATTATTTTCCCTTTGTAATTAATAAGTATCTTGTGGGAAGAAACCTGGAGAGAATGTAAATAATATGCTTATTATCAAATATTACACAATAGTTTTAATATCCATGGATAACTTCCTAACTTTATTATCCCTTCAATATTTATTGGTTGTCATTTGATTGCAAAGAAGTACTTTTACTTATCCCTAATTTGTTTTGTTGCTGAAGTATAATTAGCATACAATGTTATTTTAGTTTCAGGTGTACAGTATATTGATTCAATAATTCTATACATTTACAGAAAGGGAGAAGATATTTGCAAATCACATATCTGGTAAAGAGTTAGTATCCAAAGTCTATAAGGAACTTATCAAACTCAACACCCAAAAAATAAATAATCCAGTTAAGAAATGGGCAGAAGACATGAACAGACATTTCTCCAAAGAAGACATACAGATGGCCAACAGACACATGAAAAGATTCTCAACATCACTTGTCTAATCAGGGAAATACAAATCAAAACCACAATGAGATACCACTTCATACTTGTCAGAATGCCTAAAGTTAACAACTCAGGAAATAACAGATGTTGGCGAGGATGCAGAGAAAGGTGAAACCTCTTACACTGTTGACGAGAATGCAAACTAGTGTAGACACTCTGGAAAACAGTACGGAAATTCCTCAGAAAGTTAAAAATAGAACTACCCTACGACCAAGCAATTGCACTCCTAGGTATTTACCCAAAGGATGAAAAATATGATTCGTAAAGGAATGTGAACCCCAATGTTCATAGCAACATTATCAACAATAGCCAAATTATGGAAAGAACCCACATGTTCATCGACTGATGAATGGATAAAGAAGAGGTGGTATTTGTATATACAATGGAATAATACTCAGCCATCAAAAAAATGAAATCTTGGCTATTCACAATGACGTGGATGGAGCTAGAGGATATGCTAAGTGAAATAAGTCAGGGAAAGACAAAAACCATATGATTTTACTCATACGTGGAACTTAAGAAACAAAATGGATGAACATAGGGGAAGGGGAAAAAAAGAGAGGGAAACAAACCATAAAAGACTCTTAACTGTAGAGAACAAACTGAGGGTTGATGGAGAGGGGTGGTTGGGGGGATGAGTTAAATGGGTGATGGGTATTAAGGAAGGCACTTGTAGTGATGAGCACTGGGTGTTAAATTCAACTCCTGAAACCAATATTACCCTATATGTCAACTAACTAGAATTTAAATAACAATTTGAAACAAAAATATTAAGGAGTTTACTTTTGTCAAATAATTAATTCTATACATTACTCTGTGCTTACCACAATAAGTGTAGTCACCATACAACATTATTATTATATTATTGACCATATTCCCTACGCCTTACTTTTCATCTGTGTGACTTACTTACTTCATAACTGGAAGTTTGTATCTCTTAATCCTTTTCATCTATTTCACTCATCTCCCAGACCCATCTCCCGTCTGGCAACCATCAGTTCTCTGTATTTAAGAGATTTTTTTTTGTAAGTTTGTTTGTTTTTTAGATTCCACATGTAAATGAAATAATATGCTATTTATCTTTTCCAGTCTTATATATTTTACCTTGCATACTACTCTCGAGGCCCATCCATGTTGTTGCAAATGAAAAGATTTCATTCTTTTTTATGGCTGGGTAATTGCACACACCTACACGCACACACAACATATATTCTTTATCCATTTATCTGTTGATAGACACTTGGGTTGCTTCCATATCTTGGCGATTACAAATAATGCTGTAATAAACACAGAGGTAAGTAAATCTTTTTGAACCAGTGTTTTTATTTTCTTTGGGTAAATACCCAGCAGTGGAATTACTGGACAATGAGGTGTTTTCTATATTTAATTTTTTGAGGAAACTCCATACTGGAGTGGTTGCACAAATTTACATTGTTGGCAAGAATGTACAGGATTCCCTTTCCTCCACATCCTTACCAATACTTGTTATTTCTTGTCTTTTTGATAATAGATATTCTGACTGGTGTGAGGTAATATCTCAATGTGGTTTTAATTTGCATTTTCCTGATGATGAGTGATATGAGCAACTTTTCATCTGTCAGCCTCTGTATATCTTCTTTGGGAAAATATCTATTCATGTTCTCTTCCAATTTTTTAATCGGGTTGTTTGTTTTTTTGGGGTGTTGAGTTGTATATGTTCCCTATATATTTAGGATATCATATATTATTTGCAAATATCTTCTCCCATTCACTAGGTTGCCTTTTGTGTTGATGGTTTCCTTTGTTGTGCAAAAGCTTTTTATTTTGTTATAGTTCCAATTGTTTATTTTTGCTTTTGTTTCCCTTGCCTGAGGAGACAGATCCATAAATATGTTGCTAAGACCCATTTCCAAAAGATTACTGCCTATGTTTTCCTTTGGGAGTTTTATGGTTTCAGGTCTCACATATAGGTCTTTAATCCATTTAACCTTGTATTTGTGTATGGTATAAGCAAGTAGTCCAGTTTTCTTCTTTTGCAGGTAGCTGTCTAATTTTCCCGACACCATTTAGTGAAAAGACTATCTTTTTCCCATTGTATAGTCTTGCCTCTTTTGCCATACATTAATTGACTGTATAAACATGGGTTTATTTCTGGCCTCTCTATCCTGTTCCATTGATCTGTCAATTTTTGTGCTAGTATTGTGTTGTTTTGATTACTACAGGTTTGTAGTATATATTGAAATCTGGGATCGTGATACTTCCAACTTTGTTCTCTCTCAAGATTGCTTTGGCTATTAGAGTTTTTTTGGGCTTCCATACAAATATTAGGATTATTTGTTGTTCTAGTTCTGTGAAAAATGCTGTTGATACTTTGACAGGGATTGCTTTGAATCTGTAGATTGCTTTTGGTAGGGTGAACATTTGAACAATATTATATCCCTAATTTAATTTCGTATTAACTTGTACTAGCATGGACTCATGGATTTTATTCTGTAGTTTATAATCCATATTATTAGAATTTATTTTGATATTCAAACTCTGAAAGACAAAATTACCTTTCTTACCCAATGTAGAGACCAGTCGGATCCATGGATATTTTTAGCATTAACATGCAATGAATTTTATTGTCTGGTCTCCGTGACAGAGAATCTGACAGAGGTACCAGTTTGTATTCTCGTATGGTAGCTCTTGATATTTCAGAAGACAATATCCCAAAATACAAAGGTTCTCACTTCCAGAAATTCTAATTCAGTCCACATCATTAAATCTTCAAAGATACATTTTCTTAATAATTTAGGTAATGCAGGAATCACATTCAGAAAAAATTTTCTAGCAGATGTGCAGTAATAATGCCTAACTCAACTATTATATGACCGGCACCCATTTTACAGTAAGCTAAATGAGCATTTCTAAAATTAAGAATAAATGTTTGGATTTGGGAAAGCTGAATTGAAGAGGGAGGAGGGATTTTGACACGAATTAAGGCTATTTTGAGTAACAATTTTCAACCAATACTGTACTTTTAGTCAGCATTTTCTGAACCTCTCCTTAAAAGTGTTAGAATGGGGGGCACCTGAGTGGCTCAGTCAGTTAAGCGACTGCCTTCGGCTCCGGTCATGATCCTGGGGTCCTGGGATGGAGCCCCGCATCGGGCTCCCTGCTTTGTGGGGAGCCTGCTTCTCCCTCTCCCTCTGCTGCTCCCCCCTGCTCGTGCTCTCTCTCTCTCTGTCAAATAAAATCTTAAAAAGTGTTAGAACGGGTTCAAGAACTATAGACATCTTTTCCTATTTGGCTTGCGTATTAATAGACTTCAAGAGGATTTCAATTACAAACATATAGTAAGGCAATTATTGTAACAAAACTCTCTCTTGCCTATTACTGATAGTGACATTTGTTTTTAAGTCAGTGTGTTCAATATTGGATATTCATTTCTAAGGCATTGCTTCTAATTCTAGCCCCTGTCCATAACACTTAAATCTTCCACTCTTAAGGTTTGCGACTGCCCAAATTATCTATTAGGATTTCCTTTGTAGTTGTGTTTGGTTTGCATATATACCATTATCATGAAATAGTATTTAAAATTTAACAGTTTTGTCTACATAAATGTGACTATGAACCCATTTCACATGTTTTCTCATCTAAACACTTTGAGCTAAGGGATCACGTTTTTATGGATTTTTTCCCCCCAATGGGAGCATGTTAACCTAGAGGGAAACAATAAATTTTAATCACCTCTAATTACCTGCCTATTGAGTGGGCAATACATATATGTTTAATAGGCGAAATGATAGTATGGTATTCAGCTTCAAATTATGAGCAATCATAATAGTGTTAAGAAAGAATGGCCTTAGCCTAGTTCAGGTTTCTGGTCCATCACTTGGTGTTTTTGGAATATTGGCCAATTCATTGAACCTCTTTGAGTTACACTTTCCTTGTAGGTGAAATGCTGATAATAATACATGTCCTCAGAAAATATATGTGCAGTAACAGTAAAATTGAC
This sequence comes from Halichoerus grypus, assembly GCF_964656455.1. Taxonomy (NCBI): domain Eukaryota; kingdom Metazoa; phylum Chordata; class Mammalia; order Carnivora; family Phocidae; genus Halichoerus; species Halichoerus grypus. The sequence continues at coordinate 11,168,050 of NC_135724.1, forward strand.
TTCATATAAATATGTTTCTTGAGGATTTGTGTGATTTAACCCTCACCTGATATAATTATAATGAAAGTAATAACACATAATGCATATTAAGAAAAAGAAATACTCTTATTTTTATATACTATTTCACTAATTATCTTCAATTTAGAGGCTAGATATCAGCCCAAGTTTCAGATAAGGGAAAGTGCATATGAACCATTTTTAGGCTTATACCAAAGAGACTTCTTTGGTCCCTTCCATATGATCATAGGCCTATGTATATTCCATTACCCCACCAGAAACTAAAAGACCAAAGTGTTATTAAGTTTTATTAATTTATTCTCTCTGGTGAGGGAAATAAGTGCCCTCAAGTACAAAGGGTATGGGATCTGTGTCTGTCATAAAACCCTGGCCTTGTTAACTTCTTATGAGACCAAGCTCTAGTAACACCACAACTCACCTCTGACCCTCTTTTGATGGTCAAAAGAAAAAAAAAAGTAACAGCAATTTTTACCTGGAGTGAGCACTGAGAGAATCCACTTTATCCCCAAATGTGAAATGGCAAAGCACGGCTCAATTATCTTTATGAAATTTTGAAATAAATACATCTATGACCCCCCTAGGCAGAGTACAGGGCCAAATTAGTAACTGACATATCACCTGAGAGCTGAAGAATGACTTAATCTTCAACTGGCTGTTTTCTTGCTATAGAACACATTGATGAAAGGATTTCTGGAGGCCAAGTGGGGCGGGAAAGCGTAGTTGGAAGCAAAATAACAACCATCTTCCTTTATGCCACTTATATCCTTATTATATTGAGTCCTTTCTGTCCAATCTAAACAAACTCCCTCTGTCAGAGAAAAGACGGAAGGTTGCACTTTGGTCTTCAGTAACTACAGATGAAATCATCCAGACACCCTCGGGAGAACAGATAAATTAAAACACAGAGCCTATTTTTAATTATCTGGCTTTAATTCAAATTGCTTAGGCATCCCGCTCACTTTTCATAGGTATGCCCCAAGTTTTGATGAATGTACACAATTTATTTTCACTGGAATTGAGGCTTCATTTATAACAATATTTGTTAAATGGATCAGCGAGCTGAATAAAACTGTGAAGGGCAGAGTGTGTACAGCTTGCTGTAAAGGCAGGGGAGCTGGAGGCCTCTGGCAAAGTTAACCCATCACTTAAAGATGGGAGTCAAAGAAGTCAATTGAACATTGTGCTGGAAGTCTGAATAACAGAGATCACGATGGATAAAGGCATGCTGGACCTTCACTTTTTATCCTCGTCCCTTATGCTTTTATAGATCACAGCTTTTTTTCCCCTCTCTCTATGCCACAGCCGAGGTAATTTCTTCTGATCTATCTTTTAGTTTACTGAGTCTCTCTCATGCAGTGTCAAATGTCATTTGTACTCTGTCTGCTTTCTAGCTTCAAGATGGTGTGTTATTCATGTAGAGATGAACCATTTGGTTCCTTTGCAAGCCTACCTCCATCATTGGCAAGGTCTTTGTGTTTCATTCTCACTTTGATTTCCTTAAATATTTTATGCATGGCTCTTTCTATGTTTTTGATAATTACAATATCTGAAGTTCTTGGGGTTTTCTGTGAAACTTCTCATTCATGATGGCTCGTGTCCTATATCTGGTGATTTTTAATTGTTCACTTATATTTGATTGAAAATAATCTGGGACCCAGGGACACAGCTGGCCTCAAATGATGTTAATACCTCTGTGGGTCCTGGCTTAACGCAGGTGCCAGGCTGCCTTCCACGAGCTCAGCACTCCGTTGACAGCTGTCCCAGGGCAACTTCAGTGTCCCTGCATGTTTATAATTCATCTTCATGGTATTCAGCTTTTATTTTTATTTTTCTTTCTTTCTATTTATAAAAGTATAGGACTTTTCAGGATTTTCCTTACACTCCCAAGAGACAACAATGCAGTAAAATGTAGAGAAATCTACAGAGAGGGTGACCCTCAGAATATCTACTTTGCCACATTGTTATGGTATTGCACATTCTTAGGACAACGGACCCCCTCAGAGAGATAATAGGTGATGATTTGGAACATAGTGTTGAAGTATGGGATTACTGACAGTATAAATATTTGTTTTCTTGCTACTTTGAAAATACAATTTAATGTCATTTTCCCAATTAGGATTTCCTTTTTTTTTTTTTTTTTTTAAGAATAAAGAAGTCTTATACTCTTTGTAAGGAAACTAAAGCTTAATTAAGATTAGAGAGCCTGATTTTGAAATGAGTTTCAATTGTCTTCTTATCCTCCCAAACCGGAACACCATTTTTTTTTTTTTTTTGGAAGTTTACGATAATAGAGAATATAACAAGCAAAATATTTTTTTCTTTTTTCTTCTCTACCACTTATTCCACATGTCTTCTCGGATAAGTTCTAATTGTTCTGAGTTTCAATTTTTCGCCATTGAAAAAGGTATTACAGTGCCTTCCTTGGGCAGTCCACGGGCTTGTGAAAAAATTGAAATCACATATTACATTTGATCTTTCTGAAACTTAAAGTGACATATCAATGGAACATTTTTATTAAGATGATTTTATATAAAAATCAGTCACTTAGAAGAAAACATTGAAATTTAATTACAACAGAATTCATTTTCTATACCAAGTGGTCAGGAGGTACAAATTAGAAGCCAAGTATTACTGTCACAGTTGAGAATGAGGACTAAAGAACTAGCCATTGCAAGTCTCAGGTGTTTTATCAAGAATTTGGGAAATTATTTTATTCTGCAATAAATTAATTTGCAAAAAAATTTCTTAATATTTTTAAACACAGCGAAGCACACATCAAGAAATCATGGCAATAAACCAAGCTCTCATATCATCACTGCCTGGTTTCCCAAATTACTTCATATTCGTTGTGCACTTTGTGTACAGCCATTCACTTGCATAATTATGAAATGGTACTTTCCTTTATTTGCTAAAAAAAAAAAATCTCAAATAGTTAGTACTCTAGCTCACTAGCTGCCTGAAAGGCAGTGCTTGAGTTGAACAAAAATCTCTCTTCAGGTTCTGACATACATTCAGAGCTCAAGGTTTTACTTGACATCTCATTTCCAAGGCTAAATGGAACTACATTTTCAGGATTGATTTTTGTAGTTAATTGAATTAGCATTTTAAAAACTATTTTATGTCAATTTATTCAAGTGACTCTTGTGTGAGTAAAAACATTGCAGAAAAAAAGGATCCAATTCTTTTTAATATAATAGAGACTCTTAAATAGGCACTAATAGTTTCATTGAAAGATACGCTATATTTTACTTATATGAATTGCTCATTTCTCTAACTTTTGTAAAAAGAAATTCTGGAATCTATAGGAAGAACAGCTTAACAAATGTGCAATAGCATTTTTCAGCATTCCCATGTAATTTAATTGTAGAGATTGCGTCTAGTAGCCATAATTATCTTTAAAAAATGTTAAAAGTTTCAATTTAACATTTAGCCTCAGATTGTGTGTGTGTGCATATGCTCATATATAATGCTCAATATATATATGCAGTTTGAAACATAATATATATTAAATTTGTGTAGTAAGTCCTTTTCTCCTTTTCCTTTTATTTTTTGCCTTTAAAATCATTACAGGTAAAATGCAACTGCTGTATAGTGATCTGATCTGTTTTAAAAAATTGATTACTTTTGAAGTATTGATCACACATTCAGCATACTGTATATGCCAGATCTTGATATTAAAAAAATAGTGTTTACTCACAAAAAATACAGCATGAAACAGTAGTGAAGCATACCATTTTTACAGCTTATAAAAATAAAAACCATTAGCATCATTTCATGAATTAATGCAATAAAAATGTAAGAGTTAATGCCTTTGAGTATGAGTATGCTATACTTTTCAACATTCTCAGTAATTACATAGCTATTAATGTATTTGTTTATAATGCTTGTTCATATGAGCTTCAAATCCAATAACTAATATCTAAAGTTGAGTAGAAAGTTTATTAATGCTCATTTTATGAGCAGACTGTCACTGACAAAGCAATAATATCCTATGTATATTATTTTTTAATCTCTGATGGCTTCTTCATTTATAAAAGGCTAAAATAAGCTACTGTAAGATATTGGAAGTATTTTTAAGTCATCAAAACAAGAGTACAGGATAGTTTTCATGTTAAGTCAATATTATTGTACTTTGAAGTGTATAAATTATTAGTTATACATAGGCCACTCATGACTGACAAAAACTTTGAACTCCCTAGAGCCACATTCCATTTCCTCTGGATGTCTGGAAGATCTCATACCTTACATTCATTATCTTCTTAAACAGATCTCTTCTGCTCCCATATATTTGTGTTCCGTAATGAGGCTGGGATCAGCTAAAGACCTTCATGTTCCACTTAGCATCAGGGGTGGGAAATATTCGTTTTTTACTTGTAATCCCTTGCCCATACTGATATCCTTAATTCTTATTAATGACTGAACTGGTTTGGATTAGACCCCAACCTTTAAAGACCTTATAAAAATGATCGTTTTTAAGTAGTGGCTTCACTCAATTATGCCAATTGTTTCTGAAAATTCTTTCCCAATTTAGAATACTAATTGCATGTTTTTTTTTTCCTTAATGCATGCTCCCCAAAACAGACATTATCTGTGTTTACCATATAACAATACATATAATCAACCTTATTATATAATTTCCATAATTTTCCATAATAAAGCCTTACATTTTTTACAGCATTTTACAGTTTACACAGCACTTTCACTTAATCAGCTCACAAGCCTCTGCAACAGGATAGTAATTAACTCAATTTTAATCATGAAGATATAAAGATTCAGAGAATTAGAATGGCATCCAGGGCATAGCAAAAATGTGCTAGAACTGGCTTCTGACCCAGATTTTATAACCACAGACCAGGGCTACTTTGTAGTAACCACACTGATAGTCAAGGCCAAAGCTCAGTGACGTTCCATAATAAATAATTCAAACTCCATAGTCTGTGTGAACAGCGAGATCACATCTACGCAATAAAAATAAAATGAGGCAATTATTTAGATAGTTCAGCTAAATGCTTTCCCCTTAATACCAAAATCCTTCTCCTTAAATTAAGTTTTTAAAGCAAATAAAATATTGCTCCCTTCAGTCCATATCAGATATCCTAGTCTTACGGCTTATCAAGAATTTGCAAAGGACAATAATATAATGGCATTAATAAGATAGTTTTGGACCAGTTTGCTTCAGACATACTTCCCAATGCCTCCCCATCACACACGCACACGCACACGCACACGCACACACACGCACACACACACACGCACACGCACACACACACAACCTTTTGCAGTTTAACTCTGAGCCTGCACAAACTAGAATAACAACGAAAAAGAAGCAGAATGCCGCACACACTGGCTGTCTTGTTTTTGCTTGAAAAATTACCCCTAGAATTGTACTTTACAATGGCTGCCAAATCCGAGTCAATTAACTCCCATTTTTCTTGAGGCTTTATCCCAGTCCTCTGAAACAATTTCAATTACACCCAAAATGTAAATGCTATTACTCTTTCCTTGTTCTTTTGGTTATGTTGATGATTAGCTAACATTACTGCATTAGTTTTGCCTGTGAAACTTCCATACACCATCGTATATACACATAATATACATTATTAATAATTTTTAAAAACTGTATAATAACAGAAAATGAATTTCCTTCTCTACTAATTGTCATATACACTGTAGTGCCTCCAGCCATCCCTGACCAGAAAGAGTCAAAAGTTGGAGCTTTCTTATAATCAACCCCCATTAATTAGAGCAACTAAATAAAGCTTTAAAAACAATTAGGTTCTGATGAATCACAGACCTGTACCCCGGAAACAAATAATACATTATATGTTAATAAAAAAATTAAAACAAAAACAAACAAACAAACCCGATTAGGTGAATTAAAACAGTTTGTAAGTCAATAGATGTCAAAATTGAAAGTTTGAAGATTTTTACAGCTAGTGCTTAAAAACTTTAAGATATTTAGATTGTTTTTGCCTCTTGCCATATATTTTAACTTATTTTAAGCTCCCTCAGATTTTATATTTGGATATAAATGACAAGTCTATTCGCACGGAAGTTCTTTGGGCATGTGGGCCGTAACACAAATATCACTCACACCTTATATAACTACACTTTTTACACGAGAATAAGTGGCAGTGCTTGCTCATCATCTAGTGTAGTAAAGGTAATTGTGCATCAAGTTAAAATAATTTAAAACATTCTCAGAGGGCAGAGTGAAAAGGCAGATATCATTACCTACACACGATCACTTCCTGTCTGTATCCTGCAGTCACCTGACCCCACTGCGGTCAGCCTCGGGGGTGAGCTTCAGGTCAAAGAAGTTTACCAGCTTCATCTGATTGCTTATAGAAAGATCTACTCATTGCCTTCACAGAGGTAATCATTTCTTGTTGTCTCCTTAATTTTGGTCTGCAATTGACCTTAGAGTATTGCTTTAACATAGAAACTGATCTGTGAATCCAGAATGATAATTTAGGTTTGATCAGCAAAAGCCCACTTTCTTGATAAGATTTAGTTTTCATATTCTTTATGCTGGCTTAAAATTATGCAGTGATAATACAGAATTGGGGCTTGGGCATATTTCCATGACATAGACAGTAACAAGTAAAATGCAAACATCTTTAAGAAATTAAAGTGTCAAAAATACGCATTACTTTGTGCACCTTGAGTTTCTAATGGTGCCCCCATATGGACAAATGGAAAATATTTAAATTTATTGGTTTCCCAGACTACTGTCTGCCATTGAAATTATTAAGCCATTGCTTCCCACAATGAAGTGGATCCTTTCCTTTCTACTTGTAGCTCCAAGGACTTCATACCGGGGAGTATCACGTGCATCTATATTTAGTAGTAGGATAGAGTAGAAATTCCTTGCCTGTCATTACTTGATATTCTATTCATTCATACTATATTTATAATCATGAGGTTTCCTTTATAAAGCAATGTAAGCAGTGAAATGTTGGTAAACATTTAACAACTGGCTCTCCAGGAAAAACAGGTAGTGTTTGCTGATTTCCATGGTGGTCCAGATATTTTACCCATGGCTAACTTCAGTCCACCAAAATGCTCTCTCTAGAAGGAGGGTTGAGAAGAGATGTATGTCATTGGTTCTTGGGAGTTGGTTCGAGCTGGTTCCAGTATATCACTGAATTTTAGTAACCAGATAATAGGTGTTTATATAAATGTTTTTGGAGAATGTCCTAACTAGGTTTAACATTGATTTTATCAATCAACTATTCCAGTGTGTCTCCCAAGTACTACAGAGATAATCATACATAGCATTAGATTTCAGGAAAAAAAAAAAAACAAACTAAAATAACCAATTCACCTCCATTACAGGTGAGCTTAGCTAGAGTACTTCATATAAATTTCATCTAAATTAGCGACATTCTTTCAGCCATCTCAAGTGTTTTTAAAACATACCACTGAATCAAGTTTATACTCTATTGATGTAATTGTCCACACATAAAAGCAAGTGGGTATATGCAAGAATTTCAAATCTTTATTTAAATTTGAGCTTTTCTTTTCCCAATCTATGACCCACAAATATGAAAAAAAAAAACAAGAAAAAATATATACTTGAAAACAAGAGAAAACAAGGTGAATGATGTGATGTTTCTTTTCTAAAATACATTCAAACCTCCATTTAGTGATATGTGCAACAATCAGCAGTTTTGACATCATAATCCAAATGTACTAAACTATTTTATCTTCCTGCAGACAACAAGGGGATTATTACAAAACTGTTTTCTCAGCACCTTGCTGATTTAACGCCTATATAATTCCTGCACCACATTCTGCTTTTATTGAATTCGGTAAGTGTACTATGCATTTTTTTTTATTTGAAAAACTTACATATGTGACTGAAAGTCATGAACAGAACCTTTTACTGTTACAAGTTTTTCATATATATGTATATTAATCCAGCAAGAAGCATATCTATCTAGTCCTGAAACAGAGTTTACAAAACTTTATTCAAATGAAAGGGCTGTTTGCAGATAATCAGATTTATTGAATTATTTATTTTGATGAAGTTGAAGGCCACTTTCATGTACTTTATTTCTAAAGATGAACTGTAGGTTTACAGACTCCTAGTTTCTCCTCATGTAATCAAAATACTGATATTCTGATTCCAGTGTTTGTCTTTCAGAAAGAAGCACTTTTAAAATGTAATTTCCTATACAGTGTCCACTACCTGTAGATTTATTAGGAACACAATAAATTATTTTTAAAAGGAGAAGTGAAAGAAAAAAATCCATTCTTACTGAAATATATGCACATTAAACTAGTACTATTCTAGGAAAAAATGATAGATGGAAATATTTTAGTCATAAAATTCTAAGAAGCCCATCTCAAACTTAAACACATGTGATCACTGGAAATTCCTCTCCTCATTTTGGCACATCTAAACCAGTATAGAAATCCTACATTGCTTGGTTAATTCTTGAGGAACAAATTTGCATCAGAATTTAAAGATGGATTTTTGAAATTTATAACATTGTTTAAGATAGAGTAAAAAAAAAAAAGTCTTTTACTCAATACGTTTACAGCAAAAGAGGCTGGGGAAAACAAATTCTCAAATTCTTTGGAGCATATAGAACTTGTGACCTTGAAAAATCTTGCATCAAAAAAAATCTCAATTCTCTCTGAAATCTTTCTAAAATACAAATATTTTATTCCACTGTTTGGTACATTCTAATGGCTCAGATGAACAACTTCTATGTCCTTGTAGCTGTGCTCCTCTCTGAGATGTGAACTGCAACAAGGCTCAACTGCTCTACTATTTTTTTCTCCATTTCCATGCTTCATTTCCTTCGTGTAGCTCAGACTGGAGAAAAATCAGCATGTTCTGACGAGCTTAATGCTATGAGGCAGTCAGATGGACCTGAATTCAGTGGAGATTGGAGCTCCAAAATAAATAGAACACCAGGTGTCAAATAAAAAAAGCAAAGATAGTCTCCTGTATAAATCAGAAGAGATAATAAAAATCAATGAATAGACAGCAACTTTTTTCATACCTACACAAGCATCTCAAAAGGATTGCAAACTTTAAGAATGATTTACGTTTTTTCTTATTTGGAACACTTCATAATTTATTTGCTAAACAACGGTTTATGTCGCCTTAAACCAAATTTTATTGGCTTGTATTGGAGGATTGGGGAGGATTTTCTAAGAATTTATATATTGCTAAATGAAATATATTTGCTACCCAACAGCAATGAAATTCTGCTGGATTCTATAATCTAGCAAGCTAAACACATCACTGTAAATTAAATTTGTCCCAAGTTTTGATATGCAAGAAGTTCCAGGACTTTTCAATGACTCATCGTGTTCTGTTCTTCTCACTACAGTGCACACTTGGTTCACGAACAACACAGGGCACTACTTACTCATTGAGGTTAGGTGCTTTGCAGGTATCTGAGAGTTGCTATCTATTCACAAACCACTGAGCATTTCATTTTATCAAAAAGCCTTCAAATGCTCAGAGTCTGTGGTCAGTGCAGTCCCTTGGATAAGTCTAATGAAGATATGCTTCACCAAGGCGAAAACCTAAACAGTTAAAAATGGAGAGATATTTACAACCATTTTCTCTAGTAAGTTGAGTTCTCGTTTTCTGTATGGAGTGGGGTTTTTTGCTTTGACTTTTTCTTCAGTACGTTTCAAATTAAGGTTCCGGGGCTATGAGTACAAACTCTCCTGGCCAGTTCCATACATATCTGCAAGTCGTTTAAAGCGAGGCCCCCAGTCACTTAGGTAGTCATAATTCTGATCAGAGTTTGAGCTGATGGAATCTAAGGAGCTGAGTGATTCAGCCACTGAGCCATTTCCTTCAAATGCATATGTCTGCAAGGAATCATAGGGGGGAGCACAGGGATCCACATCAGCTTCTTTCAGTCTTTCCCAAATAAATTCCCGAAAAATGACATTATCTGGGATGCTTTTAAAAGTTGGTCGACTCAAGAACTGAATTTCTGGAGTCACATCCCTCCGAGTCTTGGTATCTCTGATGACGTTGAGATTTCTTAGTGCGGCCATGTCGAAAGCTTCTGTGTCTTCCTCTCCCCCACCTTCGTCATCATATCTCACGATATTTTCTCTGATATCTCTCTCCTCATCAAAAATGAGAGGTTCTTTTTTCCTTCTTCTCATGGTGATGATCAGGAGGATCAACACTAAAACAATGAGACAGGAAAGGGAAAGTTTCAGTAAATCGCCAACTGCCCCTCATCATGGTGAAATTAGGCCAATGATCTTGACTTATAGATTTCCTGCTCTTTAAAGGGAAATGAATTGGCCACCTACTTGCATGGGAATTCACAGCAGTAGATGTGCTAAAATTGCTAAAATGCCTTTGAAATAGGACACTTTTATACATCAAGAAACCCTTTTCCACACCTGTTCAGAACTGATGTCTCCCTCTTTAAGGCAACCTCCAAAGTATTTGCTAGAGCAAATTGAAGGGCCAGTTCAGGATAAATATAATAATTTCAAAGCTATGCAACACAAAGGGTTTTTTTTAACTCCTTAATTGCTGGAAAGGCAAAGTGACATTTATAAATGTTTTAGGTCTAATTTAACAACTGCAATTTTAGAAGGAAATGGATTTTAGCATTTGGTCAGGTTCTTTGAAGAAATGCCTTGTACTTGTCTAAGAAACTCTGCTGTTAAATAAAACCCAGTATGTCAGGCCATATATGAAGATTAAAAGCTTTTCTATAGTAAATTGAATCTCACTTTCAGGATGAAATACTGAACTTGGTCTTTACACATTCTATCTGGAGAGAGAGGTGGTGAGATTTTCAGCTTAGCCAAAGAGAGATTTATCAAAAATAATAAATAATAAAGCACATGGTGGCACTAGAAAGCTAAAGGACACCAGATTCACTGGCTATTATTTGGGTTTAAACCACCTGAATATACTCTTTGTATTTTTAATAAGTACACACTACTAAGAAAGATTCTGCTTCACTCAGGCTATGGATGACTGTGATGCTAGCTGAATTGGGAACACATCAGATTTCATGGGTGCTTGAATTAAGTTAAAAAAAAAAGTATTCTTGAATTTTGGAGTTCAAAATATATAAAGAATTATCTTTACTTACCTTTTTATTACATAAGCCAACTTTTTTTTCTTGAAGATCTAACAGGCCCAAAGGGACCATTACTCTCAGCCTGTTTTTTAAAAGACACTTGAAATATTTATATTTAAAATATAAGGTTTTAGTTTGGCATTAAACACACATTTGAAAATAAAAAAGTATAAAGCCAAGAAGGACATCACTGTAATTCAGAAAAATTAAAAGCAATGACTAGATGGGACATATTCCATCCTCTACCTCAATCAAACTAAAAAAAAAAAAAAAATCTAAGCACTTGATTAAATAATGCCTTTTCTGTTGTAATGTTCTGGCATGGGCCTTGAAAACAAATACATAGCTTTGCTGTCAAAATGGCCTTGGATAAAAGTCCAACCTTTTCACATATTAGCTGTGTGATTTTGGGCAAGTAACCCAAACTAACAGAGCCTAGCCACATATCATAATTATAGACAAATGTTACGAGGGTGAATTAGAGAGATTGGGGAATAATGTAGGTAGAATTAGTAGAGTGGCAGGCACTTGTTTGTGTGCCAAAGAGAAATTATCATTGTTATCCTCTGGCTAACCAAGAATGTGAACTCAAAATTTCTCCTCAGACCCAAGCAAAACAATGAAATTAGGTAACAAAGTAGAAGGTGTAGCAAATATATGGCAAGGCATGTGCACTAAAGATTAAATGAGAGACAGAAAAGGCAGTAAGGTGAAAAATGGAGGTCTGCAAATAGGACTTATCATTTGGCCCTCAGGATAATTCTCTGGGGTATGTGTCTTCTTGTTTGATGATGTCTTAAGCATGTGAAACAACCTGCCTATGGTCAATGAAATAAAATGCAATAGGTGGGAATGAAGTGTCCTCTACTTCCATCTGCCCCAGAGCCTTTGCACTTTCTAGAACACTATGAGCCTAGTGCTCCGTAGAAGGTAACTGAGATACAAGCTAAGAGCTCAAGTGACAATTTGCTAGTTCAGAGAAAGACACACCAGTAAATTTTAAGACATATGGATGAATAACATTTTAGATTCATGTATAAATAGAGCTTCTGAAACTTTTTATACGGTTCCCCCCAAAATAAAAGTAATTGCAACAGAAAGATAAAATAATACTTCCTGAGAAGTCAGGTAGAGAGAATGGAAGGGTGAGTATCAGAATCATGATGGTGGGGGCAGGAATATGAGAAATCTCTCACCCACATTGGAAGCAGAATTGAGGGGGAACAAATATCCAAACGAGTGCAGGAGGATACAAGAAATGAATGGGCATAAAAGTGAATGAGGCTATGAAGAGAGTAAGATATTATGTAATAATTAGATGCTTTTTTTTTTTTTTTAATTGACACAGAGAGAGGGAACACAAGCAGGGGGAGTAGGAGAGGGAGAAGCAGGCTTCCCGATGAGCAGGGAGCCCGATGTGGGGCTCGATCCCAGGATCCTGGGATCATGACCTGAGCCAAAGGCAGATGCTTAACCAACTGAGCCACCCAGGTGTCCCTAATTAGATGCTCTTTTAATTTAAATCTGTATTTAGGCAAAATATTTCAAAATTCCCAATTCTCTTTCCTTCATATAATTACAATGAATCTTGTCATATATAATATATAATGATTTTTTATAGGTTATATTTGTTTTATATGCTATTTTAACATATAAAACAAATATTTCTTACATTCTATTGTAAACGTACTTTCATGCTACTGATAAACTTACTTTTTGACACTCAAGTATAGCGCTCAGTAAAACTGAAACATGAAAGAACCCATAGGTGTGTCAGCCCTCAGGTTCAGTACCTATTAAGGATATTAATATCTTATAGAGTTTATTTTATTTCTCAATCTTGCCTGAAGCTGAGAAAAATGAAGTGTTTTAGAAGGCTAGAAAATTTAACATTTCAATGACTTAGGAGAATATTAATTTCTAACTACATGAGCACATATAAAAAATAAAATTTAACCTTTACGTAGAACAAGTATTAAGTGCTCTACAGGGTCTATGGAGATAATCCCTGTATTAAAAAGAATATTTTCTGCTTAAGTAAGCACGAGATTATATAGTTTAAGAGGTTTTTCTCATATGTCTTTTCTGTCATATGGACGATACTTCTGAGTGCAGACAGAAAAGATTTAGTCTAGACACGTGGCACTTATAATGTGTTGGTTGTTCATGAATTTAGATACGGTTAACAAATGTGTGTTAACCATTTATTACAGGCATTAGGCATGATGATGTAACGTTGCACGCAGAAGCAGGCACACTTCTCATGGAACTTATAATGAAATGGGCAGACTATTAATCAAATAATGAGAACTAAATGTAAAGGTAGAACTGTGATAATTATTCCCAAAGAAGGAAACATGAATAGTAGAAGAAACAGATCCACACAAGGCAGATTTACGCATCCCTGAAGGCTGATGCTAGGATGGGGGTGGAGAGGTGATATGGAAGATTATACTTGGCACAAGCAAGCGGTTAGCAAGGGTTGGAGCTGACAAGGCTGGGGAGTAAAGAAAGAGGTGGGAGATAACCAATGTGGTTTAAGGACTGCATGATATGAGCATATATGTTTTAAAAAAATCATTCTGATTGGACTCAGGATGGGAAGAGAAGATGTTAAGAAAGCAATTAGAATACTACAGCAGCAAAAGCATACTGGGTTAACTTAAATTTCTATTTTAGAATTCAGTTCTTTAACCGAGTATCCCAGTTATGTAAGCAATAGGGCTGGTTATTGGCAAAATCATGAGAGAGGATCCCTGCAGCCAAGCAGCTCAAACTTGGTAGCTATATATTTACAAAGATAAATATAGTATAAATCATAATGCAATTCACTGTGAGAAAGTACAGACATACACAGGTGCAAAGAAGCATGCAGATCAGAAGAGCATCATTCCCCCAAATTAAAAGAAATAAAAGGGAAGATGAAGAAAAATAGTGTAAAACACGTAGCATACTATAAAGTAGTGGTCCCCCATATTCTCATCACTGTAGTCTGTGACAGATACATATCCATTTTTACTTAATCATCTTGAAAGTATTTCAGTCCCACCTAACACACTTCCTGGAGGTTAACCACAGTATTGGCCCATACAATGAAGAAGCCCCCTCTCCAATAAACTCCCATCATCAAGTGTCTTATTTTCTTAAAGACAGCAGACACTAAAAGTCATCCAGGTTTGCTCTAGAAGCTTCAACATCTCCTTGTCATCCTGAATCCCTTGCACTGGATTTTCTAAACTTGCAAATGTCTGAATTCTCAATATTCAGTTTTGGTCCCCAGAACATTTGTACAGATGTGGTACAAACTGGTACCACTGCTAGATAAGTCTACTTATATTAAAGAAAAACTATTTCCCTTATTTCAGTCAATTCATTTAAAACCACTCAGTCATGTGAACTACTATCAAGCCAGTTCTTTTCCATCCTAAAACTCTATAAAATGTTCTTGCTTTAAATCAATTTGCAAGACTATTTACAAATTCATCACCTGTTAAATATCATTTTAAGTTTAACCTATTGTTTTGAGACTCACCAAAAGTTAAAACCTAAATTTCTTTTAATTCAACATTTTTTTACTGGGCATTGATTTTCTACAACTGTAATCCCTATAAGGTCAGTGATTTTATTCTCCACAGGTATATCTTGAGCACAAAAAGCAATACTTGATAATAAATATGCAGTCAAAAAATATTTGTTAACTATGGGTTGGAGATATGCAGATAACTCTTGCCATTGTGAAGTTCAATATTCTATATAAGGAAAAAGTAAATATTACATAATGCAACAGATGATTATATAGCAATATAACACATGCTAGGTAAATATGTATGGGAAGGTATGTTTTGACCAGGATGCTCAGAGAAAGTCTCAAAAAGAGATGACATGGAGGTAAGACTTGAAGGATAAGCTACTGTCACCTAGAAACACTATTTTCTCTATGGTCTCTATGGATAATCAGAATTTATTAGTCAATAAAATGGTTTCTAAATCTTCACTATCCAACATGGTAGCTACTAGCCACATGTGGCTATTGAGCATCTGAAATGTGGATATCCCTATTTGAAACATGAATCGAGAAGTGCTTTTAGTGTAAAATAGACATGTGATGTTCAAGACAAACTTTTTATTGATTACATGTTAAAATTATAATAGTTTGTTAATATTGCAATAAATATGTTATTAGCATTTACTTCACTTTCTTTTTAGTTTTGCTAATGAGACTACCTGAAATTTTAAAATTACATATGTAGTTCACACTTGTGAATCATAATACATTTCTTTGGGCAAAATACTAGAAAAATCTTGTGTATGATCTTAAGGTATACTACTCTAAAATTTTATTGCCAAATGACATATTGAACAGTGAAACAACTATTATACTACAATTATTACTGTGTCTATTAGGTGTAACTGAAAAAGGACCTACTCTAAATGAAAAATCTGTTAGTACAATCTGTATCCAAGTTCAGCAAATTATTATAAATGATTATCCACATCCATGTGCGAGTAGAACTTAGCCCTTCAATAAATTTGTTTTTTAAAATCTTCACTGTCTTTTGATCCTGTTGATTTGCATAAATATTACTAAAAACCTGTTACATTTTCTGCATTTGGCTGGTTTCTCTTCAGATGGCACTAATTAAGTTTCACAAATTTTCTTTAATTTTGAACTTGAACTTTGGTGGCTTCAGATCAGAAACAACCATGACAGAGAAACATCTCAACACCTTTCAGTGTCACTTCCAAATTCCCACCACTTTCTCCATGCCTGGAGCTACACCAGAGTTCCATACTCTCATCAAAAAACAGGTCACTAAGTGAGAATTTTCCAATCATTGATTTATCTTCAACTACACTCAATTTTACTGACTTTTATAAAAGTAGCCTATTTCATATTTCCACATTCTTATATCCTGATTGCCCTGAAGCCAGAGAAATCGGAGTTTTTCTGGATTATTCCCCTGAGACTAAGGTTACCAATGGTCTTGTTGACATCTACCCAATCCAATGGGCACTAGTCAGCCCTTAGTTTACATGACATGTCTATCATATTTGACACAGAACTTCAATCAGAAAACATGATATGGGTGAGTTTTCTTGAATTAATAGAATATTATAGTAATTCTTACAATTAAAAAAAAAAGTTTCTCCTTTCAAGTATGGTTTGGTGGCTGCTCTTCTCTAGGTAATACCTTGGGTAAATCTTCCTCAAATTCTGTACTTGGCTTCTTCCTTTTTCACCCAACACTCTTTCTACATGAGCTCAATGAAATCCAATAATTCAACTATTTTATATATATGGCAATTGGTAAGGGCTCTGACATATAAATCTCCTATCTAGCTCTCTGAATAAATCAGACCATATTCATAAATGACTAGTCATAATTTTTATTGATAATAAAAACATATGGACTGCTCAGAATATATTAAATACTTAATATATGGCAATTATAATTTTTAATTGCTACTATCACTTATTTTGCTATAACAACTTTCTGCTCAAATATCTCTTTCCAGATTTCAACCCATTAACTTCAATCTGTTTCATATCTTGTGTTCTTTTGTCAAAAGAATACCCAAACCAGAAACTTCCAGGTCATCTTGGACTCGAACTTCACTTCCTCCTTGTATTTACCTCTTGCTCATCTCACTACCTTAATGAACCAATTATATAGTGTAACCCCTGGAGTATACCTCAAATCCCTTGCTTAAACCCACATTTACACTGACTCCCTGCCTCTACTTAGGATATTTTACTTTGCCCTGCCTCAGTTTCCTCCTCTCCAAAATGGAAATAATAGAACTTAACTCATAAAAACTATCTTATGGTAGCTTTATAAGGATTGAGTTTATATTTGTAAAGTTTAAAAATATATAGTAAGCACAATAATAGGTTATATATGATTAGCTTCTATAATAAAATGTTAAGCAATATAGTTCCTATTCCTCTGGCTCTTGCTAAAATTTGACTTATATAATAGGTACACAAAAAGAAAAAATTTTACTTGATACGTGTGATTTTTGATAACTCCCTATTAATTTAGTTATTTGATATCTATGCTATTCTATTTATTGGATGGTAAAATAATAGAGATAATTATTCTGGAGAAGCTTAAAATATGTGGCAAAGACAGGAAAATGAATAGAATGTGATAAATACTATTTACAAATGCATCCCAAAATATTTTTTCCTCCTGCATTCCTTGTATTAGGCCGCAAGAATACACTGGTTTAAAAAGAAAGATTAAGATCAGTACTCTCAAGGTGTTCTTAAATTTGAGCAAAGCGAATAAATATGTTTACAAATTGTGATAACTGACACAAAAGAAATAACGTTTCGTGATAAAGAATTGTAGGTGTTGATGCAGCATGCCTGGCATCCCTGGCCCATGCCTACTCCAGCTTCAACTCTCTGGCCAAGGTGTCCCAAGCATGGCATGCCCAGGGACCCCCCCCCCCCCAGGTCACACCTGGTCTAGATCTAGCTCCAGGCATCCCACTAAGGCAGCCCCAGCACAGTGTGCCCCAGGATCCCTAGTTTCCCAGACAAGCAAAACCTAAAGGAGCTCATCATCACTAAACCAGACTTCCAAGAAAAGTTAAAATGTCTTCTTTAAGTGGAAAAGGTCATAACTAAAAATAAAATACATGAAAGAAAAAAATCTCACTAATAAAGGCAAATATATAATAAAGGCAATGGATCAGCCACTTAAAAATCTCATATGAAAATTAAACCAAAAAGACATAAAATATGACATCAGCAACATAAAATGTGTGTGTGGGTGGGGGAGTACAAATGTAGTGCTTTTAGAATGCACTGGAAATTAAGTGACTATCACCTTAAAACAGACTGCTGTATTTATAATGTTGGTATATGTGAACCTCACAGTAACCAAAACCAAACCTACAAAAGAACCCCAAAATCCCAAAACCTACAAAAAAATAAAGAAAACCATCAAACCACAAGAGATCAAGAGAAGAAAGAAACAGAGAAGAACTACAAAAACAATCAGAAAACAATAAAATAGCAATAAGCATATACCTATCAATACATTTTAAATGTAACTAGACTAAATGATCCAATCAAAAGGCATAGGGTGGCTGAATGGATAAAAACAAGATCTATTTATATGCTGCTTATAAAAGACTTACTTTAGATCTAAAAACACATGCAGATTGAAAGTGAAGGAATGGAAAAAGATATTTCATGCAAATGGAAATAAAGCTGGAGGAGCAGTACTCATATAAGATGAAATACACTTAAAACAAAGACTGTGACTCCAAGAAGACAATATAACATTTGTAAATATCTATGCGCCCAACATATGAGCATGTAAATATGTAAAGCAAATTTTAGCAGACATAAAGGCAAAAACTGACAGTAATACAAAATAATAAGGGGACTTTAACACCCTACGTGCATCAATGAATAGATCATCCAGACTGAAAATCAATAAGAAAAAATGGGCCTTAAACAACACATTAGACCAAATGCGCTTAACAGATATATAGAGAACATTTCATCTAAAAACTTCAGACTACACTTCTTTTTTGAAGTGCACATTGAACATTCTCCAGGATAGATCACATGTTAAACTGCAAAACAAGTTACAATAAATTCTAGAAGATTAAAATTATATCCAGCATCTCTTCTGACCACAATAGTGTGAAACTAGAAATCAATCACAAGAAGATAACTAGAAAAAAACAAAACATGTGGAGACCTAAAGCACATGCTACTAAACAATGTGTCAATAAAGAAATCAAAGTTGGAAATACCTTGAGACAAATGAAAATAAAAATGAAAACACAGCTTTTCAAAATCTATAGGATACAGCAAAAGCAGTTCTAAGAGGAAAGTTTATAGTGATACGGGCCTACCTCAAGTAAAATCCCAAATAAACCATCTAGCTTTACACCTAAGAGAAGTAGAAAATGAACAAACAAATTCCAAATTTAGAAGAAGAAGGAAATGATAATCTGAGTGGAAATACATTAAAGACTTTAAAAATAGAAAAGATCAATGCACAACTAAGAGCTGTTTTTTTTTTTTTGAAAATATAAAAAAAAAAAAAACAATAAGCCTCTAGGCAGAGTTTTCAAGAGAAAAACAGGACCCATATAAATAAAATCAGAAATAGAAGTTAAACTGATACCACAGAACTATAAAGGATCATAGCAGACTACTATAATTATACACCAACAAATAGGATAACCTAGAAAAAAATGATAAATTCCCAGAAACACAACCTTTCAAGATTGAATTATGAAGAAACAGAAAATCTGAATAGGCCAATTACAAATAATGATACTGAATTAGTAATTAAAAAAACTCTCCAAAAAATGAAGAGGAAGGACTGCTTCCAAACTCCTTTTACAAGGCCAGCATTACCCTGATACCAAAACCAAAGACATTGAAAAAAAAAAAAATTACAGGCCGATATCCTTGATGAAAATAGATTCAAAAATCCTCAACAAACTATTAGAAAACCAAATTCAGCATTACATTAAAAGAACTATACACCATGGGGCACCTGGGTGGCTCAGTCGGTTAAGCGTCTAACTCTTGATTTTGGCTTAGGTCATGATCTTGGTGTCCTGGGATCAAGTCCTGCAATGGGCTCCCTGCTCAGTGGGGAGTCTGCTTATCTCCCTCTCCCTCTACCCCTCCCCTGCTCACTCTCACTCTGACATAAATCTTAAAAAAAATATAAAAGAATTATACCCCATGATTATGTGGAATTTATGCCAAGGATGTTTTAACATCTGCAAATCAATCAACCTTATATACTACATTAACAAAAATGAAAGCTAAAAATCATATGATCATCTCAATAGATGCAGAAAAAGCATCTGACATAATTCAACATCTGACATTTATCAACATGATAAAAATTCAACAATGTGAGTATAGAAGAACCACACCTCAACATAAGAAAGGTCATATATGACAAACCCACAGCTAACATCATATTCAAGGGTAAAAACTAAAAGCTTTTCCTCTATGATCAGGAAAAAGGCAAGAATGCCCACTCGTCACTTTTATTCAACATGGTACAGGAAGCCCTAGTCACAGCAATTAGTCAAGGAAAAAAAAGGCATCTAAATTGGAAAAGAATTAAACTGTCACTATTTGCAAATGACATGATACTGTATACAGAAAACCCTAGAGTCCACCAAAACTACCAGAACTAATAAATGAATTCAGTAAAAGTCACAAAAATTAACATACAGAAATAGGTTGCATTTCTCTACACTATAACAAGCTATCAAGAAAGAGAAATTAAGAAAACAATCATATTTACAACTTCATCAAAAAAAATTACTTAAGGGGGTGCCTGGGTGGCTCAGTCAGTTAAGTGTCTGCCTTTAGCTTGGGTCATGATCCAGGGTCCTGGGATCGAGCCCCACATTGGGCTCCCAGCTCAGCGGGGAGTCTGCTTCTTCCTCTCCCTCTACCCCTCCCCCTAGCTCGTTCTCTTTCTCTCTCTCTCAAAATAAATGGATAAAATCTTTGAAAAAAAATTACCTAGGAGTAAATTTAACAAAGGAAGTGAAAAACCTGTATTCTGAAAACTATGACACTGATGAAAGAAATTGAGGATGATTCAAATAAATGGACAGATAAACCATGCTCATGGATTGGAAGAAAATTATTTTAAAATGTCCATACTATCTAAAGCAAACTACAGATTCAATGTAATCTCTTCATATTACCAATGTCATTTTCCAAAGAATCACAACAAAGAATCCTGAAATGTATCTGGAACCTCAAAAGACCCCAAATAGCCAAACCAATCCTGAGAGAGAACAAAGTTAGAGGTGTTATGATCCCTGATTTCAACCTACACTGCAGAGCTACAGTAATTGAAACAGTATGGTACTAGCACAAAAACAGACACATAAATCAATGGAATAAAAGAGAGAGGCCAGAAATAAATGCACACGATTATGATCAATTAAACTATGACAAAGGCATGAATATACAACAGGGAAAAGACTGTCTTTTCAGAAAATGGTGTTGGGAAAACCTGACCACTTTCTTACGCCATAAACAAAAATAAATTCAAAATGGATTAAAAGACTTGAATGTAAGACCTGAAACCACAAATCTCCTAGAAGGAAACATAGTAAGCTCTTTGATGTTGGTCTTAGCAGCATGTTTTTGGACCCACCTCCTTAGGCAAGGGTAACAAAAGCTAAAAAAAAAACTTTTGTTGATGTATTGGGAATACATCAAAGTTTTTGCACAGTGAAGGACAACATCGATAAATGAAAGGGCAACCTATTGAATGGGAGAAGATATTTGCAAATCATATATTCGATGAGGGGTTAATATCCAAAATATACAAAGAACTTACACACCTTAATATCAAAAACAACCAAGTAAACAACCCAATTAAAAATGGGTACAGAACTTGAATAGTAATTTTTCTAAAGAAGACCTACAGATAGCCAACAGGAACACCAAAAGATGTTTAACATCACTAATCACCAGGGAAATGCCATTCAAAACCATAAGATTACCTCACACCTGTCAGATTGACAACTGTCAAAAAGACAAAAAATAAGAAGTGTTGGCATAGATGTAGAGAAAACAAAACACTTGCACACTGTTGGTGGGAATGTAAATTGGTGTAGCCACTATGGAAAACAGTATGGAGTTCCCTCAAAGGTTAAAACTACCATAAGATCGAGTAATTACACTTCTGGGTATTTAGCCGAAGAAAACAAAAGCACCAATTCAAAGAGATATGTTTTGAAGAATTTCCATACTGTGTTCTCTCTCTCTCTCTCTCTCTCTCGCTCTCCATATATATATATGACTGTATTATGCTAAGTGAAATATCTCAGAGAAGGACAAATACTGAATGATTTCATTTATATGTGGAATCTAAAAAACAAATTGAAACAGAATCATAGGAAAAAACTGTGGGTTACCAGAGTAGGGAGTGACTGGAAGGTGGGCAAAATCGGTGAAGGAGACTAAGTTGTCCAATCCTCCAGTTATAAAATAAGACATGGGAATGTAATGTATAAGGAATATATTCAATAATTTTGTAACAATTTTGTATGGTGACATATGGTACCTAGATTTATCATGGAAATCATTTCATATAAAAATATCAAATCACTATAATGTACACCTGAAATTAATAGGATGTTGTATGTCAAATATACTTCAATTAAAAAGACAAAGAACCATGGTTGTGAACAGTGCTTAATTTAATCAGTAGGTGAGACTCCCCCCTGAGAAGGTAACACTGAAGCTGGTCATAAAGGATAGTGTGAGCCCAACAGGTGAAGAGATTCAGGAAAAATCTTTCAGTAACAGGGTGGCATGTTTGAAACTAATGGAGAGGCAGCTGTGTGGTTCTTCCTATAGGGTGACTGAAGGATTAGACAGCCTGATACCTTCACAAGGTGAGCAGGTGTCAGAACATGTCTTGCTTTGTGGGCCATAAGAACCATTTGGATTTTATGTAAGTACATTTGATGCTTCTGAAATGTCTCAAGCAAAGAAATAATTTATGTTTTAAAAACTGAAATGATAGGAAAAATACAGGGGTACTAGCGCAGTCTGGTGATCAAAGACAGATGTCATTGGAAGTGACATCTAAGCTAAGATCTAAAGGATGAGAGAATTCAACTTGTCATTTTTGTCTGGATCTATGTGCTGTAGAATAAGAGATATATGCAGATCCTCAGTCACAGAAGGCCAGAATTTGAACTTGTACTTATGAACCTACTCTATTATTTATAGTCACAAAGAATAAATGAAGATTTATATTTGATAAAATCCAAACATGTGAATGAGGTAAACCAGACATCAACTATAGCATTTTTAACTTAAATTTAAGCTGACTTTTAACAACAAATGCAGTATCCCTGAAATATCTACTGCAGTATTTTCTTTATCTTTAGATAGATTAGGAAAATCATATATTCAGATTTATTTTTTCTTGAGCCCTTATAGATCTCCAAGGCCATTAACCCAAAAACATAATTTAAGTATTTTAAGTGTGTGCCATATCCACCTTATAGAGAAAAAATTAAGAGACAGGATGGATTTCAGACAAATTGCCCTAAAATCATATAATCTTAGGAAATGGGAAAGTCTGGGTCCAATGGAGATAGTACTTATGGGTAAGGACAAGAATAAAATCAAACCTTCTTTTCCACTAATGAATACATTCAAATCATTCATGGTCTCGTTCAGCATGCAGGTATGGCATGCCCTCTACATGTCATATCAGCATTTTATGGCTACATACATAATGATAAAATTATACTCAGCCCCTGACTCTAAAAGCAGGAGTCTACTGGAGCAGACAGACAGACAAACTAATGAAACAGGTGAGTCAGTCATGAAGGATGCTATGGTATACACAAGGTGCTATGGGGCACGCAGGAACAACACCCAACCTGGACTCTGAAGCAAAGTAGGGGGATAGGTGTTCGAGGCAGAAGGAGCAAGTCACGTAAGAGCAGGTAAGACAAAGCAGGATGAGTCTGAGAAAGAGCAGCTCCATAATTTGGCTGAAGGTTGAAATGGTAGAGAGCAGTTAGGTCATAGAAAGTCTGTGATTTTCATCTGTAGACCATTGGAGCCATGGAAATCTTATTTTAAGCTGGTGTGTGTCACAGTCACACTTGGTTTGCAAAAGCTTGGTCTGCCTGTGATGCTGGTGGATTGGATCTGGTAGAGACAGGAAATTGCCTAATTCAGAAAGGCGGTGACAGACCTGGGGCAAAATCAGGTGCAACATGAAGGGAGAGCATGGCATAGATTCAAGAATCAACAAAGTAAAATTTCATATTTTGGGGGGACTGATTGGGAGATGGAAGAAAAGAGTAAAGTCTGATTGATTCCCTTCCAGAAACATGGAAATAGGGACTAAGTTAGGAGGAGAGGTAGGGATGTAGGAAAACTGTTCAGGATTTAATAATTCTATTCGAATTTCTAATGCCAGCAATCCGTTAGAATGATGAATATGCCCATCCCAGAGTTCTGCAAATCATCTGCACAAGAGAGATGCTGCTTTCTATGTCTCATCTCGAGACAAGGAAACATTTCATTACAACCAAAACTCAGCTTCCCCTTGCCCTGCAAAAAGTATCACAGAGTTCCTCACCATTAAATGTGCCAGTTAGAATTATTTGAGTATCAAGACAGACATAAAACTGACCTAAGTACAATGAATATTGTGTGTACAAAGACAACTGGTATACTATATATTTTGGTTGTAATGAAGTATAATCTCAAATTTATCATATACAATTCTTGATGTGTTCTCTCAAGGTTGGAAGTAATTGGAGGATACTGTAAATTAGACAGAGTTAACCAAAGAAGTGACAAAGCTGCTTTGTAAAGCAGATCAAAGATTCTGCTGGTTCTAACTTGGCAGCACCTGGGCTGCGATACCCACAGATTGACAGGCATTTCCCAGAGACACGGAAGCCTCTCCTATTGGAAAACACTTAGGGAAAAATACCTTAAAAAGGACATCCAGAAGGCAGTCCCACCTGTGTTTGGGTCCTGGCTGTGACACCTTATAACTTTGTGCATGTCTCCTCTAATTTACAGTTTTCTCATATAAAAAGTGGACATAATACTATTTACTAATACCTGCCTAGGAAATGTGTGGTGAGAATTAAATTAGACCATGCTCATAAAGCACTTAGCTAATGTCTAGCATTTAGTATGAGCTTATTAAATGTAATTAATTTTTTCCTATGCTTACACTTGTTTGAAAGACGAACACATGTGCCACCATAAATTAGCCACTTCTGTCCTTTATTATCACTAGGACTATCATTATAGATTATTATGGGGATCGATCTTTTGCATAGTGCTATCATACTGTTCTCCACTATCTAATATATATATATTTTACTTAGGTAATACTATCACTTACAAAACTAGGAACATATTTTCCTGTTGAACAAAATCATGAGTGGTCACAGCGAGAGGAGCAAATATGATACAGCACTCTGTAGACCAGGAAAGAAAAGTGAAAAGATGCATGACAGCTGGATGTCAAGCTGGCAATCCTGGACACACTGAAAGAACTTGAATTCTATGTAGTAAATAGTGGTTTCCACAACTGATTTATTAAACCTGGAGCTGGGCCAGTCTAACTAATCCCAGTTGTGGTTAAAGATCGAGGAGCTAGAGGGAATATTATAAGACTTCAATTACTTGGATCTAAAGGTCCAAATATGGAAAAACAAAACTTAATATAGTAAATGCAGTGACAATTTTAGTGTGCAGGAAAACGCACAGTCTAACAAAGAAACTGTGTAGACTAACCAAGAAAATAGCTATAATATTCTCAGGATAAATGTGCAATATTTAATATTGAAACACATTTTAAAACAACTGAAATTCTTTCTGCTCATTTCTCAAAATCCACTGAAGTAATAATTTAGTGTCAGTCATTCATAAATTTTTTTTAAAGACTTTATTTATTTGAGAGAGAGAGAGCAAACAACTGAGGGAAAGGACAAAAGGAGAGGGAGAAACAGACTCCCTGCTGAGCAGGGAGCCGGCCAACGGGACTTGGTCCAGGACCCAGATATCATGACCTGAGCTGAAGGCAGGTACTTACCCAACTGAGCCACTCAGGTGCCCCAAATTTGTTTTTTTCTGAAATGCGTTCAGCTTGGTTGAAAAATAACCATATAGGTCTAGTCTAAGGAATTCAGCTAGATAACTATCAAACCATTCTGAACACCTACGAACTCAACAGGAGAGCGAAGAAAAGAATAGCAGCAACTCTCTGAACAGAAAAGCGACCACTTTCTGGAAGGTAGGACATGCGGAGAAGTGAATCCGAGGTGATATTCTGGAGGATAGATGGCGGGGGAGGGAGCCTCCATCAGCCGCTACCGGCAAGTGACAGAGCAGCGGAGCACAAAATCGGAACTTTTAGAAGTCGCTTCTGCTGAGGGATATCACTCCAGTGGCTAAGCAGGGGGTGGAACCCTCGTGGGACAGTGTGGTCTCAGGACCCTCGGGGTCACAGAAAGACCGGGGGTGCCTGAGTGCGGCAGAGCTCCCAGGTATGGGAGCTGGGAAGCCGGCTGCAGAGACAGAGCCAGGGAGTGGGCTCTCAGCTCAGGGTTGCCATAAACTGTGATCCACGGCACAGTCGGGCCACTGCTCTTCCAGCAGGGACCCAACAAGCGGCAGATCCGGGGAGACTCCCCTCCTTCCCCTGGGAGGAGCAGCGTGGGAGCCACCGCAGGGATCTGCTGGGTTTGGAGACTCCACACGGGGTCGGGTGCCAGAGATAGAAAGGCTTGGTCACAGGCCGGGTGGGCACGGAGTGCGGCCAGAGACTGGGGAGACAGGAGTGATTTACTGCTTTTCTGTGGGGGCACACTGAGGGGAGGGCCCCAAGTTCTCGGCTCCTCTGGGGCGGAGATTGGGAGGCCGCCATTTTCACTCTCGTCCTCCAAAGCTGGGCGTAAAGCTTGCAGGGAACAAAAGCTCCCGAGAGCAAACCCGAGCAGATTACTTAGCGCGGCCCCCAGCACGGGCGGTACAATTCTGCCTCAGTGAAGACTTTTGAGAATCACGGCAGCAGGCCCATCCCCCCAGAAGATCAGCAAGAACACCCTGCCAAGACCAAGTTTACCGATCAATGAGAACAGCAGAACGCTAGCACTAGGGGAATACTGCACATAGAATTCATGGATTTTTTCCCCATGATTCTTTAGTCTTTCAAAGTTATTTTTTTTAATTTTCTTTCTTTTCTTTTTCTGTTTTTTTGAATTTTTACTTTTTCCTTTTTCAACCAACATCTTATCAATCCCTTTTTTAAAAATCTTTTTTATTTTTAAATTTTAGAGTCATATTCTATCCCTTCATTGTAGTTAATCTTATTTTTTGTATATATATAAGTTGTTCTCTCTTTAAAATTTTGGTATGTGTTTCTTCTAGCAGACCAAAATATACCCTAAGTCTCTAGTGTATGGCTTTGTTCTAGTCTCCTGCCTGCTCACATTCTCTCCCTTTTTTTTAAATTTCTCTTCTTTATTTTTTCAACAAACTTCTTATCAATTCCTTTTATAAAATCTTATATAATTTTTGTCTTTAAGTCATATTCCATCCCTTCATCATATTTACCCTTATTTTTGTACATATATGTTTTTCTTTCTTTAAAATTTTGGGAGGCAGTTTCTTCTAACAGACCAAAATATGCCCAAAATCTAGTGTGTGGCACTGATCTATTCACCAGCCTGATCATATTTGAACATATTCTTTTTTTTTTTCCTTTTTCTTTTTTCTTTCTTTCCCTTTCTTTTCCCCTGGTTTCAGGTCTCTTCTGATTTGTTTAGTGTATATTTTTCTGGGGTCATTGTTACCTTGTTAGCATTTTGTTCTCTCATTCATCTATTCTCTTCTGGACAAAATGACAAGATGGAAAAAATCACCTCAAAAAAAAGAACAAGAGGCAGTACTGACTGCCAGGGACCTACTCAATACGGACATTAGTAATATGTCAGAATGAGAGTTCAGAATGAAGATTATAAAGATACTAGCTGGGCTTGAAAAAAGCATGGAAGATACTAGAGAAACACTTTCTGGAGAAAAAAAAAAGAACTAAAATCTAACCAAGTCAAAATCAAAAAGGCTATTAATGAGGTGCGATCAAAAATGGAGGCTCTAACTGCTAGGATAAATGAGGCAGAAGAGAGAATTAGCAATATAGAAGACCAAATGATGGAGAATAAAGAAGCTGAGAAAAAGAGAGAGAAAGAACCACTGCATCACGAGGGCAGAATTCGAGTGCTAAGGGATACCATAAGACGAAACAATATTAGAATAATTGAGATCCCAGAAGAAGAAAGAGAGAGAGGGGCAGAAGGTATAATGGAGCAAATTATAGCAGAGAACTTCCCTAATTTGGGGAAGGAAACAGGCATTAAAATCCAGGAGGCACAGAGAACCCCTCTCAAAATCAATAAAAATAAGTCAACACCCCGATATCTAATAGTAAAACTTAGAAGTCTCAGAGACAAAGAGAAAATACTGAAAGCAGCTCAGGACAAGAGGTCTGTAACCCACAATGTTAGAAACATTAGATTGGCAGCAGCCCTATCCACAGAGACCTGGCAGGCCAGAAAGGACTGGCATGATATATTCAGAGCACTAAACGAGAAAAATATGCAGCCAAGAATATTATATCCAGCTAGGCTGTCATTGAAAATAGAAGGAGAGATAAAAAGCTTCCAGGACAAACAAAAACTAAAGGAATTTGCAAACACAAAACCAGCCCTACAAGAAATATTGAAAGGGGTCCTCTAAGCAAAGAGAGAGCCTAAAAGTAACATAGACCAGAAAGGAACAAAGACAATATACAGTAACAGTCACCTTACAGGCAATACAGTGGCACTAAATTCATATCTTTCAATAGTTATCCTGAATGTAAATGGTCTAAATGCCCAATCAAAAGACACGAGGTATCAGATTGGATAAAAAAACAAGACCCATCAATATGCTGTCTGCAAGAGACTCATTTTAGACCCAAAGACACCTCCAGATTGTCAGTGAGGGGGTGCAAAACCATTTAGCATGCTAATGGACACCAAAAGAAAGCTGGGGTAGCAATCCTTATATCAGACAAATTAGATTTTAAACCAAAGACTATACTAAGAGATGAGGAAGGGCACTATATCATACCTAAAGGGTCTACCCAACAAGAAGATCTAACAATTGTAAGTATCTATGCCCCTAACATGGGAGCAGCCAATTATATAAGCCAGTTAATAACAAAATCAAAGAAACACATCGACAAAAATACAATAATCGTAGGGGACTTTAACACCCCCTTCACTGAAATGGACAGATCATCTAAGCAAAAGATCAACAAGGAAATAAAGACTTTATTTTTTTTTTTTTATTATGTTAGGTTAATCACCATACATTACATCATTAGTTTTTGATGTAGTGTGGAAATAAAGACTTTAAATGACACACTGGACCAAATGGACTTCACAGATATATTCAGAACATTCCATCCCAAAGCAACAGAATACACATTCTTCTCTAGTGCCCACGGAACATTCTCCAGAATAGATCACATCCTAGGTCACAAATCAGGTCTCAACTGGTACCAAATGATTGGGATCATTCCCTGCATATTTTTGGACCGATATGCTTTGAAACTAGAACTCAATCCCAAGAGGAAAGTCAGAAAGAACTCAAATACATGGAGGCTAAAGAGCATCCTACTAAAGAATGAATGGGTCAACCAGGAAATTAAAGAAGAATTTAAAAAAATTCATGGAAACCAATGAAACTGAAAACACAACTGTTCAAAATCTTTGGGATGCAAAAAAGGCAGTCCTAAGAGGAAAGTATATAGCAATACAAGCCTTTCTCAAGAAACAAGAAAGGTCTCAAGTACACAACCTAACCCTACACCTAAAGGAGCTGGAGAAAGAACAACAAATAAAGCCTAAACCCAGCAGAAGAGAAATAGTAAAGATCAGAGCAGAAATCAATGAAATAGAAACCAAAAGAACAGTAGAACAGATCAACGAAACTAGGAGCTAGTTCTTTGAAAGAATTAATAAGATTGATATACCCCTGGCCAGATTTACCAAAAAGAAAAGAGAAATGGCCCAAATAAATAAAATCATGAATGAAAGAGGAGAGATCACAACCAACACCAAAGAAATACAAACAATTATAAGAACATATTATGAACAACTATATGCCAGCAAATTAGATAATCTGGAAGAAATGCATGCATTCCTAGAGATGTATAAACTACCAAGTGAACCAGGAAAAAAGAGAAAAACTGAACAGACCTATAACCACTAAGGAAATTGAAGCAGTCATCAAAAATCTCCCAACAAACAAGAGCCCAGGGCCAGATGACTTCCAAGGGGAATTCTACCAAACATTTAAAGAAGAATTAATTCCCATTCTTCTGAAACTGTTCCAAAAAATAGAAATGGAAGGAAAACTTCCAAACTCATTTTATGAGGCCACCATTACCTTGATCCCAAAACCAGACAAAGAGCCCATCAAAAAGAATTACAGACCAATATCCCTGATGAACATGGATGCAAAAAATATCACCAAAATACTAGCCAATAGGATCCAACAGTACATTAGATGGATTATTCACCACGACCCAGTGGGATTTATTCCTGGGCTGCAAGGTTGGTTCAACATGTGCAAATCGATCATAAAAGAAAGAACAAGAACCATATCATCCTGTCAATAGATGCAGAAAAAGCATTTGACAAAGTACAGCATCCTTTCTTGATTAAAACTCTTCAGAGTGTAGGGATAGAGGGTACATACCTCAATATCATAAAAGCCATCTATGCAAAGCCCACAGCGAATATCATTCTCAATGGGGAAAAACTGAGAGCTTTCCCCCTAAGGTCAGGAACACGGCAGGGATATCCACTATCACCACTGCTATTCAGCATAGTACTAGAAGTCTTAGCCACAGCAATCAGACAACAAAAGAAATGAAAGGCATCCTAATCGGCAAAGAAGAAGTCAAACTCTCACTCTTTGCAGATGATATGATACTTTATGTGGAAAACCCAAAAGACTCCACCCCAAAACTGCTAGAACTCATACAGGAATTCAGTAAAGTGGCAGGATATAAAATCAATGCACAGAAATCAGTGGCATTTCTAAACACCAACAACAAGACAGAAGAAAGAGAAGTTAAGGAGTTGATCCCATTTACAACTGCACTCAAAACCATAAGATACCTAGGAATAAATCTAACCGAAGAGGCAAAGAATCTGTACTCAGAAAACTATAAAATACTCATGAAAGAAATTGAGGAAGACACAAAGAAATGGAAAAACGTTCCATGCTCATGGATTGGAAGAACAAATACTGTGAAGATGTCAATGCTACCTAGAGCAATCTACACATTCAATCCAATCCCTATCAAAATACCATGAACTTTTTTCAAAGAAATGGAACAAATAATCCTAAAATTTGTATGGAACCAGAAAAGAGTCCAAATAGCCAGAGGAATATTGAAAAAGAAAAGCAAAGCTGGTGGCATCACAATTCCGGACTTCAAGCTCTATTACGAAGCTGTAATCATCAAGACAGTATGTACTGGCACAGAAACAGACACACAGATCAATGGAACTGAATAGAGAGCCCAGAAATGGACCTTCAACTCTATGGTCAACTACTCTTCGACAACGCAGGAAAGAATGTCCAATGGAAAAAAAACAGTCTCTTTAAGAAATGGTGTTGGGAAAATTGGACAGCCACATGCAGAAGAATGAAACTGGACCATTTCCTTACACCACACACAAAAATAGACTCAAAATGGTTGAAAGAGCTAAATGTGAGACAGGAATCCATCAAAATCCTAGAGAACACAGGCAGCAGCCTCTTCGACCGCAGCCGAAGCATCTTCTTCCTAGAAACATCGCCAAAGGCAAGGGAAGCAAGGGCAAAAATGAACTATTGGGACTTCATCAAGACAAAAAGCTTTTGCACAGCAAGGGAAACAGTCAACAAAACCAAAAGACAACTGACAGAATGGGAGAAGATATTTGCAAATGACATATCAGATAAAGGGCTAGTATCCAAAATCTATAAAGAACTTATGAAACTCAACACCCAAAGAACAAATGATCCAATCAAGAAATAGGAAGAAGACATGAACAGACATTTTTCCAAAGAAGACATCCAAATGGACAACAGACACATGAAAAAGTGCTCAACATCGCTCGGCATCAGGGAAATCCAAATCAAAACCTCAATGAGATACCACCTCACACCAGTCAGAATGGCTAAAATTAACAAGTCAGGAAAACGACAGATGTTGGCGAGGATGCGGAGAAAGGGGAACCCTCCTACACTGTTGGTGGGAATGCAAGCTGGTGCAGCCACTCTGGAAAACAGTATGGAGGTTCCTCAAAAAGTTGAAAATAGTGCTACTGTACGACCCAGCAATTGCACTACTCAATATTTAGCCCAAAGATACAAATGTAGTGATCTGACAGGGTATGTGTACCCCAGTGTTTATAGCAGCAATGTCCACAATAGCCAAACTATGGAAAGAGCCAAGATGTCCATTAACAGATGAATGGATAAAGAAGATGTCGTATATATATATACAATGGAATATTATGCAGCCATCAAAAGAAAAAGAAACAATGAAATCTTGCCATTTTCAATGACATGGATGGAACTAGAGGGTATTATAGCTATGTGAAATAAGTCAATCAGAGAAAGACATGTATCATATGATCTCACTGATATGAGGAATTCTTAATCTCAGGAAACTAACTGAAGTTTGCTGGGGTGGTGGATGATGGGAGCGATGGGGTGGCTGGGTGATAGACATTGGGGAGGGTATGTGCTATGGTGAGTGCTGTGAATTGTGTAAGACTGATGAATCACAGACCTGTACCCCTGAAACAATTAATACATTATATGTTTTTTAAAAAAAAGAAGAAGAAGATAGTAGGAAGGGAAAAATGAAGGGGGGAGGAATCGGAGGGGGAGACTAACCATGAGAGTCTGTGGACTCTGAGAAACAAACTGAGGGTTCTAGAGGGGAGGGGGGTGAGGGGATGGGTTAGCCTGGTGATGGGTATTAAAGAGGGCATGTATTGAAAAAAAAATATATGCCCACAATTATGAACTTAACTATGATAAAAATGCATAAGAAAATTGGTGTTGGGGTAGGGCTCAGTCTGGGTGGCTCAGTCTGTTAAGCCTCTGACTCTTGATTTTGGCTCAGGTCATGATCTCAGAGTCGTGAGGTGGAGCCCCATGTTGGGCTCTGTGCTGAGCATGGAGCCTGCTTATGATTCTCTCTCCCTCTGCCCTTCCCCTTGCTTGCATGCTCTCTCTCTCTCTCAATAAATAAATAAAATCTTAAAAATTGGTGTGGCAAAAATATTTATTCAAACATTAGAATACTAAAGTATTTTGCCATATACTGATGAAATGGTTCTACTTGCAAAATAATCACATCTGATTGATAACTTTATCATGAACTTTGAATATGACCATAATCATTCCCATTTGAGGTATATTCAATGTAAGTAAAGGAAACTTCAGGCTCTAATTTTTGGGTCTCTTTCATTTAGAAAATTCAGGTACAAATAAATTAGAAAGGGTGAGAACAAAGTTAGGATAGGAGAAAACTCAGGAAATAGTTCACCCGTAAAGGTAGAAGGACACAAACATGAAGTCGACACGACCAACTTCAGACAACATGACTTTCCAACTCTGAGAAAGAAAGGACTATGTGTGAACAATTTTGAAAAAAAAAAAAAAAATATTTTCAAGGTGTGTTTTTTTTGTAGTTTAATCCAAAAGCAGTGATTCACGATAAAGAGACCTAGAATCTTATGGCATAACTTGTTATATGAACTCCTGAAATCCTCGAACCCAGTTTTACTTCCCTTTTCCCCTCTGCAAAGTGCAGAGGTTTGGGCTAGAATTGATTTCTATGATGCCTTCCAGCATGAATATTCTGGAAACTTCAGGGCATCCCTTTCTCTCATCTTACAAATAGCTTTAATTTGAAACATCACTGGAAAACAAACTTGCCACACAGGGAAGCACCTTTTCTTAGGGATTAAAAGCCCAGGTGCTTCTCTAGTTTCATCCTTATAGATTGAACTAGATTCTCAAGTAGTTCTTCCCTATTTCCATCCCTTTGCTTTTTTTTTAAACCATTTTTTAAGATTTTTTTATTTATTCATTTGAGAGAGAGAGAGAGACAGAAAGAGAGAGCACGAGCAGGGGGGAGATTCAAAAAGAGAAGGAGAAGCAGATTCCCTGAGCAGGGAGCCGACATGGGGACTCGATCCCAGAACCCTGAGATCATAACCTGAGCTGAAGGCAGACGCTTAACCGACTGAGCCACCCAGGCACCCCTACCCTGATATTTTCTAGCAATATTTATTTAGAAGCCTAAAAATGTTGAGTTACAAATCCTGTTATCTAGTGTCTAGGAATAAAACCCACCTCACCTCTTGAGGTGTAAAGGTCACTCGTGCACTAGAAGTCGTGACCCATGCCAGGCTGTGTATCCCATCCACAGCACCCCCACCCAAATACGTGGTCATGTTGGCTTTGTCACATGTTGTGTGAAAACCCAGAGTGTGTAATTGAGGAGACAGAACCAAAAGAATATGCAACGTCCTGATCATCTGCTTCTAAAGACTCAGGAAATAAGGCATAAAAAGACTCAATTCTGAACAGGAATACCAGTATTTGAACACATTGACTACTGAGGCAAGTCCTCACTGAGAAATGAAAGCCACTAGTCCTCAAATGAATTTCAGTACAATAGGCTCTGTTTGGACTTCTGTTTTGGTAGACTTGGAGAAACTTTAAAAGATGAGTAAAATATAAGACATAAACACCTTATCCTAAGAAGCGGAAGAGGTATTCCTAGTCTGGTATCTGTTAAAGGAAAAGACTCAAATATAACTAAATTTTGACGAAATCCACAAAAACCTATAACCTTACCCTGCGACAAATGTATACACACACGTACTCTTATATGTCACATGCAAGAATAAAATCTATAAAACTCTATTTCACTTATTTTCAGTGACAGCTAGGTAATGATTCTTAATTAGAACCATCAAGCCACTTAACCTGCAAGGAATCCTTAGGTCAATGGTAAAAGTATGTTCTAAGAATGAAGAAGGCTTCATTAGATAGACAGCCTTAAAAAAAAGTCAAAGGTAATTAATTGTTGGGTGTGATTAAATTGTGAGGAATACAATTTTATCTTACTTGTTTGAAGTACGACATAATCTAAATTGTCTGTGATAAACTGGCCAGGTTAAGTTCAAAAAGAGTCATCCATATACCATCTGCCTTTGCAATGGTTCCATCTTTTTCAAAATTTACTTGAGTCCTTTGTATTCTATTCTAATCAGGCTTTAACTGAGAATTACTTACCATTTCTAATGAATTTGAGACTTTCCATCACCTGTGTGAAGCTATTTGAAAAAAAAAGTTTTTTTTCCTTTCTAGATTTATTTGGTTAGCTGAGGTTATTGAAGTCAGTAATTTCCATTTGTATGAGATCATTTACAGTGTATTAGTAACTAGGTCTTAGCTTGGTTAATAGGTTGAGAATTCAGTTCATCAATAACACTTAAAAGTTATTGCATGTGCACTATACGGTAGGTACATGATTATCTCATTTAATTTTTACAACAACCTTACAGTCTAGTTCTATTATTTTTCCCTTCTAGATTAAGTAGCCCAGCTTTATAATGTTCCCCTGGTGAAAAGCTAGTGTATGTTGGGAACAGTAATAAAAGTTAGGTTTACTGAACTTCATAAATCTTGTTTTTATAAGTACCGCGCGCTAACCGATTGCGCTACTGGAGCATTTGTTTTTAAACATTACACAATGATGACTCACATTGCCAAACTTAGCTTTTACAAAAATCTACTATAAATGGGTTCACAAATTATATTAGACCCCAAGAAAACACACAGTACAGTCTCAGATGTAATATTAAACACTTGTTGTCCTTGATGTAGGAAGTTCTACTCTGATAGACAATATAGCTAAGGAATAAACCCATTACCCAATGCCCATGTTGGATGTCTCCCAATTTTTAAAAGGGTACTGCATAATCTCTTATAAAACTAATTCTAATATAAGTTATAAATCTTATTTAACCATGCAATAAAGTAATCATGGAGAGTATAATTAAATATGCTAATTCTTGGGAAATTATAACTTTTGCATTGCTGAAATTGCAATCTTTTCAAATTTGTGAATAATTTAAAAATCTACCTTAAATCTTTTCTGAAAAGAGGTGGGATATAAAACCATAATTTCTGAAGTAATCACATTATCAAAACAACATAGAAAATATTCTGGTCTAAAATATCTCCTCTGTAGGGTATTCTAAAACAAACAGCTGGGACACGGTAAATTTGAAAAAAAAAAAATCAAGTTTAAACAGTCATTTATCTTCACTTTTGTTTTAAAAATGAAATTGATATTTTTTCCGAGTTGTATTTTAAATATACCATTGGAAAGTGTGGCCAACGAACATGGGTTGCTCATTGAACAAAACACCATCCAACAGAATTCTTGCATATGTTCTCAAAAAGGTACTAAAGGCAAAAGAAAAGAGAAAGGTCATGATATATGGTTGGTGTGATTGCTCTTACAGAGCAAGCACTGGAAACAGTACCTACCCAGTAATGTCAAGACACAGGCGAGTATCGCGATCAGGGCTCCTGTGCTGAGACCCGCGGGTAGGACGTAGGCTTCCGCATTGCAGGTCTGGGCGATCCCATCAGCATCACAGTCGCAGACGCGGATGGTGAGAGTGTTGGTGCTGCTGAGGGAAGGCGATCCACTGTCCACGATGAAGATCGGCAAATAGTAAACAGATTGTTCTTGTCTCCGGAAGCCATTTCTCCTGGTGAGAATGGAAGCTGTGTTGTCTAGGATAAAGAAAACAAATGTGTAACACAAAACTTCTGATGGACTCAGTCCTGCCAAACTTACCTGATTTAAGGGGGTGGGGGGCTGGGCGAAATAGGTGAAGGGGATTAAGAGGTACAAACTTCTAGAAGAAAAACACACACACACACAAATTTATGTGATTTAAGTCATTCTGTTAAGTGTCTTTTGTCAGAGAGCTCTATTACCCAGTACTGGTTCATTTTAATACATTTTAATGTATTTACGTCATGCTACACAGTTATGACCAAAGGAAACAGTTATCCAGTAAAACTGAATATGAAAATTTTTGTTCATCCCTTAACTGCAACTTTGTAAAAATTACATAGAATACACTCTTTTCTCCTAAATTTCAAACCATACACTTACAAAGAGGATGATTCAAATTAACAGGATAAATATTTTTGCTGCATCATCAGATAACACAAATAAAAATCCCAATCCATCCTCTTCTTGACAAGTTCCAAACCCAATATAGAAACAAGTAAAATAAGACAATCCAGCTTTATTTGAATTAAGTATACATAGATATTCAGGAAAGGAATTATTGTGTAGTTTTTAAAAATCCATATTGGTATATATCATCACCCAAACCCCATGTATATAAACACTTTGTTAGTGATAAAATAGGTCATTTGTGTTTAATTTATATTCAATATTCTATTTTATCTAACTTTTAATTATGAAGCTTTTACCAGTGATCAATAAGTCTGTATCACATAACTGTAATTTCTATATCAGAAATAATTTTATCTACTAACAATTTACCCAGCTACTGTCTTAACTAGAGAATTTATGTGATCCTTTAAATTTATAGCAATTAAAACATAAAGAAGGAAAATAGGATCATAGTTTCATCTAGTGTACTTTAATATGTATCTCCTTTCCAAGCTATCAAAAAGATATTTATCCAATGTTTATCATAAAAGAATTAACAATGCTCTAATGAAAGAGCAAGCTGAAATCTATTCTATCCAAAGAGCACAAAACAAGGAGCTCATAGGAGACTGGAGAAAACATATAACCTCCAATCATAGATGTGGCAAGTATAAAACTGTTTGATTTTTAGGTTCTGTCTGGTAAGTTTTTATGTAAACAAATCTTTTAAGACGTGAATTTCAGGTGTTCATTAAAAATCTATACATGGAGTTGTAGAAGGATATTATTTTCAGTATGTTTCCATACACTTAATAGTAACACATACACGTGTCTATTTCTTTACCTCCCAATCATTAAGATATAGGTATTGATGATTTGATACACAAAGTTTTTTCAGAGCTGCTGAATTGTAATCTAACATGACTGCCATCAAATAGCATGTGTGTGTGTGTGCACACAATGGATTGTGAAGCACATGCATAAATGCCCAATATGTGAAAGAAAGCCCTATTCTCAGGAAGGAGATCATAAAATTCATCATGTTCTCTATGCAGTTCCTATGATGGAAGCTAATATAAGAACTGATCTTCTCCAAGGTACATGCTAGGGAGCTCTGGTCTTGAATTAGGGAAATCTTTCAATTGTGCAGCAGTGGGGATGTCCTGTAAATCCATACATTTTAGTGCATGTACTGTTCAACAATTGTGGTGATACTGGATGATGACACATGGGGGAAATATTCAGACTCTTCTTGGCAAGGTCATAAAATCCCCTCTCTACACTTGTGCTAGATGAATCCAAGTGCTGAGAACTGTCCCAAATATGATTAAGTCAGAGAGTCTGGGATTACCCACATAGAGAATGCTCTTCCTTTTATATTACTAAAGGGACAAGATAGTGTTCTCATTTAAGCAGAGAGTGGGATCAGGAAAACTATTATTTTCAGATTGAATTTTTGAGGTCAAAGTTGGATTTTCTACACTAAAGAAGATGGCGGCTTCAGGCAAAAAGTACTTATCATGTCTACCTTCTGAGTAAGTCTTTTTAGATGAGCCAGTGTTTGACTAGCAAATCTATTTCTACATTTTTTTTTTTCCTGAAACCTGATTCACACATTCAACCCAAAGGAATTACATTTTCTGTATTGGTGGAGAATACTCCTCTCTCTCTATATATATATCAGTTGAAAATGCCCTTCTGTTAAAATAAATACCTTGAATGAAAACACCTGTGAATATATAAATTCAAAATTAGAGAACAGATAGCAGGTTCTCTTACTTTAAAAGTTCTTATAATTGTCCATGTGTTGTCTATAATGAGATATATATATATATATATATATATATATACATATATATATATGTTGTTTATATTATAAAATAATTGTTTATATATGCCTATGTCAGTCTATATATATTTATAAAATGTAAATATATATGTGTGTTTCTGTCTATATATATATTTTTAAAGCAAAAATGTGTGTGTGTATTTTTTTAAGCAAAACCAGAATATACTTACAGGTACTTATAAAAATATTCTATAATGAAACTTAGGGAACTGATAAGAGTGTTTACCTTTGAAGCAGAGAAATGAGATTTAGGATGACAGGAAATTCTTTTGTTTTTTTTATACTTCCTTGCATCAGGAATATATCTGTTAATTATTTGCATGGATTACTTCTATTTTTTTTTGTTAAATAAAATAACTGATGCTAGTGCTCGCTTCGGCAGCACATATACTAAAATAACTGATGCTACTATTGAAAATATTAAGTCAAAGTTGATTTAGGTTGATATAAAACTGGAAATACTGATTGTTTTCCTAATGTCTCAAGTTATACCTATGTAGTACATAGCCTTGTTAACACATTTAGCTGGCTCTCAAAGGTCTAAAAGAAAAGTCAGAAAGAGATGTATCTGGCTTCTCCCCTATTTGGATTTAGGCCTGAAATGATTTAAGTAGCAGCTGCTTCTTCATGACAGCAAATCCATAGATAAAAATTACTTGAGGTGCTCATTGCCCTTTAATTAATGTCCTTGCTAGTGTGTGTGTGTGTGTGTGTGTGTGTGTGTGTCTCCATAATCAGCATTCCTGAGCAAGAAAAAGTATTTGCCTAGAGAGTTTGTACCTGCTGCCTCCACTGGTGACAATAATTCCTTACCTTTGTTATCTTTCAGTGAAAAGTTGTGGTTATTTGTTGCATCAGTTGTTAAGCTGAAATAAAACTGGTGTCCATTGGATGGCTCATCTTTATCAACAGCACTGATCTTCTGGATAACCTAGGGATGGAGAATTAAAACACATGAAAGCACGTTGCTGTGCTCTTCTGTGTTCTGTGCTACAGGACAGAGCAATTTTATACCTTATAATAAATACCATCCTCCTGGGGGGAAGGACCAGATGTACTAATATGAACCCAATCTAAAAAGGGCTCTGAAAAACCAATCATGTCCCTTTGAAATTTCATGTTTGCATTTACTTTTGTGAACCTGAGAAAGAAGCTGTACCAACTGATGACACCAGCCCAGTACACATCACAAGACCCCGAACAATACGGATGAGTAGAACAAACCACACCAAGATTAAACTACACTTAATTCTTAGAAGTTCAAGGTACGTAAGCCCTGCTGTGTAAAACGGGGAACAGCCC
The DNA here is from genome assembly GCF_964656455.1 of Halichoerus grypus. NCBI lineage: Eukaryota > Metazoa > Chordata > Mammalia > Carnivora > Phocidae > Halichoerus > Halichoerus grypus. The sequence continues at coordinate 11,208,165 of NC_135724.1, forward strand.
AATCAAGCTTCATATGCTAGATTTCTCCTTAAAAGAGTCAAAGCCCTCAACCATTTACCATGGCTTTTACAATGTTTACCCTTCTTCTTGAGAAATTTCATCATCCCAATTAAACCAGAATTTTAAAGTTCCTTCAATATTAGTTTATGCTACACATCAAAGTGTTAGTTTTGCTGAGACGTGCTGATTATGTTTTATCTTAAAGCTGGCAGAATTTCAAAGGCAACTGCGGCTGGATATTTTTAAAGAAATCACAAGCTAGGAGACTGGTGTGCTAAGAGCTCTTACCTGCCCTGGCTGGGCATTTTCACACACAGTGGTCTCATAGTCCATAGCAAATTCGGGGGCGTTGTCATTGACGTCGAGTATAGTAATGGCCACGTAGCCTCTTCCGACTTGAGATGGATTCTCTAATAAAGAGGAAAATGTCTTACCACTTACTCTGAGACTAAAGCTATTTTCCATTGCCATTTTACTCAAGCAACTCCCATTAAAAACAATTAGAATTATTCAAAATGGTTTGCCTCTTAAATCGTGATTCTTTTTTTTTTTTTTTTTTTAAAGATTTTATTTATTTATTTGAGAGAGAATGAGAGACAGCATGAGAGGGAGGAGGGTCAGAGGGAGAAGCAGACTCCCTGCCGAGCAGGGAGCCCAATGCGGGACTCGATCCCGGGACTCCAGGATCATGACCTGAGCCGAAGGCAGTTGCTTAACCAACTGAGCCACCCAGGCGCCCTTAAATCGTGATTCTAATAAGAAAATGACCAAACCATGAATGAAATCTAGAAACATAACACTATGTTTCTTCAAAGGGAGCAACAGAAAATTTGATCTAAACATCATATATATGTAGAGTACATGTGTGTATTTATTTGAGTCCCTGATGAGAAAATCATTGAAAGAAAGAACCAATAAACCATGAATCTCAATATTCTTTGAAGCTAGAGTACAGATTTGTATGACTATACACATATATTATATAAATATTACCTATGCACATATACTATATATGTAGATAATATGCATAACATATAATTATGCATTGTTCTTTCAATATTTTTATTATAAGGGGCTAAAATCAGTTCAATATCAATATGCTTATCTGTGTGTATTGGTTAGAGATCAAGTTACTACTTTTTGTAAGCTCTTGGACCGACTTTATATCAGCATAGATGCAGCTTATGAAATAAGACTATAATACAACAGGAAGCCATTGGAAGGTAACTCAGGCCCATTATTTTATAGTAATCTCTTTTCATTAACTTTGTGAGTATTGGCAAATAAATGATATAAGTATATTTCACAGCTTGAAATTAGGGATTTTCAAGATTTTGCTCAATTAAAATAAGCATGTAATGTAACTCAAGCAGAAATTAGCACCTCATGACAACCCATTCTCTACTCTCAATGACCTCCATCCTAATTTAATGTTAAACCTTACAACTTACGGCTCTCCATTGCAAGAACTGTGATATTATGAACAGCATTTGTCTCTCGATCCAAAGATTTGGCAGTTGTAATAACTCCACTGTTGGCATCGATATTGAAGTATCTCTCCAAGTCTGTGTTTCTGTCAATTGAATACCTAATTGAACATTTAAAAAGAAAGAAAAAAATACTTCAATATTTGTTTGATTACAGTTTGCTAAATTTATTTCATTAATTGCATAGCCAACCACCAAATCCTGCTGACTCCACAATCTGTCATATTAGTAACATAAATACATGCTTAGTTTAAAACTTCACCAATGTTATACTCAGTTCATAACTGCTTGTCGGTAATCTTTTTGCTTTTCTGTCAGTAAAAAATAAATACCCTAGTATAGATATCTTCACAGTGGATTGTTTAACTAATAAACTTCAAATTTATTTTATTATTATTTTGGCTCTCGAAAATCATTTACAAAAGATTTAGTAGCCCTTGTCATGGTTATAGGTCCCTCTAAAAAGAAACAGACAAAGACATCTTGCCCATTCACATACACTTAGTAACATCTTTTGTCTTGACAACACCAGCCTAATCTTAATCCTCCAACTTTTTTTAATTAATTTATTTTTGATGTAGTGTTCCATGATTCATTGTTTGCGTATAACACCCAGTGCTCCATTCAGCACATGCCCTCTTTAATACCCATCACCAGGCTAACCCATCCCCCCACCCCTCTAGAACCCTCAGTTTGTTTCTCAGGGTCCATAGTCTCTCATGGTTCGTCTCCCCCTCCAATTCCCCCCCTTCATTTTTCCCTTCCTACTTTTTTTTTTTTAACATATAATGTATTATTTGTTTCAGAGGTACAGGTCTGTGATTCATCAGTCTTACACAATTCACAGCACTCACCATAGCACAACCCTCCCCAATGTCTATCACCCAGCCACCCCATCCCTCCCACCCCCCACCACTCCAGCAACCCTCAGTTTGTCTCCCGAGATTAAGAATTCCTCATATCACTGAGATCATATGATACATATCTTTCTCTGATTGACTTATTTCGCTTAGCATACTTAATCCCCCAACTTTTAAAACATTTCTCACTCAGGATCTTGACCAGGATTCCATAGATATGTTTCAAGGTAGAACCCTTAAAATTACATGAATATTTTGGTGTGTAGAAGCATTTTCTCAAAATATTTGCTATCCAAATGTCAGTGAAAAATGTTATTATATATATATAATATTTATATATTATATATATATATATAAATATACATAATTCCATTATGCTGTTATTTGTTCCATACACAAAATTCACCCACCTCCAATTAATGACTATCTTCAAACACCACAGCCCCACCCCCAGTGGTTCTAGTTGAGTGAAGGAATCTCATTTAAAAGCAAACAATTAAACAAAAGAACAGATAAGCAAACACATACCAATTTAAGAACGTATTTTATGTTTCCATAGTTTTCCAACTACTATTATTAAATAGAATCATCTACTTCTAGTCTGCTGTATTATAAAATGCTAGACACATAGCAAACATAGCAAGGAAAGAGGAGGCATTAGAAAATATTAGAAAATTAACCACACACCAACAAATACTGTCTTTGTCCAGCAATAGGTATTTAGGTGTTAAGAATATTAGGAACTTATTTTCTGATGGTTTCTATTTTCTTGATGGCATATGAAAGAAACAAGGTTATCAGCTGAGGGAGCAAAGAGGAGAAGGTAGTTTGAGAAGGAGAGAGAAGTCATTTATTATAAGGGACAGAAATATATATAAATATAAATACACACATGCACACAGAATAAGGAATGTATAATGGAATGGCTACGCATTGTGGATTGGCACTTTGAGATTTATGTTCATCAATTTAATGTGAGACCAGTCATCCTATCTGTCTTGCTCTGTTGTCACCCATGTGTTTGAAGGTGCACAAAGAGCATAGGGCTGGATTTAACTAGTCATGGACAATGGAAAGAGAGAGGGGAGTAGAGATGATAGGAACATGTACACAGGAGTGATAATAATGAAGACCCATGGTATAGAAGTTCATAAGAAAGCATTAAGGAAATAAGGGAAGATAGATTGATATTGAGAAGATTCTGATAGCATCAGGTTGCAGAATTGCTAGAGTGGGAGGTGGTGGACAAGGAATGAGATCCTTGAAGTAGATTCTCAGTAGTAGCATATATATGAGGGCTGACAAGTCAAGAGCATGTTTTTAAAAATCTATGACTAAATCAAGGCAGAAGAACAGATCACTGGAGTCAAGAAGACCAAGAAAATAAAAGGCCAATATGTTTAATGAGTCATCGGTATAATTTAATCAGTTACCAATCATCATGCCAGGAGTTATTATGGGAAGGAATAAAATGATACAGGGACTAAAATCTTCAATGAATTAATGTGATTACTGTATATTTGATGGTTGATAGCAACATGGAAGATTCTAAGTCTAATGATGTATTCCACAGAAGAGTTGAGGGCTTTGAAGGAAAAAGAAAATTAAATTGTTTAAAATGATAATGGCAGTACAAGCAAAATGTACTCACACTTCCAAGATCTGTGGTACATGGGACATGAGGAAAATAAATCTTACTTGAGTTTCTCCATACCCTCTTCCTTACCATCCTTCTATTATAGCTTAAGTGTTTTCATTCATATAAAAATCAAATTGTTCCACTTATTCTGCACATCCCATCTGCTCTGACCTTCTCAAAAACATTTTTCCTTGGAATAAGGTATTTTCTCTCTGTACTTTATTTGAATTGAAAGCAAGTATGTTTTCTACTTTGCTAGTCTCCTAAGTAGATGTGGTATTGGTGTCTTGACATTGAAGTTTTAGCAAATGAGATGAAAGTTGTTGAGTCAAGCATCACTGAAAAACTCTTTAAATGATAGGACAGAGCTGTTAATTTAGCTGGCATTTGATTTCTGCCCCTTCCCCTCCATCACACCTGGGACATGAACACAATGGGAAGTGGTCCAAAAGCCAAGTTGTAAATATGAGGTGATGAGTGCTTGATATGAGAAGCCAAGGTCCTTGATGACATTATACTGCCAAATTGTCAGTCCTTGGGTGTATAGCTCCAGACTTCTCATTAGTAAGTCATTAGTGTAAAGCTTTGTTGCTACTAGCCAAGCACAATTTCTAACTAGGGCAAGCAGGTAATATTATTATGGTATTTCAGTATTGGATACTAAAGTCTCACAGTTGGTTGTTGATGGAGCCAAGACTCAGAATCACGTCATCTGAGCCATCTTTCCATTATATACCACCACCAGACTTATATATTGAATTACCTGCTTAATTTCACCACATGGATATACGACATGAACTGAAATGTAGCATGTCCCAGCTGATATTGTAACTCCTACCACCTTATTTATTACCTATAAATAAGCTTTTAGTCCCTGCCACTTACAACTCTACAATTCAGCTTCTTTTCACTTTTTCCCAATGCTCTTCTATCTAAACTGTAGGTCAGTCAAACTGATGTTTTAGCTGATAATTAAAAAGATCATGTGTATCTCCATTTCTTATTCTTATGTGTATCCTCATGTTGGTCCTCCTGTACTCCATTTTTCCTCCTTTCCAATTATTTTAGTTCTGTGTTCCTTGAATAGTCCTCTACCATTAAGGCAGCAAGCCTCTCCAATTACATTAAGAAAAAAAAGCTTTTTTTTTTTTTTTTTAATACTCAGAGAGTCTCCAAGTCCCTTGATATGGAGCAGGCACAGAGGGTTGTCTTGCCTTCTCTAACTCATCCCCATCTTTTCCATCTTTGAATGCCCTTAGAGCCCTCACACCTGAGACTTAATTGCCATCCTGGAGAACTGCGCTCCTGCCTAAAATCAGAGACCCTCAGGCCTCAGAGTTTTGGGGCTTTGCTTGTGGAGAAGAGCAAATGGTTTAGAATGTGGTTGGTTTATTTGTGAGGAAAAGGAAGGCTCATGGGACAGGGTCCTGCCATACATCATTTTGAAGAAAATGAGTAATGGTTTTAGAAAGAAAGCCCAAGAATAGTATCAGAAAGCAGAAAGATTTAAACCTAAAAGCTAAGATTTTTAAATTTTTATCAACCCAACCGTTTTCTTCACCCTCAATCCACGCATCTCCCCCTTGCCCCCACAGTATCAAGTTTCTCTTATATCACACTAGTAATAATTTTGGAAATTATCATAAAAATAATGTAGAATGATGTGATGTGACTATGGGACCCCAGGATTCAAAGTCAGGAGACCCTGGGATATTAGCACCAAGCTTGATCTGACTACTTGTAGGAACTACCAGTCATTTAATCCCTCAGCTCAAATTTATTAATCAGTAAAGTGAGTTGAAATAGAGATCTCTAAAATTTTGTATGTGTCTGATCTTAGCAATTGTCCTACATTATCACAGAGAGTCACTGCATATTTTTGTAACTGTAATTTCCCTAGGATCAAACCAAAAATTAGTGCACTTAGTACAGGGAAATCAAGGATGTACCTATAGTATATTGCCAAGAAAAAAAAAAAATTCTTAGTCAAGGCAAAATCTCTGAAGTTTAGTTCACTAAAGCCATTCTGTTTTTAAAAATATAACAAACACATATAATCCATAATTGGCCTTTCTTGGTTTGTATAAAGAATACAGGCTGTCACTAAAATTCTTTAATGTTTAATGCAGTGAACAGTTGGAGGACACATATTTGGATCTCCCTGTTCCTTAGATCTTACAACTTTTTTTAAAAAAATTATTTTATTTTAATTTAAACTAAAAACAAAAACTAAAGCAAAAACAATTTACAAATTATGCCTTTTTAAGAAACTCTGCAGTATGTAGGATCTGTGGACTTTGTGCTCACAACCACAAACCACGTAGTAGGAATGAAAGGACAAAATTTATAGCCACGACCCTGCCACTAACCTACTGTACTTATTTGAGCTTTCCATTGACCATTTATACTCTTCTGTTTCTTTAGCTGCAAAATGAGAAGGTTTTATGAGATGATTTCTCATTTCCAGATTTAACGTTAGATGTTTTAAAATAAGTTTTTGTATACAGTATCTTCTATAGCTAGATAACAAGAAGGCTGGGACCACATCTTAAACATCTGTATATGCTTAGTGTTCGGTACATCTGCTATACAATGAATTCCTTAATAAGCACCTGTTATTATCATTGCTGCTGTTTCATAAGCTATGGAGATCAATCAAAATGCTCTTCCCAAGGAGCATTCTTATTGCCCAGCTATTGATATGCATGTCAATGCTCTAAAATAGGACATGTGGGTGAGTGAGCTAGATTAACACAAATGTATCACTGCTACTCCCCACATGGCCAAAGATAATGTGATAAATATACATGGACAAACCTGAACAACAGAAATAGCTGAATGATTTGAGTTGAAACCTTAATCTCTTAAGATATTTGTGTATGTGTGTGTGCACGTGTGTGCATGTGTGTGTGTGTGTATGTGTGTGTGTGTGTATGTGTGTGTGTGTGTGTGTGTATGTGTGTGTGTGTGTGTGTGTGTATGTGTGTGTGTGTGTATTGCTCCAAGGAGTAGAAAGGTTCTGATACAGACCTTGCTAAAATCCTGGAACCACATGTTCTAACTGTGTGACCGAGGTGGGGGGGGCAGATTTATTACAATAAAGAGATGATAATACTTGCCTTATAGGACCTTAACCAGAAATTTCTTTAAAATAACCACTGAGTTTAGTACTTAGTGATGCCACTGTTTGCATTCTCACCCCCTTCTGATAATGACAACTCAATATTCCTTTGGCGATTTAAACCTTCCCAATCTCATGCAATCTTGACAGTACTCACAATCAAGATGCCCAGAACTTCCTGGGTAAGAGACAGTACACACGTCCTAAGACAGGCCAAAAAACTTTCCAAGAAACTGTGAACCTTAAACAGAGGGCCATGAGAAAAGAAAAGGGTTGGCACGGGTTCGTCCCACTGCCGCATCCTCAAAAGACTATTTGCTCACTCTTGCTGCTCATATTTATAGAAAAACCTTACTCCTCTCTTTTCTGAGGACCGGCTATTCAATTTTTCCTTTAACTCTGTGAGCTATCCCCAATTATTTCAATAAATTCCTTTTCCTTTTTTCTCAGTTACCAATGCCAATTTCTGTTATTGCAACTAAAGAATGCTAACAGTACAGTTCAAGATAAATATAGCTCCTTAAGCTTTCCACCTCATGTATAGTTCCCAAAGACTCATACCAAAAACATTATGGATTTTGTATTCTTCTATTCATCACACTTTTCAATAAGCATTTTAAATGTGGAAAATACTATAAGGGACAAATCAAGAGAAATGTAATCTTTAATAAATTCATTTTACCCGGAGTCTTCAAAAAAGCTAACTCAGAAGACCTTTGCTCCGAGCCGAGTTCTAATTCCAGAGCAATATCATAAAAGATGGAAAAATGGATCAAATAGATTAGGAATTTCCTACTTAACACATTTTGAAAATTATCTCTAGATCTTAATTACATTACTATAACAAAAAACACATTTTAAAAAATTTTCACCATACCCGAACAGATATATTTTCATTTTTAGTGCTAGTTATATTAAATTGGGCAGCATTTTGAAATGGATTATAGCTCATGTTTTCCTGATAGAATTGATTTCTGTTACTGTTCACATGAACCACTATTTTTCTGTATGTTACTGGCTAATTTCTTAGAAAATCGAATAGTAACAAATAATTTAAAGTAATATGTACGAATATATGCATGCATATAAGCTCCTTAAAAAACTACACACTGAATTATTCAAACATCCCAAATGCGTTCATACTAGTCACACTACATAATGTAATATCTGATACTATTTTGTTACCTTTGATCTGAGAACATATAATACCAGGAATGCCAAAAGAGCCTGCAGGTAAGTATTATTATCGTGGTATTCTTAAGCATAAATACAAATGTAGTTCTGTATTTAAATTGTTAGAAATGTTGAAAATAATCCCCATTAATTTTTATGAAACCCTCGTCACATCTGATCTTATTTGTAATAATATCATGTTTCAATCCATTGCCTATTTTTAGTATAGGGACTTTGGGCTTGTGCTGCCTATGGAAGTAAATCTGCTGATTTCATAAAACAGCAGTAGACTCTTAGTATATAACTAAATAAAACATAAACAGACTTTGCATAATGTTTTCTCGGTTTGTTCAAATCCTGCCATCCCTCAGAGCCCTGCTTATGCTATCACTTCTTCAAATGAAGCCTCCTGTCCGGTGAGCTCAGAGTGATTACCATTTATCTCACAATTGGCCATGTTACAGTTCTGACACTGTCTTCCCTCATTGTGTTTAACTTTTATGGGATCTTATGTCTTCAACCAGATTCTAAGTTCCTTGAGGTCAGAGAAAATGTTTTATTCATCTCTGTTTTTCCTGTCAATATTCTCCCTAGCACTGTGCACAAAGCAGGTTCTTAATAAATGTGTGTTGATGCACTGCTCCATCTCCCAGTGCTGACATGAGGAATGAAGTGTGCTCCAGACTCTAGGCTGCTCTTACAACATCTACCACCTCACTGATGAAGGTGAAGTTTCTACCATTCAGAAAGATGATCAAAATCATCAGCAGAACATGACCTGTCCTTCCAAGTTCAACAGATAAACCCTGATATTTGGTATTCAGGACCAAAATTTACATGAACTAGTAAACAACTACAAAAACATAAAAAGCCAGAAGTATGCTAGACCATAATTATCTACTTTTGCTTTTGAAAAAGCCTCTTCTTCGGGCGCCTGGGTGGCTCAGTTGGTTAAGCGACTGCCTTCGGCTCAGGTCATGATCCTGGAGTCCCAGGATCGAGTCCTGCATCGGGCTCCCTGCTTGGCAGGGAGTCTGCTTCTCCCTCTGACCCTCCCCCCTCTCATGCTCTCTGTCTCTCATTCTCTCTCTCAAATAAATAAATAAAATCTTTAAAAAAAAAAAAAAAGAAAGAAAAAGCCTCTTCTTCTTGTGTTGTCTTCCCCCCCCCCCCCACCCCCAGCTAAGTAATCTCAACTATCATCTAATTTCCACTTTTGGCTTCTAGTTTCTATTTGGGAAGAGGAAAACAATGTATACATGACACGGTGGGGGAGGTAACAAACCTGGATGCTAGACAAGTTATAACGAAGATACAACAGTTCACAATGATGTTATATTCTTGCTAAGCAATGGGCTCTGAGTTCATTTAATCTTTCCACCTATTGCTACTATACTTCTAGATGGCCAAAATGCTTTATGGTGATGTAGGTGTCTCAGTCCTCTTTAAAGAAAGGGCAGATGCACAGAGAAGAGTTACTCATAGCTTTGGCTGGTGTCAAAAGTAGGTAAAAATAAAAAGTGCTGAGCAAGGCAGGGATCATGTAAGAGGAGGCTCTCAATTTTGCCTTGCTGGAGGAAAGTAAATGTATTTCTTTCTAGAATTCTAGTCTCTCACTCCACATATTGGTAAATATTCCAAATATAAATAGCATATGCTAGATTTTAGTATTATACTACAAAAAATGTCAATAAATTTAAATACTAATTATCCAACTTCCCATCCTGGTTTACAATTCAAGTACTATTGGCCTAATTTTAAGCAATTACAATGAAACAAATACTACTTTCCCATTCCTCTAAGAACCACAATGTGAGCACAAAGCTCACAATCCTAAGACTCTTCAGGTTCTATCTCAATCTGGAAATTCACTTATCCTAGGATCTCAGCAGACCATGCCCCCTGCCCATCCATGGCATTTGTTGAAGGAGGGCTTACATTTTGACAGGAACTTGAGTGCCCAATGCAAACACATATTTACGTCCATTAAACTGTGTATATTGTCTCTATATTGGAACATATGTGAATACAAAACAAATTTCAATACGGATCACCAATACAATTGCTTGTAAAGTATGTCTCCTTTTGCTGACTTACTGACCTTGAAACAAAAATGGGATGCAAACACAAAAAACTGTAATAATAGCAATGTAAAATGATAATACTTCCTAATACTAAAGTCATGATTCTCAGTTTAAAATCATTAGTTACTTTCCCTTTATTACTTAATCTTCAAAAAACTTGGGATAAAGCAGGGATAGGGTTTGCTTTTCCTTCTTACTGGGCATAGGGAACCTTAGGTGGCTAAGTGGCATTCCATAGGTCACTTGGTAAATAGCAGCACTGAGAAGAGAACCAGTATTCTAGAAAATGCACAGGAGTACACACTCATCAAACTACAAGATGAGGAACTTGGCCTCTTAAAGGATATCACAAATAAACGGGAGAGGAGAAATATATCAAAGACAAATCCAGAAAAAAAAACAGCCATGAATGACAGAGCGACCTTATAAAAAATAGTATAAAAATGTTTCAAGAATACAAGTAGTAAATATTAAGTCAATAAATTAATTTTACAAAAGTAAAAGAAATACACACACACAAAAAAAAAAAACATTTTAGTCCACTTGGAACAAAGGCTGTACCTCTTTAATTGTGAGATTAAGGTGTTCAAAAACTGACATAAGCTAGTATTAACCTGACCTTTCAGGTCACCTTCATCAGCCTTAAGAAAATGAAAATGAGGTAAAAATAAATTCCTGGCCAGCCTCTTTCATTGATGAAAGCCACAGAGATCTTTACCTCTAAAATCAGCAGAGTTCACTTTCTGACCTTTCTATATCTGTGCTTCAGTGAGGAGACCTGGAGGTCACTTCATCTCTAACTCAAGTCACTTACCACTTGGTCCTACTCTCCCTTCTTCCCCAAATTATTATATAATGCTGCATTTTTCAAATAAAATATTATAACAAGTGAAATATTGATGTGGAGAGGCTTTAGCAGGATGATACACAAGGAAACGGGTAAAGGAAAAAGAAGAAAGAAGATTTCTTAACTTCTCTCATTCAAGTACTGAATTATGTTATGTATTAGTGTCTCTTTTTTTATATCTCCGACTTCATGAAAGCATTCCCTTTCTCCCCATGAAATTAAATGATTTAAGCAGAAGTGAGACTATTCCAAGTAGCTGATCTATGCCTACAATCATGCTGTGTCTGATCATAAGAGGAGGAGACTTATGTGTTTCAGTAAGGGAGGTGATGCTATAACAAACCCCAAATTCAAGTGTTTGCAAGTCAACAAGACTTGGTGGATGGAGCTATGCTTAAGTCAGGAAACTGTTTTGGCAATGAAGGCTGGGCTATTACAGGGAGAAGGGGAAGGCTTGTTCTATCTGGTACATTTGTGACTTTCAAATGTTCTATTACACAGAAGATTATATTCTTAGGAATAGTTTATCATCATTGTGTTAAAAATAATATAGTCATCCATAGAGCCTGAATTTATTGTATAGATGGAAATGATGAGTATGACTTCATTTTTTTTTTAAAGATTTTATTTATTTGACAGAGAGAGACACAGGAGAGAGAGAACACAAGCAGGGGGAGTGGGAGAGGGAGAAACAGGCTCTCTGCGGAGCAGGGAGCCCGATGTGGGACTTGACCCCAGGACCCTGGGACCATGACCTAAGCCGAAGACAGACGCTTAACAACTGAGCCACCCAGGCGCCTAAGTATGACTTCATTTTTGAACTAACAATTATTTTATGCAAATTCTACATTAGACTATGATATTAATAACAGACAAAAGAGAAGGAAAGGAGAGCAGTTATATATGCCTAAATAAGCTTATTATTTTAGGGAGGTAAAAGATTATGCTTTTCTTAACTAAAAATCATTGTCTAAATTACAGATATTTTTCATTACACTTTGTCATCAATGTCCAAACTTAGCTCAGAAGTTAGCTCAAAAGCACTTAGCATTGCCAGACAGCAGTTAAATCTAAAAAACTGTGGTTAGCTTATAAGCTAAATGTATCTGAATATAAAACCTTAACTGATTTTTGTACTTTATTAGACTTTGTAAAAAAAAAAGTCCAAAATGTCACATTAAAAAGTTTTACTTATGAATGCAAATTAAGACATGTAATACAAAGTAATTTCAAGTATATTCTCTGTAAAATATTCACCTAAAAAGATGTATCATATGCACACACATACTAACACACACATACACAAAAACATACATGTAGATCTCAGGTTGTAAATTAGAAGTAAAAAGTGTGAAACTGAATGTTGTGGTATTCTGAAGTGCTTATCTATCATCACTCTGTTAGTCGTAAAGAGATCAGTTGCTTAGAACCATGTGTCTAGTCTCGATATAGGACTACTGATAAAACATTTGAAAAATAGTCCTTATACAGTATTGTTTAATTTTTTACAAGTGGAAATAATAAACTAAAAAATATGCTACCCAAATAGACCAATATGTAAAAAAAAAAAATGATTTGCTTAAGTTAATCCCTAATTTTAATTGTTTATAAAATTAGTTTTCTAATATATGTCCATATCCTACAACTAGGACATACATCACTTCATCTTTGAACACAGTTTGCTTTGAAAGAGCTCAGGATAATTGATTCAATAGGAACATCAGCTATGGCTTGTGGATGATAATGAATGCCTAGGAATATTGCTACATAATAACGGCCTTGAATAATCAGGTGAAACTTTTTTAAATTAGTAAAATGTCGAGTTGTTCTGATCCTGTTTCACTTCCACTGCTATGGCTCAATGGCTCAATATATATACAAAACTGGTCTTCATTTGCTGTGAATCAAAAGCATCATAATATAGAAACATGAGTTGTGAATAAAGCACATTGTTATAAACTGCAGGAAAGAAGAGCAATGAGCTTTTACCTCACAGGGCTGTTGGAAGAATCTGGGTCATGAGCTGCTACAGTGCCAATGATATTCCCAACTTGGGTAGCTTCCGACACCTCCATGGGGTACAAAGGTGAGGAAAACACGGGGGGCTCGTCCACATCTTCCACAATTATCTTCACTGTTGTCGTGTCACTGAATGGCCCCAAGCTCAGAAAGCGAGGGTCGGCATCTTTGTTTGCAGCTTCTATCCGGAGTGTGTAACTTGTTTTGGCTTCAAAATCCAGGTCCTGTAAAGAAAGTTATTAGGGAAATTAAATTACCAATTAAATAGTCAGCTAAGCAGAGCCTTTTCATTTATGAATGTTAATAAGCATAGAAAGGACTTAGCCACGAAAATGCACCATCAGCATTCACAAATAATAAATAATAATGCCAATCAGAATCCTTGCTGCTTTTCTGGCTCATAGACAATGGTAAGTGCTTTGGAGCTAACTTAATCCACTCTGCTGCCGTGCATTGCATGGGCAAAAGCAAGTCTTTAGAATATTATTTGAAAGACAACCGATAAGGCTGAAAACTCTTTCCAACAGGGACATCAATATAATATCCTTCAACCATGTAATTTAACTGCACTATCCAGGGGTGCACATTAAAAAGAAAGAAAAATATAACTTTCCACTGGATTTCTCATTTAAAAGGTCATCTTTATTGATTTCAGGGACTCCATTACAATCCTGAGCTTTTAGGTGCTCCAAAGGCAGCCACACTGCATAGGTGGGATGTTGAGTTTGTGCTGTCTGAAAACACAGCCAATTCTCAATGAAGCACAATTTCTTTCTCCACAATTCCTCAACCAGTATACACTGTGTCTCTGTTTGTATCTGATGGTTGAGAGTTATATTCCAAAATCTCAGTTCTGCAACTTTCCAAGAGGATTAACATGTCAACACTTTACTCAAAAATAGTGACCCAAGTTAAACCATTTGGTAGCTTTAAAAAGTTGTAAGGGCAATTAAATGTTGTCCTAGGAAAGCACCATCTGTGAAAAAAAAAATTATATATACAATATGCTGAAGTTGTTTGTGACAATAAAATGCTTCTCTTTTTCAAGGAGAGAGAAGAGAAAGAGAAATGCTTTCTCTATTTTCAAATACAGAGTCACAGATTTTTATGACTTTTTTTTTTTTTAAAGATTTTTATTTATTTATTTGTCAGAGAGAGACACAGCAAGAGAGGGAACACAAGCAGGGGGAGAGGGAGAAGCAGGCTTCCCGCGGAGCAGAGAGCCCGATGCGGGGCTCGATCCCAGGACCCTGGAACCATTACCTGAGCCGAAGGCAGACGCTTAACGACTGAGCCACCCAGGCACCCCAGATTTTTATGACTTTTGATCTCAATCTCACCACTGAAAAACTGTCCCAAAATATTCCTTACATTCAAGGAGATAAAACAAAAATAATTTTTTAAAAAGTAAAGAAATGGACCGAAATGCTACCAAATATAAAGCATGGTTTACTTAATTGTAATTTTTACCTAATGGTTATGTAACAGAAAAAGAATTAGGGAAAAGGGGCTAAAATGTAATGTTGAGAATGGGAATCCAATTTCATCTCATGTACATGGGCACGTGACTAAAATAAACAAAACAATGTAGTCGTGTAAATAGAAAATAGGATATATAGAGAGAGACACACCGTATGTATGTATGTTATATGTATGTCTATATGACAAACAGTATATATATGTACTGTTTATATAAAACATGTGCACACAGAAATCCATGTACATACAAAATATACAAATATAGATGTGTGTGTATTTGCAGATATATGTTACATAAAAGTCTTCATGGCTCATCTCTGATTAATACTGAGGGAAAAATATATAAATCAATACTCAAAAATAGGTTTACAGTATCTAGATCAGGGAGCACTTACTAAATGTTTACTAGCTTCACATCTGTCTCATCCAATAGATTGTAAGCTCCAGACTGTTTTGTTAATTACTAGCATTCCCAGGGCCTATTATGAATTCAGTACATAGAAGGGGCTCAATAAATTCTTGTTGAATTAGAAAAAAACTAGACCACAGATCTCCAGGACACAGAGCCTTAAAATTGAACTATACTTTTGCCCCAGGGAATTCTGATAGCCAAAAGGAGGGGTGGGAGAAGGAATAGTCAGGTATATTGGTTTTCTTTACCACAAAACACTTCTTAGAATTGCTACAGGAAAATGCACTTTTAATTTTCTGAACTTTCATATGAAAATGCAGGGGCATGTGGTACACAGTGCCCTAAACACCACCTTATTAACAAATTCAGTGATATTCTGATGATGCTACCTTTTTTGTCTATTACCTAAAAATATTTCCAGTGCAATGGTTCTCAACCAAATGTGAGGATCAGAACTATCCAGGGGAGTTTTCTGACACATGTGTGGCCCCTTCAAAGAAGATTTTGATTCAGCAGATCCAGGAAGAAGCCCAACCATATGTATTTTTAAAAGGGGGGGAGGCTCCTGGGGGGCTCAGTCAGTTAAGCATCTGCCTTCAGCTCAGGTCATAATCTCAGGGTCCTGGAATCGAGTCCTGCATTGGGCTCCCCACTCCCCACTCCACGGGAAGCATGTTTCTCCCTCTCTCTCTCCCCTGTTCATGCTCTCTCTCATTCTCTCTCTCTCAAATAAATAAATAAAGTCTTTAAAAAAAGAAGGCTCATTGGGTAATTGTGATGCAAAGCCTCTTGTAAGAAGGCTGACCTCTGCATTAACACTGTGTTGTACCCACACATGTAATCTAGTATTTAACTTGGGTATTGCTAAGGATTAAAAAAAATTCCTTACCTAAATGCATTTACTTACTCCAAACATACTCACAAATAGCTTGGATATTAACCTGTGTATTTTGTTCTTATATTACTTATAAAACTGACAAATAATGAGAGAAATCTTATTTTTATATAGTATGTGTCTCTGTATGACAGAAGGTGTCTTAAAAATCCTGTTTACCATCTCCTTTTAAATCAATTCAAAACCACAACCACTTTTAAGATATTCATTCAGCTCTATCAAAAGGGATAACAAGTATTTCTGTATTCAAGTAAAAGTTTGACTGGCATATGAAAGAAAAATTTAAAATTTACTGCACAAATGAATGCGATTATTTTATAGCAACTTTTTTAATGTGTCTAAAAGGCAACAACATGAGGTATAGACATCTGGATGCCACTGAGTCATAATGAAACACAGTATCATGCGTGATGATTGGTTGCCTAAGAGCTATTATGAAAATAGAGCAATAAAAGAATTCGTATGAAAGGCTATGAATCAAGATTACAGACAAAAGAAATTGCTACACAAAATGATTTCCAGAGCAAATCAGAATCAACCAGACATCTACTTTTCAAAGAGGGGTGTGGTGTGATAGATAGGGTTGTTAAACACATTGAAGAGAAAGCTTTTGCAATAAAATTTTAATTCCTATTTCTCTCTTATTGACTTCTATCTAAGCAATACGTTCCAGAACCATTAGATTTAATGAACAAGGTTTTACTTGGAAAAAAAAAAAAAAAAGTTTAACAACTGAGGAAACACAGAGTAAAAGGAAGGAGATAAAGGTAATGTCTAAATAGATTCTATCCAATATTGGAACTACATATCACTGGGGACTATATATAAGTGGAAATTAAACCAAATCATTCTTCACACTGTGGCCCACAATAGCAAGCAATAAAGGGTGAATAAGAACCCGGATTCAAATGGGAGTCATGCAGACCCAAGCCATTGACCCCACAGAGCCTTTCTGGGACCTGTAGAAGCTGTGCTTTCATCTGTCAAGTGACATGTATATCAGAGACACTGAGAGAAGAAGCTTGTTTGGTATATTATTTCCTAGACTATAAAATAGATCTGTTTACATTTTTGCCATCAGAGATGATGAACTGCAGGATTAAAAAAAAAAAAAAAAAAACTACAGAGAACAAACTGATGGTTAGCAGAGGGGAGGTGGGTGGGGATGGGTGAAATAGGTGAAGGGGATGAGCCCTGAGTAATGCACAGAATTGTTGAATCACTACTGTGCACCTGAAACTAATATAACACTATGTTAACTATACTGGAATTAGAATAACACAATTAAAAAAATAAGCAGTATAATGAAGGCAGGGGTGAACAACCTTTTCCTGTAAGGAAATAATACTAAATAATTAGGCTTTGCAGGTTGTACATTCTCTGCCACCTATAAATGAATTAGTGTGGCCGTGTGCCAATAATGCTTCATTTACAGGCAATGAAACATAAATTCTATAGAACTTTCACATATCACACATTCGTCTTCCTTCCATTTTTCTCAATCATTTAAAAATATAAAACCATCCGTAGTCCTTGAGCTATACAAAAACAGGCAGTTATTTGTCAACCCCGATCTAAGGAGCCCAAGATAATAAGCTTCTTTTTCCAGACTAGATGCTCACCCTTCTCCCTCCCATCCCTTTTACCACAATTGAAATGAACTATTCACTATAAGCAGCACACTTTGTGTCTTCCAGTTCATATCACCTGCTGGTCCTCCTTTCACATAATTTTGTCTTCCATTTGTCTTATTGAAATCTCATGGAGACCCACTATCACCTTCTTTATTAACGTTCCCATAATCCCCTTACCTAATGAATAGTAAAACTTCTTTATATGGAAAGTTAACCATAAACAGGAAGTTTTATACACATCTTTAACGTGCATTTAAAAAAGATGCAGGGCTGGTATTATTAATCGATGTGAAATCCAAACAGCAGAGAGTTCCAGTGAAAGTCCAAAGTTACATGTGTAGAGGGGAAAGACACACTATGTGAAGTCAAGGCCATGTCCACCCACCACCCATTTCCTTCCTGCTATAGAAAGCAGGATCCAAGAGTAACTAGGGTCTCTTATTATATGGCATTATCACATTTAGGCACCTGCCCACCTGACCAACCTTATAGGTTTGCTGTAGAGTATTCCTAAATTTAAAACACTTAGAACATCAACTGACACTGAGTAACTGCTGTATAAATATTCACTTTGTTACTATTATATTATTCTTAGTGCCATTACTTCCTGCTAGATTATAAGCAAATTAAATGAAAGTTAAAATCATGTCTTCCTCTTCTATGTTTCGCCCGTGACACTTAGGCGTACGTCTTCAGTAAAGTCAGTTTATAATATGATGGCTTGAATTAAAAAAAGCAAAAAAAAAACAAAAACAAAAAACAAAACCTATCATTAATAGCGGGGTCTGAATAGTTCCCCTGCCATTTTTAGCCTTTTCAAAAGTAAAACCTAAGTTAAAACATAATCTTGAGTCCATTTAATAAAATCACTGCACTGCATTTTTCTTTCTCCATATAGCTTGGCTTCTGGTCTACAGCCAAATGTGCTCTCATTAAGCTCAATGGCCTCCTTTTAGATCTTGCACTTTTGGGCAATGCTGGTGTTGAGGTTTAGGAATTGATCCAAGTTAAACTCTTCTTTTGGAAATTGTTCATTCTGCTCTTCTTAACGTGGCATGGTACCAAGAGGGCTGATGAGAGAGAGAGAGAGAGAGTGTGCGCACATACACACATGTGCCTGTCTATATATTTAGTGTCTATGTTAAATGTTGATTTTGTACAAAAGCACTAAGACTGTTTGTCATTTTTAAAAACACTTCTTTTTCTAGAGATTCCAGCTGTCTTTTGGATCAAAGCATATTCTGTTGCTTTCAATATCTTCCCTCCTTGTTGATCAAACCAATATAAATCTTTTTTCCCCTAAGTAAATGGGCTTAAATGAGGCCATACCTATGGAAAAATAACCCTCAATCACAATTTTCCCTTCACAATTATTTTACTCTAAATAAATCTACTGTCCAGATCCTTAAAACTGACCTATAACCTTGAAAAAGGTCTCTCCGCAAGAATAATTTTGTACAAATACAATGATAAGAGTTCTAAAGTGACTCCCAGAAGTACTTTTCAAAAGCAAAAAATACCTTTATTATGGACAACTACTCTGCTGCCTTTGTTTTCTCCCTTCCCTGGGTTGTGCGGGAGAGTCTTAGTGTTTTCCCCCCTTGCCTGAATTTAGACAGGCTTCTTCCTGCTCTTGGCCCCTGACCTCCCCTTTCTTAGAGCAGTTAGTTTAGAAAACAGGTATTGTAAGTCCATTCTTTGCCCCTTTGAGATGGAAATTTTTTTAAAAGTTTCTTGACATTTTTACAGCCCAGGAATGTCTTCCTCAAGAAAAAGAGGGCACGTACTGCATGGAGCACTGGGTGTTATACGCAAACAATGAATCATGGAACACTACATCAAAAACTAATGATGTATGGTGATTAACATAATAGAATTAAAAAAAACAAAAAACAAAAAACAAAAAACAGGGAGTCATTTCTTTGAAATGTCATCATCAAGGAAGATAGAGCCTCTAGTTGCTAGCTGCTGGGAGGGTAGGAGCCAACCTTCAGCCTGAGCCTTGCTCCAAGTTGTAAAACTACCTCCTGTCATGAAGATACAAGAAAATTTACTTTTCCTTTAGGTAAAGCCGATCAGCACATACAGATGCCCTATTATCCCCCCTATCCATCCACACTCTAGCTCTTAACTCGCCAGCCCTCTGTCTCACCTGACTTGAGTTTAGACTGAATTCTGGCCTCCTTCTCCTATTGCGATATCCTTGAAGTCTGTCTTATCCTGTTTAAATCTGTCCAGTGCAATTTTTGTTGACAGTTGCAAGTGATTTTACCATCTTCTGAAGCTTTTATTTGTCTTGAAAACTTTTGTGAATCATGAAACCTATATCCAGATTTGGGCAATAAGCTATTTTTATAGAGAATAAGAGAAGGGAAAGATATGTTCCAAACTGTAACATATATAAGATTCTATATTTGGATGCACCATGTTGACGCATTAAAAAAAAAATCTAGGGACAAACAAATCATCTAAAAAAGCAAAATAAGTATAAGCAAATTTGGAACAAGCAAAAAAAGATTACTGGGTACCTCCATGTCCAGTTTATATTTCTATGAGAGTCATTATTTTAACTTTTCAAAAAATTATACTTTAATGCAACTCTTTATCAGGGACTTGATACAAATACTCATATTTTGCAAACAGACTATTATCACTACACAGAAAGTATCTGGTGTTCTATAGGTAAATTAGGACCTTAACGAAGATATCAATAAATGCAGAAATGTTTAAGTCTGAAACATTATGTCAACATATTAAGAATAAAGTCAGGATACAAATATCAGGAATAATTATTTCCATTATCTAGCCACACAAGTGTCCTCTGGCTTCCATGAGTACTTAAATTAACATCTCTTAACCTAGATACTAGAAAAAAAGCAATGAAGCAGATATAACACATCTCCATTTTCTAACTTAAAAAAATCGAAGACCATCAACTAAATGCATATATGTTTCAGATTTTTAGTTGAACTTATCTAAAAGAGGTAGAACCATAAACTGCTAAATGTATTCCCTATTAAAAATGCACATTTATATAGTCCTTCCCATGTGCATTCTACAAGTTTTACAATATTAATTAACTGCTCACACTCATTGGTTCTCACAAGATAATACTGTAAGATAAGATAGCTCTTTTTTTTTTTTTTTAAAGATTTTATTTATTTATTTGACAGAGAGAGACACAGCGAGAGAGGGAATACAAGCAGGGGGAGTGGGAGAGGGAGAAGCAGGCTTCCTGCTGAGCAGGGAGCCCCATGTGGGGCTCGATCCCAGGACCTGGAATCGTGACCTGAGCCGAAGGCAGACGCTTAACGACTGAGCCACCCAGGCGCTCCGATAAGATAGCTCTTAACCGATCTTTCTGACAAATCTGGAAACTGAGCCAAGCACAGACTGAGTTCCTTGCTCATAATCACACAGGGTGGCCCCAGTGTCTTTGTTCCCACAGAGTAAGAAAAAAGATCAGAATGAATTGGAAGTATGAATCTGACAATCTAAAACAAAAAGAGTAGTAGTGAATCTCAAGATGATGACAAAGGAAGAAGGTGGGATAAACCATATAAAACTGATGTAGGAAATAAGCAGTCCATACTGCAGTGGTGAGAGAGAAATTGAGGGCTGTTATCACCAAAATGTCCACTGCCATCACATATTATTTCAACTTGAGCACAGAATGACTAAATCGGGAATTACCCAGATTCTTATCCATACCTAGTTAATTAATGTCTGGCTTTCTCTTTTATGTTCTGTTGTCAGGATTAGCTATTCCACTCACAGAAATGTTCGACTATGACCTCTGTGTTAATTTCCTACTCTTGCAGTAGCAAAACACCACAAATGTAGTGGCTTAAAAAAACATCCATTTATTGTTTTACCATTTTGGAGTTCAGAGGTCTAAATCAAGGTGTTGACAGGACTGTGTTCCTTCTTAAGGCTTCAGGGAAGAATCATTCCAGCTTCTAGGAGCCACATGTATTTTTGGCTCACAGCCCCTTCTTCCATCTTCCTCTGGTTCTGTTACCGCATCTCTTCTCTTGTGACTGAATCTTCCTGCATCCCTCATATAAGGACCTTGTGATTACACTGAGCCCAGTGAGATAATCCATGATAATCTCCCCATCTCAAGCTCCTTAACTTAATCACATCTGCAAAATTCCTTTTGTCATGTAAGGTAAACTACTCACAGATTCCAGAGATTAGGACATGGATATCTTTGGGATGGGGGAAGGAGGGCACACTCTTCTGTGTACCACAACCTCCTACTGTGAATTCAGTAGGTTTTTTAATTATTATTTCATAAGCAGAAAATAGAAAACAAGGCTTGCAAATGACTATATTCCTGCCCAGCATCTAAAACGTGGTTCACACAACAGCTCAGGCAGAGGTCCCTATTTCCCAGCATGCACCATGACTAGACCCAGTGACTTCGTGTGGAAGGGTCTCACACATTTTCTGGCAGGCTGAATCCAGATTATGACCCAAAGCCAGTTTAGCTTATATTTTTCTTGGGAGCTTTTATCAAACAGCAGCAAACATTAATTTATTTTGATCCGCACAATTATTTTGTGAGTAACGCTGAAACGGGAGAAAAGACTATAGCATAAGTCAGCTGACCTGAGATTCTGTTCTTACTTTTGCCATTTCATATACGTGTAAACTGAAGACTTTTTAGTTTCTTCGGAGCACAGCTGGGACTCAAAATCTTTTTTTCTACTTTCCCAGCATCCACAGTATTGTACAGCTCCTCTCTTTTCATGTGTTTTTTTCACTCACTTCTCAAATCTGGCCTGGCCTCTCTCGCTTTGATGAATGTAATGTGGCAGCAGAGATTGATATCGGCTTCAAGAGATCCTGTAGCTTCTGTTCTTGCCATTCATGGAACAAACCCAAGCTAGCAACTGGATGCTCTGAGACACATTTCTAGCCCCCCTTGGCTCAGCAGATGGACAGCCACCTCCCTAGAGGCACAGCCACCAAGATGACCATGTGTGAGCCTACCTAAGGCCAGCAGAAAAATCAGCCGGCTGAACCCCCACCAAATTGCTCACCCACAAAGTCATGATGTAAAGAAATAATGTTGTTTAAAGTGGTTCATTGCGGGGGTGATTTGTTAAGTAGCAATGAATAGTTGACACAGCTGTGGAGAGAAATAGAATAAAAGTCGGTGGCTTCGGGTTTTGATATGTGATGACAGCATATCCAGTGAAAATGAACCAAAATAGCCTTGAAATGCCCAGATGAAATAGTGAGAGAGAGGTCATATCTAGACATGTGAATTTCTTTGAATTCCAGGCCCTTGACTCTTCTAATCATTTCCTTATTGGTTTATATCCTGTCTTCATTATCTAAAATAGATTCCAGGAACCATCAGTTCCCCCCTCTACTGATAATATATGCAATTCCTTTTCTTTTATTTATCCGAATATATTTAAATTTTAAGTTTGCTTTGTTGATCAGTTATTTATAAACTCTCTTAAAATACCTCAGTCCTAAAAGGATAAAACAATTTCCCTTCTCTGAATCTTTCCCTGCCCTGCTAACTTAAATTTTTAGTTTCACCAAGTAATGTCTAAAGCATTCTTCCCCTCACTTTTTTATGTTTTTTAAGTAATCTCTGTGCCCAATGTGGGGCTTTAACTCATGACCATGAGATCAAGAATTGCATGCCCACCGACTGAGCCAGCCAGGCACCCCTTTCCCTTACTTTATATACATGCTTTAGTGATATTCTCGAGTGTCCCTTTAAATTTAATTATCATGCATATGATTATGCTTCCCAGGACCAAGTTTGTACTCGAGACCTCTGCCTGGAGCTGCTAATCCTTATTCATGACCTCCTAGATGTTATTACCCAGATATGACAGGCACCTCACATGTATTCCAAACCATATTAATCATCAGCACACTCCCATTCTAAAGGAATGACACAATTATTCATCCAGTTATTCATACTAGAAAGATTCAGTTTTGTCCTTAAATTCTCTCTCCAACTTTCTTATACAATCACTAAATCTTATCTCTTTCTTAAATATGTCTTTCTTGGAAGCCTACCCATTGAAACTAATTTAGGAAACAACACACAATGGAAAAAAAAGACAGAAGGAAAAAACTGTACATTATCTGTGACTTGTACTAAGCAAAAAAAAAAAAAAAAAAAGTGATGGGCTCACTGGAAAATGTCTTTGACATACACATATTCCGAGAACACTGCTCTGATAACTGTCAACATCAAAGCAAACAGAAAATACTCATAAGCGAACATGGCCTTTGCCTCTTTGATCAAGACTGTCCTGTGTTGACATTTACATTACTATCAACTTCCTTCAAAGAGTGTCAATTTCTTATTTCCTTTTTAAGCCCCTAAATGTATCTCTAATCTTGGATTCAAACACTGCTAAATTTATACCTTAATAAGCAGATAGCCTATATATATGCATACATGAGCATAATGATTAAAATGATATAAGGATCTACTTAAATATACACAGGAACAATGGGTTGAATAAATTGGAAAATATAGTCTGAAATTCAGAAGTTAAATAAATTTGAGTTACTGTATTAATCTTATCACAGTCAGCCTTTAAAATTAAAATAACCCAAAATGTATGCCTTTTCCCAGTCCAATGAGAGAAATATCTTTGTTCTATTTTGAGAAATCTGCCTCTACAGCACCAGGATTAATTGAATTAAATCTTTTGAAAGAAAAATGTAATAAGAAGAAAAATAAATTGGAAATGTTTTCGGTTTGACACACCTCCACCACACATCAGCAGCATTTTGTGAAATGCTGAAATACATACTTGACTCTGGGAATTAGCTCCTCATTATTGCAAGTAGTAGACAAAGGACACATTTCAATAACAAAATAGTAAACCCCAGAGCTTAGAAATCCTTGTGGCAGAGTTGAAGGCTGAAGGGAAACTGTGTATTCTAACTCTTTCTCCCTCACAGTGAAAGGATGTGGGCCACCTTAGAAATGCTTCTACAGTGATGCTCTATTATTTGATGGCTTCGGCTTCATTCAGAATTTTTAAAGGTATGAATATAAGGAGATTATGAAGATAGCATAGAATCGGCCAGGAAAAGCTAAAATACGCTGTTTGACAGTGACAGCATGAGCCTCCAAACACCATCCATATGCCAGAGATGCATGCGTACTTACCTTCACAGGAAATGCATCTTGAAAATGCTCATTTTTTACTGTACTGTAACTCTAGAGTAATGTATTTTATAAAAGCAGAATCCCATATTTAATCCCTACTGAGGTCTTATATTGAAAACTGAAGTACATTAGACGAAAGATTCTCATATCTCAAAGGAAAAATAGGAAACTAAAGTTCCCGCATTGTAAATTATGATGTGAAAATGTAAGCAGAAAAAATTCTAGGTGGAAAGAAAGACAGTTTCACTCACATGGGATAATACTCAGGTTTACACTTTGTGAATTTGGAAGCCCTGTGTAATTGGTTGTAGAAGTTATTAAATCATTCATAAATGGCCAAAGCAGGAGCTTTAACTGTGAAACACTGTATTGTCGTCTTAATTTGAAACAGTATTTAAACTATATAATCATGTTTATAATTCTGTGATAATACCTATAAAAACCTTTAGCTTGGGGATTCTGCCTATTTGGTCATATTTATAAACATTTTCTATATAAGACATTGGAACAAAAATAACATAAGTGAAGGTTATCTTTCACAATTCTGTACTTATTTTTCTTTTTCTAACATATTTAAAAAAGACTGGTTTCTTGCTCTCTCTCTGCTCTGAAGTTCACTCTATGTAAAGTATAACATATGTAAATGTTTCAAAATATAATAACAGTTTGCTCAAACTGGAATAAATCTCATTATAACCATGACAGTGCATTGTTTATGACAAAGAAATGAACTGAAGTTTTATTATACTATAGAGTAGAGAGAAAATAAGTTCACATGATTATCAAGCATGGTCCACAGGTACAAAATACCCTACTTCCAAGAGAAATGGCGATATAAATAAACGGTGAAACTGTTATCCACACGTAAAATAATATTTAGAGACATTCACAATCATCAGAATACATTATGTCAACATCCTAGCAGTGCCTGGTTGTAAATGTTTTCCTATAGTTAGGAGAGACTAGAAAACCCATCAAAAAATGGGTCATTTTTTGGGACTGCCCATAGCATTCTACTGTATATCTAAATGAAAATTTTCAAATATTCTAAGAACAATGGAAGAATGCTTCATTTGTTTTCCTTCAGAATTTCTTGGTTCTAGTAAGAATGTCCTTGTGACTCAGATCAGAATTCCATTCTGGATTTCATAGATGATTCCACTATTCTATACAGAAAGAATACCAAATTTATGGGACCCATATATGCTTTTGCTGACTCCACTCACTGTAAGGAGCCTCTGGAAGCATTTTACCTGGAATGAAATACAGAACCTCATTTCACTGAAATTGTGACAAATAAAACTGAAAATCAAAATCCTGTCCTTGAGGACCATATGCAATTGTTAGTTCTGACAGAAGGAATCAGAAAATCTTAAGGATAGACCTTCTTCATTCTGAAAAACAACAACAAAACACTCTAAAGAGACTATTTTTTTTAAATGTTAAGCAAAAACACTCTTCTGAAGTAGAACTCAGGATCCTGTTGGCTTCATGATGGAAAAACACTTGGATGTGGGGTTAAAGACTGCCCTTATGAGGCTAGTGGACTACACTGCTTTAAGATGGAGGGTTTTCATGAGAGACTATGGACTCTGAGAAACAAACTGAGGGTTCTAGAGGGGAGGGGGGTTAGCCCAGTGATGGGTATTAAAGAGGGCACATACTGAATGGAGCACTGGGTGTTATATGCAAACAATGAATCATGGAACACTACATCAAAAACTAATGATGTAATGTATGGTGATTAACATAAAAAAAAAAAAAAAGAAAAAAAAAAGATGGAGGGTTTTAGGGGTAGTGGGCCAAGTATGGATATTCTATTTTTCATGAGTAGAAGCCACTTGCCTTGGATTGAAGATGAAAGTTTGTAACAACAGTTCTTATGAACTACAGCGAATCTACTCATTTTTAACTTACTTTTGTAGCTATCATTATTGAAAACTCTTGTTAATTCTAACAATCCTTCAGTAAATTCTTTTGGAATTTCTAAGCATATAACCTCATTAATGATTATTTTACTGCTTCATTTCAATTTGTTGTATCCCTCTCTCTTATTCCCTTAGTATAAGGTAGATTGCTTTCAATCTAGTTGGGCTAATAAAGTATTTTTGAATTTTGAACAGCAATTTAAAGAAAGGATGGATTTGAGAAGCTAGAAATAGGTTGTAAACTCAGGAGCTATTAAAATAGTTTTGGAGTGAGCAATGATAACCAACCTTAGGATAATGCTAAAGAGAACAGAAAAAAACATATAGCCAAGAGCTATTATGGATCAAGGAGGAACAAGAAGCTAGAAATGACTTCAAAGCTTTAAACTTAAAAAAAAAAAAAAGTGTGTGATTTGACTGTGACCAGAATTAACAATTCCCTAAAACTTTAAAAAATAATATTAAGAAATTGAAGATAAATGTTATTACTGAACTAAATATATCAAATATATGTATTTGTGTATATGTTTCTTCAATGCTTTATGCTATGTGAAATGTATGGGTTCAGTAAAAATAATTTCAATATATATTTAAATTCTAGAATATGAACAGATTGATTTCAGATGAATCTTTGAAATCTTTGAGCAGCATTGTACCTTATTGCATTCCTTTTATTTTAGACAACAAAACATTTTGCCAACAGTTGGCCTATCCTAGTTATTAAAACTTTTTTACACAGATTGTCACCAGCTAAGCTAAAATAGCAGCTGTCCACTGGAAATAATTGCAGAAATGTTTTGCCCATTGGCCTGAAATCAAACCTATGTTTTCCTGTTAACAACTAAAATATAACTTTCTTTATTGACATGTGTTAATTATTGAGGAGTGTTAATTACAGAGTTATACACCTGGATTGTCAGACTGACATAAGATACCATTATTTAGAGGATGGGGATTATCACATATTTTAATTTTTAGCATTTCAAATAGTTGAGAAAGTAAGACTATATTCCACAATAATTTTTTTTAACTTTTGTCTAAGATCATGTCTATACAAAGCAGAAGGAATAAATAGCTCATTTCCCCCCATATCTAATCAGTGTTGGGAGCTAATTTAAATATACCATGACAGAGTCTTTAGTTCGGATTATAGGGATTTTCTACCTCCTTTGCACTTATATTTAGGGGATTATGATAAGCTTCACAACTTTCCATGCTCTGTATGAATTCTTCAAACACTTCAATTAGTATAAACTGTAAAAAGGAATAATTGATAATGTAGCAAGTCTTCAACATTTTGGTTTCTATTTCTAACTTCGCACTGCTTTCACATATATGGACTGTCTGTCTAGTTTGCTAATAAAGACTTTTAGTTGATTTTAGGGGTTTCATGCCTGGAATAGTCAACAAAGAAACATACTCCTCTCTCCACATAGGTCATTTAAAACAGTACATTTGCCAATGTGCCTACTGTCAGTCATAACACAGCAGATAAGGGCTGTGGGATTGCTCAGAAGAGACCCGTTGAGGCATGTTTACAAATGTCCTTGAGGATTCTTTATGATTCTGACACCTAAAAATAAACGCAGAGCTTTTCTTCCTAAAGTTAAAATAATAACAGTTCCACATGGTCATTTACTTTGTCTAATACATTCTTCCATCAAAGCAAACATGGCTTCTTAGTATGGGCAGTAGTGTTACCTTCACAGAAAATAAAAATAAAGGAAATGTTACCTTCTGTATAGTGATGATTCCTTCCTGTGTGTCTTTGTCAACAGAAATCTTGAAAATTCCCAATCCGTCACCATCCACAATTTTGTATTCCATTTCAGCATTAGCTCCTATATCTGCATCAGCTGCTTTGATCCTGGCCACCACGGAGGCCACTGGCAATGACTCTGGGACGTTATACTGGTAAGACCCTGTGAAATTCACATCAAGAAGTGAACAAACTACATGGAAGCTAACCAATAAATACTTAACTATCTGGCTGCTTTGCATCATCTTTGCTTAGTTTGTTTTTATATTTTACTAAAAAAGATGTTAAGGCAATATGAGATAAATGACAAGTTTCATATAGACTCAAGAAATTTCTTGGTGATAATCTAAAATAATTTATACATCACAGCAGAAACAGCCTGAGGAAGGCATGATAAGAGTCTCCATTCCTGTATTTCTAGTGGTGAGAAATAAGCAATTTTTAATAATAAAATAAATTTAAAATAATTATACATAAGATCAATATGTAACCATTGAATCTAAATAATTAAAATATAATAATATAAATATTAAAAAATAAAAACAGCATAGCTTAGGTTTCAAGTGGGCAAATACAAGCCTAAGTAATTCTGATTACTTATTGTTAGGATGTACATAACAGTGTCTTTTACTAAGAAAGTTTCAGACAACTGGACAAGGACATTGATGAAAAGACCACATTAGCCTTGTTTTAGCTCATAAATTTATCAGGAATGAGAGTTATCTCTGTGGGTTGTATGATTTGGGACACAAAGGCACAAGAGCAGAGGTGATATTATTTGAACAGAAGGAAAGAAAAGTAAAATAGAAAGAGAAGCTTTTTAACTTTCTTTTGTAAAAATTCCTCTTCACCATCCTGCAAGTCAAGAAAAAAACCAAAAAAACAAACAAAAAAACCACAGTTTGGAAAGCAGATGACCATGAATCATCCCTTCGAAACTAGAAAACTCCTCAGAACCATTTTTCTCTAATCATCTGTTTTTTCCTGTTTCCTCTACCTATTCCATTCCCTTCAGGTTGTTAAATGTGGTGTACTTTCACTTTCTTATGAAGAGAAAAGATTCTCTTCGAAGGAACTGAAGGGACCCCATTTTCAGCTCAGAATTACTATTGTTAGCAATTTTCTACATTTTGTGAACAGTCACTGATTAAAAAAAAAAATAATGACAAGATATGCTGATGACTTTTGAGTGACCCCTTTTACAGATCCAGAAGCATCCTTAGTAAAATCCAGAAATTTTAAGGATAGAATATTAACTACATATGGTAGAGAGAATCCCAGCAAAAATGAAAAACCTAATGACATACCCTTGGCTTCCCTCACTTTAATAAGTAGGAGAGTATCTAATATACGCTAGAAAACCTGTATCGTATCTTATCAAATCATGACAACTGAAATAATGAAAATTCTAAGTATCAATTCTTACCACTCTAGGCTAAAAAAAATAGTTAATTTTATTATGAGCCCAATATAATTACATTATTGTTTTGCTTATTCTACAACCTTCCTCTCCTCTCCCATTATAAGCTATCAAGGGCACGGTAAGGATGAGTTCATTTTTTATGAATGCTAAACTTAGAGTAAACTTTATTTTGTTAGGAAGTATTAAAATGTCTGTTGTATAACAATATCATATAATAATATTACATATTAAAATATGTAAAATAAAAATGAAACATCCAAAGACAGAGTATTTGCAGGAAAACACAGTGACTTTCATGTTTGCAGAGAAAGCTTCTTTGACATTGTTTGCTTCTAAGATCTGTTTTTGTAAGGGAGCTTCATTACTCATGTCTATCAAACAAACATTTTAGAGACATCAGAGTCTATACAATTTCCTT
Organism: Halichoerus grypus; assembly: GCF_964656455.1. Classification (NCBI taxonomy): domain Eukaryota; kingdom Metazoa; phylum Chordata; class Mammalia; order Carnivora; family Phocidae; genus Halichoerus; species Halichoerus grypus. Next base: position 11,238,505 of record NC_135724.1, read on the forward strand.
ATTTTCCTGAGAATTGTAAAGAAATACCACATACACTTACAAAAGAAAAAAGAAAAACTAAAAGACAGTGAGATGAAATGCTTTTCTATAATCAAGACATTTCTACCTAGAATTCACTCCCTCCCCCTTTTCTTGGCTAAGTCAAAAGCCACTTTGGTCATAGAAACTAAATTGAGGGCATGTGGTTTTCTGGTTCTTTGAATTGACTTCTTTAGAAACACTGAATGTTTGCACAAGAAAGAGATGATAGAACTGCTAAAGGAATGTTTAATGTGCATGAAGTGGTAAAAAAAAAAAAAAAGTGTGGAGTAAAAAATGAAAAACTTTAGTGCTCTTCTATTTTTATCTTCAAAAATGAATCAATACTTTCGGTGTATAGAATGCATGAAATGTATCTGAAAGTTACAATTGGCAACAACCTTGTAATGTACAGAATGTGTACAAAGAATATCTTAGAATGAAAAGATGAATATATAAATAAACATAATAACTGGTATTAAAAATGTGAACCAAAGAAAAACCATATTATATTGAAGACAGAAGTAATAAAGATATGATTGCCTCTTTTCATTTTCAATACCCTTATTATTCCACATTTCTGAATTAAAACCATGCCCCTGATAAAACAAAATTGTGGGAGAATGTAGTAAGATAATCACTTGCTAGAGAAGCATTTGGAAAAATTCCTTTTAAAAGACATTTTTATAGACTGGCAAGGAAAGTTAGGGCACTTGCAGCATTTAACAAAATAGCTTACTTCGAGGAAAGCGAGGTGGGTTATCGTTGACATCAGTTAGGGTCACGGTGACTGATGTAGTTCCTGAGAGTCCTCCATTTTGACCAACCATATCCTTTGCCTGAATAACAAGCAAATACTGGTCTTTAGCCTCTCTATCCATGTTTGGAAGGGCGGTCTTGATGACTCCTGTAAAATTTCAAATCCCAGTAAAACGCATCATGAATCATTGCATTTATACTAGTGAAGAACACTGATATAGGTAGCAAGTCATTCCTGAGTTGTTGCCTTTTGTTGTTTTATTTTAAATAATCTTACTGCCTATTAAAGACCAAAGGGACATAATAGTTATATACAATATTACAAAACACAGAGAGTGCTGTAACATGGAAAAGCAGAGCTTCTCAATATTGGATAGAGAGGATTATCTTTCAGTTTTATGAAAATATGGTTCGGAAATACCAACTTATAAATAAATAACATGAATGTGAACTCCTCATCTAAAGTAATGGGCAGTAACCTGTGCAGGTACATGACAATGAAACTTTCCTTTTCTTCTCTTTCATCCTCTCTAACCACGTAATTCCCAGGTGATGTGAAATCAGTATAACCTTTCAGTTATGGTTCCTATTACCTCTCTTTGAGCAAAATGGCTGAAATAGTCTAAAAATTAAAAAATGAGAGTGATTTATGTTTAGTAAGAAAAACACCATTTCAAACTATGGCTATGGTTGTGGATTGTGGTTATGATGCAGGATGATCTTATGCTTTATCGAATGATCTGAGATAAAGTACTAAAGATGAGAATGACTATGTCAATATAAATCAGCAACACTGAAAACATTCATGTGTTTTGTTCTTGTTTCTAATCAATTGCATTGAATATTGATCACCCTTAAGGCTTCAGATATATGAGAAATTGATTTCAGAGTTTCATTTTGCTTGATGGGGAAGCTTGACAGAATAATCACTGGTATAGTAAATTAATTATTTTATAACTATTTAATTACTGCCTAAGTATATTAGGTAATAATATTTAATTATAGGATGAAATTTAGTTTAATGTTAAATGATATATATACCTAATATACTTAGTATATGTACATAGAGGTGATATCAAATAAAAATGCATTTAATATTGATCTATACAGGCCTTGAACTAGCAATATGAGGTCATCTTTACTAATTAAATATAAAGAGTTCAGAATCCTACTTAATTATTTCTTGCAATTTCATCTTTTCCAACAAAGACTATGTCCTACCTATCCACCTAGGACCATAGCTTGAAAGATGTCTAATCTTTTTTATTAAACAGATTCTAATTTTTATGGGGAAGCCAGGATTTAAATCCTCACTGACTCAGACCTGCAGAAGAAAAACTCTGGTATTAAGGACTTTTCAGAAGCAAAACAGCAAAACCGGGTTGCCTGATAGAGGATGGTTCTTCAGGAATAAAATAATTGCAAATAACTGTTTAATTTGGGATGAAGGTTCTTTCTTTCCTCATGTTTAGCATAAAAATGTTATATCCTTCCAATTTATAATTTTTTAAAAGCTGACAATTTAAATTGTTTAAAGGCTGATTATTCGATGTACACATGTAATAATGGTGTGCTATGTTATATATATTATGTGTTATATTTTATTTATAGCGTAGGTTATATTTCAGCACCAAACATAAGCCTAGGGGAAAGCATACGAGGCCTTCCCTATAATTCATAATATTCTACAGTTTGGTAACTGTTCTAGGGGTGGGAAACAGATGAGAAAAGCTTTTCAATAGCATAGGAAAAAATTAAGCAATTTGTTATTGGTTCACAAGATTCCAAGTTAAACAACACTCATCCTGTCTTAAGTAACTATACTTTTGTTTAGTCTGAGCACTAGCTATCAAACACAAACACACCTACACACTTCACACACATCAACAACACGTTAGTATTTTAAGTGTTTAAATTATGCTTCTTTGAGTTAGGACAGTTTTGTTTTGTTTTTAAACATTGACCACTTTTTCTTATCGGGCAGCGTTGCTACAAGCACAGCAAATACAGGGTCAGTTTAAGTAACTCCTTCCCTGAATTCTTTTTTATTTTTTTTTATTATGTTATGTTAATCACCACACATTACATCATTAGTTTTTGATGTAGCGTTCCATGATTCATTGTTTGCGTATAACACCCAGTGCTCCATGCAGAACGTGCCCTCTTTAATACCCTTCCCTGAATTCTTTTGGCCACCTACACACTGCTTATAGTTAATATGTGAAATATCAAGGAAACAAAAATCATTAGAAAGAGTCACAGACTAATCTGGTTTGGTGGATCAGCGTCTAACACATATTCTTCTTAGTGTCATAATGATTCCATGTGTATTTCATGTTTGTTCTTCAATACTTCTGTTAACTCTATAATATAATGAGTGCTGATCTCAGTAATAATGCTACTGAGCATAGTCTTTGTCTAAGAGTTCTGGGACTCACATCTCTCTGTCTTTTTCCTTTCTTTTGTTTCAGATGTTAATCATCCTTTATTTGTAACTCCTTTTTTTAATAAATTGAGGATTGGCTCTCTTGAATATTTGATCATTAAGTGTATCATTAGATGACAAAATATTAATGAATTATGTTTAGAATCATTTCCTATTCATTTGGTTTATTTATTTATTTATTTTTTAACTTCTGTGCCTCTCTTATTTTTCCTCCCAATATCAATAGGTACAAGTGAGCTTACATCCTTGCACCTTTATAATGATGGAGAGAGGCCTTAATATTTCAACTAATCAGCAGGGAAAACACGGCAGCCTTATCCTCTCATGGTTTTGCTTGGTGACATTATTTTTTTAGGAAATACGTTATTAAGAAAGAAGTCTGGTAGTCAAAGTTATTCACTTATTTTTCACACTTCTAATTGTTTCTTTACAAGTGATCCTATAAATAGCACTTTTCCAAAGTAAAAATCATCACAAAGTTTTCAATGTAACCAGGTGGCAAAGGTAATTTCCAAATACCTCAAATATTAAACATATTTTTGACAAGAAGGAATAATTGGGAGAGAAATGAATTTAAATAAGGACATTCAAAAATAATAGATTTCCAGTCCCATGACTTTTGCGAGCTCTTTACTTTAAGTAAAACTGTCTACATTTGGAAAAGAGTTCTCATGCACTGGATTTGATTTGCACTTTGCTATATATTATGGAGAAACACATGTACAGCAAATTGCTAATGCTACATCTCTGAAGTAGTAAAGGCCAGTTTTGTCTAGCCAGATCCCTACAGTTCTGTTAGATTTTCATGGAAGACAACATTATTTAATTTCAATATCAGCCATTTTAAGCCACTTATGATGAGAAGAATATTTCCTGTAGCTCTTTAGGAAAGAGATTAGCTCAGATTTTAAGCTTCCTGAATAATAATTTTTCTATAGATGTATCATCTGACCCAATAACCCAGAACTTTCCATTTATTTATAATCCGTGGTCACAAAAAGTACTGTGCATATGAAACAAATTCATTATCACTATTGCTCAACAACTCTCTGATTTTTAGTCTGGGAATAAATTTTTAGATGATTCTTTAATTTCCTAACAGCCACTGATGATTTTTTTAAAGCATATTTTCTTACCGTGAAACTTCTTAAGAATGTATATATGTATTAAATGTAACAGATAAGAGCTGGTTCTGAAATCCACCCCAGTTTAAGGAACCAAACAATCACCGAGGCCTGATATCTACACACTCAGATCTTGGACTGGTCCACATGACCCAGGTAACACAGGGCTATGGGGCTTCATGCCATGTGGATCTGAGACACATTAGATGTACATGGTGAATCCTTCCTATTAGTTTATACTTCTTTCTAAATTTTGCATCTAAGCTGTGTTTATATTTGGTTTGTCTCCCTGTAAGTGAAGCATATAATAGAACCATAAAAAGTCAGAGGAGAACCAATGATAGCAAATATGGAAGCTTCTAGAACACTAAAGTTTCAGAGTTGGCATCAAATGAAGAGTCCCTGAAGAAGGGACTCTTGTAATGTCTGAGAGGACATCCTCAGCAAGCCCGACAGGAGTGAGGGTCCTCCACACCATGAGCCATTCCACAGAATGGAATGCATTTGAAGGGCATATTTGGGGGGTGGGGCTTTGTTATGACAGTATTACTTACATAAAATTATGACATAACAAGTGGGTATGTAATATATGATGCAGGTATTGTATAGTCATACCTCTTATGTTCAAGAAGGAACTCCTAAATGACAAGTGGTGTTTTATCATTCAATCCATTTTTCAGGGCCAGCTTCATGGCCATGTGACCTGTGAAGGGTCACAGGTCCCATGCTTGGTTTCTTGTTCTGTTGATAAATTCTTAAAATCCTATTAATTTTAGAAGACAGGGCCTGCATTTCCATTTTGAGCTGCAAATTATGTAGCCAGTCCTGCCATATATCAAATAGACTGAAACACGGGGTCTATTCGCTTGCAGGTTACAGAGTAGATGGACACCTTAGAATAACCAACCACCAGCCTCCCAGCAGTTTGTGGTCATTATGGAGATAGGTGGTGGGATTCTCCGCAGTCCTTTTAATGTTGCCTTATCATGCTTCTAGTGCCATTCTGTTTGCTTATTAGAGCAAACTGTTAGCATTGGCTTTTGCAGCTACTCACATTCTTGTCTTACGGATGGAGAAATAAAGGTGGAAAATACAGTTACCCTCTGGTCATTTGTGCTGTGGGTAGTGATACGTGTGTAATACGTGACTGGAGCTTGTAGCCGTGCTAGGTTCATGATGTATGATTAATAAATGGTAATGGGTATTATTAATATTAGGAAAAAAAAATCAGAAGTTAAACTTATAGAAATGCACCTAACAGCGATTCCCTGTGCCTGTTTTTACAAAATCTTGACTTAGCATATTTTCAGTATTTTTCCTACCAAAAATTTTACTTTCTTTTTAAAAACTCTTAGATTCAAAGATTAAGAAATTCATGTGATTCCCATAGATAAAAATCAGACTTACACCAACTATGAAGACTAAGTCAAACTTGATTCACAGATATCCACGCCCTTAAGGATTGAAAACTTCTCATTTTTATGAAAAAAATAGGTGTTATTTTTTTGCAAACAATACACTACCCATATTATAAATTAACAGAAGACAAAAATTCCCAGGATATCTCTGCACTAATGACTCTAGAAAGAGAAGTCCCAATGATTACTATAATTACGTATGAAAAACTCTAAACCAAACAAAATTAAACCTCTTCATCTCCTACAATACACAATCCTTGAGATTCTGAAATTAGAATTAATTTGAAATACTAATAATGTGATCCCATGACATAGACTATTGTCCACTTGCTCAATCAGAGACCCTCCCTCCACAGGACTTCAGAAAAAAACGATCATCTTACCACAAAGCTAAAATCACAAGCCAATCATTAGTACCAGCAAAATATTTAACCCTAGGGATTAGTGTGTGCTATTTCTGGAGAGGTTATATAATGCAGGAGTGTATAATTTGTGAGCAAATTGTCAGAAACTTGTCAATGTCTTTGTAGGCTGTAAAGAGTAAATTTATAAGGGAATGGGTGGGTGTTTGAATTTAGGCTTTTCAGATCTCTCATTAAATCAACCACAAGCACACGTTCTACATTCATAGGATTCATATCATAAATCGAATACTTTTGTTTACTTCTCCTTCAATACTTGCTTAATCAGAACTTTTTATTCTCTGTTAGACTTTCCAGGTGGCTTCCAGACTCTACCACTATATTAGTATAAAATATGCAAAGCAATCTCTGTAAAAACTCTAACGGTGAAGTAGGATTGAATTTATTTTTCCGTTCATGCACATTACAACTATCATTTTCAAAACACACTTAAAATATTTATCCTCCACAGTGATTTGAAAATGAATTAATATTACCATTTATATGGAAAACAGCCTAAGTACCATTAAAATAATCATTTAGGGTCACAGAATGACTATCCAATAGTCATAAACTTGGCTGTTTGAAGAATAGTTTTCTTCATGATAAAGATAAAATTGTTACAATATGGAGAAATTTTGGATTTCATGGTGAAGAAGACCAGTGGCATAAACCACCCATCTCCACACTCACCCCTCCTCCCTCCACCCAGAGCCAGAAAAGCAGACTAGATAAAATGTTATTTTATGACCACGACAACACTGCCCCAAATTAGGGTCTTACTTAATGTAAACTATTTCAGCTTAAAAGCAAAACAGAACATCTAGCCAACCAATCACATATTCTATCCAGGCAGTCAGAAAACTCATAAAAAATGTTTTTTTCCTTCTAAAATTAAAAAAAAAAAAATCACTTAATTTAGTTTTTGATTTAGCAGATCATCATCCTCATTATTACGTTTAAACTAATTCTCCTGAGTAAACCAGACTCTGAAAGGATAAGCTGAACCTACTACCTCTCCTACTGCAGGGCAGGGAGGTTTTTGCTCGAGATTTAAACTTAACTGTGTGTGATTCCTACGTGAATTAGTTAAAGAAAGCAAGATAAAGAGAAAACAATGTAAATTGCTTTCTTATATAGTCAGGGCATAGCAGCTGAAATACTTTTTTTTTTTTTTTTTTAACACAGAATACTTTAATTTTGGTAGAAATTCTACTAACTGCAATAAAATAGTCTTGGAAGATGCTAATGCCTGTATAAATTATATGCTGATTATTACCCCAGTTCACATATTGAGAGAAGCACAATAGCAATGTAGTGTCTGTTTCCAGTGCCAACTGTATCGAATAAAAATAACTAATATTAACTCTGTGCCAAGATATAAATGATGACATTTCAAGAAGAGTCACATTTCAACGTTTACCTGTCTTTGGTTCCACTGAGAAGTATGGCTGTCCTTGCAGAATACTGTAGACCACTCGGGCGCTGTTGCCGTACGTAGGATCATCAGCATCCGTTGCTGTTACTTGTACCACTGAGGTCCCTACATGCCAATCCAAAAACCAATGCATTTAAAACTTCCAAATGCCACAAAACAGAATGATTCACAAAATGCTGAACATGCTACATTTGTTTTTAATTTTCTTTTTTCATGTTTCAAGGCATGTGAAAAATTGACGTATTTTTCGTAAAAGACAAACCCAAAATGAAGATAAATGCTAATTAAGCCCTCAGAAAGATTTAAGGGATACAAAAATATGTTAGCAAAAAAAATAATAATAATAAGATTGATGATGCACATTAGGAGGATACTCAGAATTGGAAGGGACTCAAATTTTAGGTATCTCATCCATCAGGGTCAGGTAACAAGTTTTTATCAAAAGCAATCTCTATAAGTCTCAATTACTGTCCAGAAGGCAGTGTGACAAGTAACAGCATCTTGACACCCAAGTCACTGAGGGGATCTCACTATTATAGCTGAGCAGAGCCAGACAGAAAATGAAATGTCATTAACTGAATAAAGAATATCTGATGGATCCACTTAACTGAATATTAGGGGCATGCTTTCAGGAATAGGTTTAGTTTTCGTTTGAGTCTATGAATTGATTTAAAAATAAAAGCATTCAATGAAAATTTACACCACCACCCCCAAAGGAGAAACAAGTATGGCAACTTTAAAAATTGCATTATTAGTTGTTTTTCTATATTTCATGTGATAGAATGTCCTATGGCTTCTGCATTTATTATGTATTCACTTATTCCACATGGAAAGCATTTACTGTGATGTGTTCTTTTTATTTCCATTTGAAGCAGAATCTTAAAAATGTTAGCCACATTTAGTTTACATATTTATGCACACGCTATTTTATCATTTATGTCCATTGATGGGAATGGAACAAGTCTCTTTCTTTTTGTATTCTTCTAAGGTTTTAATTTGTTTCTAATAATTTATTGAAAATATTTTTAATCAAATATCTCATCGATATATTTCTAAAGAGATTTCCCTAAGTCCTTTAAATAAGTCATTAATGTCCATCTTGTTACAAATCTATTGTCTTTTCAACACTATGATTTTCCTTACCAATCCCATTTTCTTTAAAAGTGGGTGCATGTTATGAAGCTATGTATAGAGCACTGTTTTTTAAATTCTGATTTTTTTTTTTTTTAATTTGACAGAGTTAGTTGATTGTGCCCTGCAGATGCCTGGTAGGACCAAACAGCAAATAATGCATATTAAAAATAGTTTTAAAAATTAAATTTTGATTCTTTTAAAATATTAAAATTAATGGCATTGATATTCTCTATTTTCTCCACAATGCACCATCTTTACAGAAATATTTACTCTGGTGACATGCTTAAGTATTGATTTCCTACTTCATTTGAAAAGGAAAGTGCCTTAAAATAATCAAAACTACTTTAGAAAATTTGGTTGTATATAATTTTTTCTAAAGTGTTCACTAAGAAATTTACTTATATACATATACATACACACACACACAACACACATATTTTTAAAAAAACTTTAAATTGTCCCTGCTTATCTATGCTCTTCTGGAAATGAATGAACTATCCTAAGGGTTTATTAGTGTGTTTTCAATCTTGAGGTTAGCATCCAATGGAAAACACAGCCCTGAATATTAAACACTGAATGCTTTTGTTGTATATGCTGTACTACTTAGTGGCCATTATAACTATTTGGCTAGAATTAAACCCTTTGATAAACTCCAACTCACTATAGATCCACATAACATATTTAATGTAGTCATCCATTGATCTCAGTTCAAATTTCGATATTATTCCAGAATTAATTCTCAATTAATACGAATTAAATCCTGAAGGCACTTGAAAATCATTTTCTAAAAAGTTCTGAACCTGTTGGAATCAATCAAATAACTAATATAACTTGCATGTGTGCATAATAATCATGCTGTTTGATATCAGAGTGGTACAATTGAAACCAAAACTACAGTGTGCATTATTTAGCCTCTAAAAGAACAAAGTTCACATTAATCCAATTTGCATGGTTACATTGTGTGTAGCAAAAGAAAACCATAGCAAGCCAATGCAGAATGCCCAACATGCCCACATGAAAACGATGGAGTTGAGCTGAATCGCTCAAACACACCTCAAAGTTTCCTGTTTTTCTAAACATTACTACTTTGGGGAGAACCTTCTCTTTTCTCTAAAACCTGCAAATCTTGTGGCTGCTGTCTCCCTAGTTGTTGTTCTTGTTGTTAAGCAACAGCAAGCAGCACTGAAGATGTGGGCAGTATTGAGAAAGTGTGAATAAGCCTGTTTGGTCAAAGAAATGCCCACTTAGAAGCTAACGACAGTGTGATGCTGCCTCTGTGGTTCTGAATTTATCTGGACCACAGGCATCGAATCTTCTGGTTCATTTTCTGCTTCTATTTCTTCAGTGGCTAGAACAAGGGTGCCCTAAATAATTTTCACTCTCCTGTCTGCTAGAAATTTAGGGTCACCAAACTGTGGTTCCCCAAAAGGGCACACATAATACACATCTTTGCAATTCCACTTCCTAACATAGTCGATCTGTGGGCTGAATGCTGGAATGAATGAAGTGACCTTTATTTAATATAAAACAAATCATGTTGGGTAAAATGCTCACCTGTTAAAATACAAATTCAATTATTACTTTAAATGACTGTCTTACTTCAGGACTAAAAGTGACAGAAAATAAATATATAAATCAACTGGTCTATTTAAGCCCCATATTTCTTTTATTGTTTTGTAAGATCATCTAAAATTGCATGCTGGCTGAAAATTCTTCCAAAGGTATGTGAATCAATTGTTTAAAACTGAGTTTTTATCATTTGATAGAAATAAAGTATATACTGGAAGTACTTTACTTTCTATTTTTCCAGTAATGGGGCACTGTGAAAAGCCCTCTGAATAAAACAGTCTTCATGATTCTTTTATGTATCTCAAACTGAGTATCACTTTGCCATTATTATCAATCCAATATAAATTTTCACGCATCTAAATTTCTGGAGATATTACAAAAAGAGTAGTGGTGGCATATGGAGGGACATTTGTGGGTTCAAGCCTACTCTACAAGCAAACAGACCCGCTGATCTAAACATTAGATGGGCTGCCTGATACCTTGGCCCCAGAAAGATTCTTAGAAGAATGAATCATTAATACTAATCAGGAGAAAGAAAAGATTACCACAGGCCAATGTCCGCAAGGATTTTCTTTTTTAACTTCTTAGGGATAGTTTTAATCTTCTTTTTTTTTTTTTTAAATTAAAAGACATGAGTAATGTACTAAAGACATTGAGATCCCTGTGGAAAAGGAAAATTTTCCTAATTTTCCATAGAAATAAAATAACGATTTGAATAATTAGATTTGGACACTGGATCTTAAGGCATCTCAAACTTCCCCCTCATCCTCACTAGAAATTGCCTTACCAAAACTAATGTGATTTTTTTTCACTACTTATGATGATCTCCTTTTAAATACAGACCCCCTGAAATCAAACGCTACCAAAGCAGCATGTTCTTTACTTACCCACAGGAGACATTTCGGGGACTCCCGCCGTGTATGGGCCATCCAAGAATTTGGGTTCGTTGTCATTGATATCCTGAATCTTGATGACAAACTCGGACTCAGGCTCCACAGGCTTGTTGGTGAGCCTGTCCAGGGCCTGGGCTCGGAGCGTGTAGTAGGCCTGCTCCTCCCGATCCAGCCTCTTGGTAGCATGAATATCCCCAGTGTTCTCATCAATAATGAAAATGGAACTTGCCCCTTCGCCTGACAAGATGTATCTGATGGAACCATCTCCTTTATCAACATCAGAGTGAAGCTGGTGAAAAATTCATGTGAGATGAGATTAACTTACAAGAGAGTCAGCGATATGGAGATATGTAAAAATAATTCTTATGTCAGGCAGCAGTACATGAAATCTTATTGTTCTTGGAAAGATAAGCTGATGCTTATTGTGCACAGCAGAAAGGCTATTAGAATGTGTCAGCTTGCACTCGTGAGCAAGACAATTTCATTTCTTCCTGTAAACAGTCTCATTTCCAAAGGTATTTTCTATCATTCCCAAAGTTAGGAACTTGTGGTGGTGTTAATTTTTATTTGGTCTGTCCTTGCCAGTTTTAGCCATCTTCTTTGAACAGAGCATTCAGTAATCATGTATAATCGGTTGATTTGATCTTATTCCAAGCAAAGGGACTTGCTATAGAACATTTGCAAATTTAGATCTAATGAAGTATTTAATATGCTTAGAACTCCTGCATTCTTTAAGGACACCCTTCCCTCCCACCCCCTTTCATGATTAACAAGTATGGATGGATGTCCAGTCACTAAATCCGCCTCCAGATCTTGTTCTGTATTTTAAAATTTGAAGCCGAGAAAAATTACACTGCTCTCTGAAGTAGGAATTTTAAATCAGTATGTGCCTGAGACTTCAACTCAAACCTTTCTTGAAATACCAAGAACTGCATTAGATTTGCATGATTAACCCCAGCAATCGGCAGCAGGGCCAGCACCTACTGATTTGCATTTTGTATCTGGAACTGTCCCTGCTGTATGTCAGAACATTATGTTGAACAGAGGAACCTAAGGAAACTCAGACATAATTACACATTTTCCTGAACTTCATAACCTGAAAAACACAGGACTCAATCTGTCATCTCCACAATCTTTCATCCCCGATAACCACCATCATCTGGACTTCGAGTAAGACGAATGCAAAAACCCAATTTACCAAATAATAAAGGCTCTTCACTGTCCTACAGAACTAGGTTTGCATTCTTTAAAAGACGAGGTGCTACAAACAGAAAATATGGGCAACAACTTGGGGAGGGGTGACTGTGGAACGTTTTCTTCCTTCTGTGGTAGGTGTGGAGGGTACCGCTCTTTACACCGAGGTTTCTGTAAGCGGTTCTTCCCCCACACTGTAACAGCTGTGTTTATACTCTGCTCTAGAATACTTAAGGACCTGATTTCTCCTCTAGTTTTTATAGCGCTCAGTAATACAAAAAATTAATTACCGGCATGAGTTATAATTTAGGTTTGTTCAGTGTGGAATTATCTAGTGGATCACTGTACCGTATGTTGACCCACCCATCTGGAAAGGTTGCATTCTTGAAATAAGGTGAATTGCCTAATTTTCTTAAGTCACTGTCAGGGTTACTGCCACATCTATATCTCCCTCGAAGAAGAAAGCAAGCTGAAAATCACTATAGTTTGGATTACTTGAGTGATTCCTCTATGTCAGGCACTATTCTTGATGTTCTCTATATAGTAACTCATTTCATGCTCACATTGAATGAATTCATTATCCCTACTAACAGATCAGGAAACTAAGGTAAAGAAAGGCTGAGTGCCTCGCCTGAGGTCACATGCCCAGTGCTTTGTGGCTGCATCAGGATAATGAAAAACAGGGGCTGCTGGAAAGCTCGATCTCCACTGCCTGCAATAAGATCCTGCCTCCGGAGGGAGACATCTGTGGTCCGGTGAGGTGGGGACATTAAAAGCTGCAGCAGAGGACAATTCAGAGAAAGAAGAGTGCATGCACCTCCACCCTTGATCACCCCCAAGTCTTAAAGAAGCTTGGTGCTTTGAGTGGTTTCCAACACCTTTTATGACTTGACAGAAGGGTCCTTTCTTGGCATTACAGAACAGCAAAACACCCTACCACCTTCAACAACACAGAGCAAAAAACTTGACTCCTGAGACAAGTGCAGATTATGGAGGAAAACAAGTTGTTTCAAGCCGCTGACACCTCAAGTACCCCCACCCCTCCACACACTTCTCATGGCTACACTCCTCACCCCTCCTCACCCCATCCATGCCTCTCAGCGTTAGAAGAGTCTACACGCTACCACTGGACCTTGGTGTGAAACATTAGAGGACGATCCAATGACCATAGAAATACTTAAGTGACATACAGGTTGTGTCTTTAATCAAAGGCTTGCTAGGTCTCTAAGTCTCATTAGGGACTACCATTTTTAGAACCAGCCCTTATGATTCATTTAACTAATTCCTGTCAACTAACTGCTGTTTCCATCCCATGGTGGTGATACAATGCTCCTGTAGTATCCAGGTAAGGGAGAGAGGACATATTCCTTTTCAATACACGACACACATTAAATCCTGAGCTGATCTTCAGTGGTATTGTTAACTGATCTCCATCACTGACAGCATAAGAGCTCAAAGGAAGAAAAGGTTCATGTTGCTTGTTTCTCCAATCATTTGAAGATCGGGTTTCTTCTTTTCTACCCCCTACCACTACCACCACCACCACCATCACCACTACCACACACACACACACACACACACACACACACACACACACACTCCTCTGTCTCTGGAGCCCTAAACTTCATCATCCTTCCCATCACTGACACTTTTCTACCAGCTAGGACCATCACTACGCTTGTAATCACTGCCAGAATTCACAAGCAGAAAATTGCTTTGAGTGTCCTTGCAAGGTTAGTGTAAGCATCTGTATTTAAAAGTGGATGACCACCTTTGAGATGCTAAGATGGATACCTAATTATCAGATGCATTCAGACATTTAATCTGAGACTATGTGTACTAATACTCTAATCTTAATAGGCAGAGTGAAACCCATGCTGTTAACGAAAAACTATTATACTTCTCTGCTTAGAAAAAAATGGTCAGCAAAGAAAAACTTGCAAGGGCAGAACTACTTAATAGCGACCTTCAGTAAAACACGTCTGTGTAGGTGCACACACACACACACACACACAGGTACACACCATCTTTGTGAATGACTATGAGAGAGCAGAGAAGCACTATTCTCCACAGTGAGAACTTCTGTGCAGTAAAAAATAAACATTCTATGGTCCCACCATATGGCAAATGAATAAACAATAA